>NW_028317920.1:3145000-3501875 GCF_062004578.1 Staurois parvus | reverse complement strand
ACAGTGCAGAGAAGGGGCCAGGCAGGAGTAATATATACTGTTTAGAGTGAACAGTTAGTGTTTGTTGGTCTTAAGTTTTTTACTTTCATTGTGAATAAGCAATGAAAAATATGTCAGCCAGAAACATGTAGAGCGTGGGGCGTCTAATGTTCTTGTTAGTATTGTGTCCTTTTTACATGTGTTGTGCTCTGGCCAGAGTGGATTACTTTTCTGGAACATTATTTGGTCTCAGTTTACTCTGTGGTATAAGCGGATGCGCGGTTGGTATCTATCTATCTATATATTTGTCTGTCTACTTTTCTATGCATCAAAGATAAAAGGGCTGATTGGATGTAAAGCTGATATTCAGGGCAAAAAGGTCCTGCTGTCTATCCTCCGTAAAGGGGTATACCTTCTTCCCCCTTTTACAGTCGAGACTGGGCACGCCGACGGGACAGCAGTGCAGAGATCCAACTCTTCGTTTCCGAACTCTAAGAAGCGATCTACCTCTTTGCAGATCCCTCTCCTAGGTCGGTCGCAGTGTTAGGAGGGATCAGCCTCTAAAAGACGTACTTGCGAACAGTATAGAAGCTCCATAAGCCCTTCATATCAAAGAATCAGAATATGTTGAGAAGAGGTCTAAAAGCGGATGCCCGGTTGGTATCTATCTATCTATATATTTGTCTGTCTACTTTTCTATGCATCAAAGATAAAAGGGCTGATTGGATGTAAAGCTGATATTCAGGGCAAAAAGGTTCTGCTGTCTATCCTCCGTAAAAGGGTATACCTTCTTCCCACTTTTACAGTCGAGACTGGGCACGCCGACGGGACAGCAGTGCAGAGTTCCAACTCTTCGTTTCCGTAATCTAAGATGCGATTTACCTCTTTACACAGTGATCGACCTAGGAGAGGGATCTGCAAAGAGGGATCAGCCTCTAAGAGACATACTTGCGAACAGTATAGAAGCTCCATAAGCCCTTCATATCAAAGAATCAGAATATGCTGAGAAGAGGTCAGAAGTCTAATGTGAAACATAGCTTTTTAATGTAAAATAAAAACTATAGAGAAAAAAGGTCAGGAGTACAACATACAACATACACTACCCAGAGAATGGGTCAAAAGTATAATGTACAGTGTAACACAGACTATAGAAAGATAAGAGAGGAGTTTATTGCAAAGCATAGACAGTGCAGAGAAGGGGCCAGGAGTAACATATACTGTTTAGAGTAAACAGTTAGTGTTTGTCGGTCTTAAGTTTTTTACTTTGATTGTGAATAAGCAATGAAAAATATGTCAGCCAGAAACATGTAGAGCATGGGGCGTCTAATGTTCTTGTCAGTATTGTGTCCTTTTTACATGTGTTGTGCTCTGGCCAGAGTGGATTACTTTTCTGGAACATTATTTGGACTGAGTTTACTCTGTGGTATAAGCGGATGCGCGGTTGGTATCTATCTATCTATATATTTGTCTGTCTACTTTTCTATGCATCAAAGATAAAAGGGCTGATTGGATGTAAAGCTGATATTCAGGGCAAAAAGCTCCTGCTGTCTATCCTCCGTAAAGGGGTATACCTTCTTCCCCCTTTTACAGTCGAGACTGGGCACGCCGACGGGACAGCAGTGCAGAGTTCCAACTCTTTGTTTCCGAACTCTAAGATGCAATTTACCTCTTTACACAGTGATCGACCTAGGAGAGGGATCTGCAAAGAGGGATCAGCCTCTAAGAGACGTACTTGCAAACAGTATAGAAGCTCCATAAGCCCTTCATATCAAAGAATCAGAATATGCTGAGAAGAGGTCAGAAGTCTAATGTGAAAAATAGCTTTTTAATGTTCAATAAAGACTATAGAGAAAAAAGGTCAGGAGTACAACATACAACATACACTACCCAGAGAATGGGTCAAAAGTATAATGTACAGTGTAACACAGACTATAGAAAGATAAGAGAGGAGTTTATTGCAAAGCATAGACAGTGCAGAGAAGGGGCCAGGAGTAACATATACTGTTTAGAGTAAACAGTTAGTGTTTGTCGGTCTTAAGTTTTTTACTTTGATTGTGAATAAGCAATGAAAAATATGTCAGCCAGAAACATGTAGAGCGTGGGGCGTCTAATGTTCTTCTCAGTATTGTGTCCTTTTTACATGTGTTGTGCTCTGGCCAGAGTGGATTACTTTTCTGGAACAATATTTGGTCTGAGTTTACTCTGTGGTATAAGCGGATGCCCGGTTGGTATCTATCTATCTATATATTTGTCTGTCTACTTTTCTATGCATCAAAGATAAAAGGGCTGATTGGATGTAAAGCTGATATTCAGGGCAAAAAGGTCCTGCTGTCTATCCTCCGTAAAGGGGTATACCTTCTTCCCCCTTTTACAGTCGAGACTGGGCACGCCGACGGGACAGCAGTGCAGAGTTCCAACTCTTCGTTTCCGAACTCTAAGAAGCGATCTACCTCTTTGCAGATCCCTCTCCTAGGTCGATCACAGTGTTAGAAGGGATCAGCCTCTAAAAGACGTACTTGCGAACAGTATAGAAGCTCCATAAGCCCTTCATATCAAAGAATCAGAATATGTTGAGAAGAGGTCTAAAAGCGGATGCCCGGTTGGTATCTATCTATCTATATATTTGTCTGTCTACTTTTCTATGCATCAAAGATAAAAGGGCTGATTGGATGTAAAGCTGATATTCAGGGCAAAAAGGTTCTGCTGTCTATCCTCCGTAAAAGGGTATACCTTCTTCCCACTTTTACAGTCGAGACTGGGCACGCCGACGGGACAGCAGTGCAGAGTTCCAACTCTTCGTTTCCGAACTCTAAGATGCGATTTACCTCTTTACACAGTGATCGACCTAGGAGAGGGATCTGCAAAGAGGGATCAGCCTCTAAGAGACGTACTTGCGAACAGTATAGAAGCTCCATAAGCCCTTCATATCAAAGAATCAGAATATGCTGAGAAGAGGTCAGAAGTCTAATGTGAAACATAGCTTTTTAATGTACAATAAAGACTATAGAGAAAAAAGGTCAGGAGTACAACATACAACATACACTACCCAGAGAATGGGTCAAAAGTATAATGTACAGTGTAACACAGAATATAGAAAAATAAGAGAGGAGTTTATTGCAAAGCATAGACAGTGCAGAGAAGGGGCCAGGAGTAACATATACTGTTTAGAGTAAACAGTTAGTGTTTGTTGGTCTTAAGTTTTTTACTTTGATTGTGAATAAGCAATGAAAAATATGTCAGCCAGAAACATGTAGAGCGTGGGGCGTCTAATGTTCTTGTCAGTATTGTGTCCTTTTTACATGTGTTGTGCTCTGGCCAGAGTGGATTACTTTTCTGGAACATTATTTGGTCTGAGTTTACTCTGTGGTATAAGCGGATGCCCGGTTGGTATCTATCTATCTATATATTTGTCTGTCTACTTTTCTATGCATCAAAGATAAAAGGGCTGATTGGATGTAAAGCTGATATTCAGGGCAAAAAGGTCCTGCTGTCTATCCTCCGTAAAGGGGTATACCTTCTTCCCCCTTTTACAGTCGAGACTGGGTACGCCGACGGGACAGCAGTGCAGAGTTCCAACTCTTCGTTTCCGAACTCTAAGAAGCGATCTACCTCTTTGCAAATCCCTCTCCTAGGTCGATCACAGTGTTAGGAGGGATCAGCCTCTAAAAGACGTACTTGCGAACAGTATAGAAGCTCCATAAGCCCTTCATATCAAAGAATCAGAATATGTTGAGAAGAGGTCTAAAAGCGGATGCCCGGTTGGTATCTATCTATCTATATATTTGTCTGTCTACTTTTCTATGCATCAAAGATAAAAGGGCTGATTGGATGTAAAGCTGATATTCAGGGCAAAAAGGTTCTGCTGTCTATCCTCCGTAAAAGGGTATACCTTCTTCCCACTTTTACAGTCGAGACTGGGCACGCCGACGGGACAGCAGTGCAGAGTTCCAACTCTTCGTTTCCGAACTCTAAGATGCGATTTACCTCTTTACACAGTGATCGACCTAGGAGAGGGATCTGCAAAGAGGGATCAGCCTCTAAGAGACGTACTTGCGAACAGTATAGAAGCTCCATAAGCCCTTCATATCAAAGAATCAGAATATGCTGAGAAGAGGTCAGAAGTCTAATGTGAAAGATAGCTTTTTAATGTACAATAAAGACTATAGAGAAAAAAGGTCAGGAGTACAACATACAACATACACTACCCAGAGAATGGGTCAAAAGTATAATGTACAGTGTAACACAGACTATAGAAAGATAAGAGAGGAGTTTATTGCAAAGCATAGACAGTGCAGAGAAGGGGCCAGGAGTAACATATACTGTTTAGAGTAAACAGTTAGTGTTTGTCGGTCTTAAGTTTTTTACTTTGATTGTGAATAAGCAATGAAAAATATGTCAGCCAGAAACATGTAGAGCATGGGGCGTCTAATGTTCTTGTCAGTATTGTGTCCTTTTTACATGTGTTGTGCTCTGGCCAGAGTGGATTACTTTTCTAGAACATTATTTGGTCTGAGTTTACTCTGTGGTATAAGCGGATGCGCGGTTGGTATCTAACTATCTATATATTTGTCTGTCTACTTTTCTATGCATCAAAGATAAAAGGGCTGATTGGATGTAAAGCTGATATTCAGGGCAAAAAGGTCCTGCTGTCTATCCTCCGTAAAGGGGTATACCTTCTTCCCCCTTTTACAGTCGAGACTGGGCACGCCGACGGGACAGCAGTGCAGAGTTCCAACTCTTCGTTTCCGAACTCTAAGATGCAATTTACCTCTTTACACAGTGATCGACCTAGGAGAGGGATCTGCAAAGAGGGATCAGCCTCTAAGAGACGTACTTGCGAACAGTATAGAAGCTCCATAAGCCCTTCATATCAAAGAATCAGAATATGCTGAGAAGAGGTCAGAAGTCTAATGTGAAACATAGCTTTTTAATGTTCAATAAAGACTATAGAGAAAAAAGGTCAGGAGTACAACATACAACATACACTACCCAGAGAATGGGTCAAAAGTATAATGTACAGTGTAACACAGACTATAGAAAGATAAGAGAGGAGTTTATTGCAAAGCATAGACAGTGCAGAGAAGGGGCCAGGAGTAACATATACTGTTTAGAGTAAACAGTTAGTGTTTGTCGGTCTTAAGTTTTTTACTTTGATTGTGAATAAGCAATGAAAAATATGTCAGCCAGAAACATGTAGAGCGTGGGGCGTCTAATGTTCTTGTCAGTATTGTGTCCTTTTTACATGTGTTGTGCTCTGGCCAGAGTGGATTACTTTTCTGGAACATTATTTGGTCTGAGTTTACTCTGTGGTATAAGCGGATGCCCGGTTGGTATCTATCTATCTATATATTTGTCTGTCTACTTTTCTATGCATCAAAGATAAAAGGGCTGATTGGATGTAAAGCTGATATTCAGGGCAAAAAGGTTCTGCTGTCTATCCTCCGTAAAGGGGTATACCTTCTTCCCCCTTTTACAGTCGAGACTGGGCACGCCAATGGGACAGCAGTGCAGAGTTCCAACTCTTCGTTTCCGAACTCTAAGATGCAATTTACCTCTTTACACAGTGATCGACCTAGGAGAGGGATCTGCAAAGAGGGATCAGCCTCTAAGAGACGTACTTGTGAACAGTATAGAAGCTCCATAAGCCCTTCATATCAAAGAATCAGAATATGCTGAGAAGAGGTCAGAAGTCTAATGTGAAACATAGCTTTTTAATGTTCAATAAAGACTATAGAGAAAAAAGGTCAAGAGTACAACATACAACATACACTACCCAGAGAATGGGTCAAAAGTATAATGTACAGTGTAACACAGACTATAGAAAGATAAGAGAGGAGTTTATTGCAAAGCATAGACAGTGCAGAGAAGGGGCCAGGAGTAACATATACTGTTTAGAGTAAACAGTTAGTGTTTGTCGGTCTTAAGTTTTTTACTTTGATTGTGAATAAGCAATGAAAAATATGTCAGCCAGAAACACGTAGAGCGTGGGGCGTCTAATGTTCTTGTCAGTATTGTGTCCTTTTTACATGTGTTGTGCTCTGGCCAGAGTGGATTACTTTTCTGGAACATTATTTGGTCTGAGTTTACTCTGTGGTATAAGCGGATGCCCGGTTGGTATCTATCTATCTATATATTTGTCTGTCTACTTTTCTATGCATCAAAGATAAAAGGGCTGATTGGATGTAAAGCTGATATTCAGGGCAAAAAGGTCCTGCTGTCTATCCTCCGCAAAGGGGTATACCTTCTTCCCCCTTTTACAGTCGAGACTGGGCACGCCGACGGGACAGCAGTGCAGAGTTCCAACTCTTCGTTTCCGAACTCTAAGAAGCGATCTACCTCTTTGCAGATCCCTCTCCTAGGTCGATCACAGTGTTAGAAGGGATCAGCCTCTAAAAGACGTACTTGCGAACAGTATAGAAGCTCCATAAGCCCTTCATATCAAAGAATCAGAATATGTTGAGAAGAGGTCTAAAAGCGGATGCCCGGTTGGTATCTATCTATCTATATATTTGTCTGTCTACTTTTCTATGCATCAAAGATAAAAGGGCTGATTGGATGTAAAGCTGATATTCAGGGCAAAAAGGTTCTGCTGTCTATCCTCCGTAAAAGGGTATACCTTCTTCCCACTTTTACAGTCGAGACTGGGCACGCCGACGGGACAGCAGTGCAGAGTTCCAACTCTTCGTTTCCGAACTCTAAGATGCGATTTACCTCTTTACACAGTGATCGACCTAGGAGAGGGATCTGCAAAGAGGGATCAGCCTCTAAGAGACGTACTTGCGAACAGTTTAGAAGCTCCATAAGCCCTTCATATCAAAGAATCAGAATATGCTGAGAAGAGGTCAGAAGTCTAATGTGAAACATAGCTTTTTAATGTACAATAAAGACTATAGAGAAAAAAGGTCAGGAGTACAACATACAACATACACTACCCAGAGAATGGGTCAAAAGTATAATGTACAGTGTAACACAGACTATAGAAAGATAAGAGAGGAGTTTATTGCAAAGCATAGACAGTGCAGAGAAGGGGCCAGGAGTAACATATACTGTTTAGAGTAAACAGTTAGTGTTTGTCGGTCTTAAGTTTTTTACTTTGATTGTGAATAAGCAATGAAAAGTATGTCAGCCAGAAACATGTAGAGCGTGGGGCGTCTAATGTTCTTGTCAGTATTGTGTCCTTTTTACATGTGTTGTGCTCTGGCCAGAGTGGATTACTTTTCTGGAACATTATTTGGTCTGAGTTTACTCTGTGGTATAAGCGGATGCCCGGTTGGTATCTATCTATCTATATATTTGTCTGTCTACTTTTCTATGCATCAAAGATAAAAGGGCTGATTGGATGTAAAGCTGATATTCAGGGCAAAAAGGTCCTGCTGTCTATCCTCCGTAAAGGGGTATACCTTCTTCCCCCTTTTACAGTCGAGACTGGGCACGCCGACGGGACAGCAGTGCAGAGTTCCAACTCTTCGTTTCCGAACTCTAAGAAGCGATCTACCTCTTTGCAGATCCCTCTCCTAGGTCGATCACAGTGTTAGAAGGGATCAGCCTCTAAAAGACGTACTTGCGAACAGTATAGAAGCTCCATAAGCCCTTCATATCAAAGAATCAGAATATGTTGAGAAGAGGTCTAAAAGCGGATGCCCGGTTGGTATCTATCTATCTATATATTTGTCTGTCTACTTTTCTATGCATCAAAGATAAAAGGGCTGATTGGATGTAAAGCTGATATTCAGGGCAAAAAGGTTCTGCTGTCTATCCTCCGTAAAAGGGTATACCTTCTTCCCACTTTTACAGTCGAGACTGGGCACGCCGACGGGACAGCAGTGCAGAGTTCCAACTCTTCGTTTCCGAACTCTAAGATGCGATTTACCTCTTTACACAGTGATCGACCTAGGAGAGGGATCTGCAAAGAGGGATCAGCCTCTAAGAGACGTACTTGCGAACAGTATAGAAGCTCCATAAGCCCTTCATATCAAAGAATCAGAATATGCTGAGAAGAGGTCAGAAGTCTAATGTGAAACATAGCTTTTTAATGTTCAATAAAGACTATAGAGAAAAAAGGTCAAGAGTACAACATACAACATACACTACCCAGAGAATGGGTCAAAAGTATAATGTACAGTGTAACACAGACTATAGAAAGATAAGAGAGGAGTTTATTGCAAAGCATAGACAGTGCAGAGAAGGGGCCAGGAGTAACATATACTGTTTAGAGTAAACAGTTAGTGTTTGTCGGTCTTAAGTTTTTTACTTTGATTGTGAATAAGCAATGAAAAATATGTCAGCCAGAAACACGTAGAGCGTGGGGCGTCTAATGTTCTTGTCAGTATTGTGTCCTTTTTACATGTGTTGTGCTCTGGCCAGAGTGGATTACTTTTCTGGAACATTATTTGGTCTGAGTTTACTCTGTGGTATAAGCGGATGCCCGGTTGGTATCTATCTATCTATATATTTGTCTGTCTACTTTTCTATGCATCAAAGATAAAAGGGCTGATTGGATGTAAAGCTGATATTCAGGGCAAAAAGGTCCTGCTGTCTATCCTCCGCAAAGGGGTATACCTTCTTCCCCCTTTTACAGTCGAGACTGGGCACGCCGACGGGACAGCAGTGCAGAGTTCCAACTCTTCGTTTCCGAACTCTAAGAAGCGATCTACCTCTTTGCAGATCCCTCTCCTAGGTCGATCACAGTGTTAGAAGGGATCAGCCTCTAAAAGACGTACTTGCGAACAGTATAGAAGCTCCATAAGCCCTTCATATCAAAGAATCAGAATATGTTGAGAAGAGGTCTAAAAGCGGATGCCCGGTTGGTATCTATCTATCTATATATTTGTCTGTCTACTTTTCTATGCATCAAAGATAAAAGGGCTGATTGGATGTAAAGCTGATATTCAGGGCAAAAAGGTTCTGCTGTCTATCCTCCGTAAAAGGGTATACCTTCTTCCCACTTTTACAGTCGAGACTGGGCACGCCGACGGGACAGCAGTGCAGAGTTCCAACTCTTCGTTTCCGAACTCTAAGATGCGATTTACCTCTTTACACAGTGATCGACCTAGGAGAGGGATCTGCAAAGAGGGATCAGCCTCTAAGAGACGTACTTGCGAACAGTTTAGAAGCTCCATAAGCCCTTCATATCAAAGAATCAGAATATGCTGAGAAGAGGTCAGAAGTCTAATGTGAAACATAGCTTTTTAATGTACAATAAAGACTATAGAGAAAAAAGGTCAGGAGTACAACATACAACATACACTACCCAGAGAATGGGTCAAAAGTATAATGTACAGTGTAACACAGACTATAGAAAGATAAGAGAGGAGTTTATTGCAAAGCATAGACAGTGCAGAGAAGGGGCCAGGAGTAACATATACTGTTTAGAGTAAACAGTTAGTGTTTGTCGGTCTTAAGTTTTTTACTTTGATTGTGAATAAGCAATGAAAAATATGTCAGCCAGAAACATGTAGAGCGTGGGGCGTCTAATGTTCTTGTCAGTATTGTGTCCTTTTTACATGTGTTGTGCTCTGGCCAGAGTGGATTACTTTTCTGGAACATTATTTGGTCTGAGTTTACTCTGTGGTATAAGCGGATGCCCGGTTGGTATCTATCTATCTATATATTTGTCTGTCTACTTTTCTATGCATCAAAGATAAAAGGGCTGATTGGATGTAAAGCTGATATTCAGGGCAAAAAGGTCCTGCTGTCTATCCTCCGTAAAGGGGTATACCTTCTTCCCCCTTTTACAGTCGAGACTGGGCACGCCGACGGGACAGCAGTGCAGAGTTCCAACTCTTCGTTTCCGAACTCTAAGAAGCGATCTACCTCTTTGCAGATCCCTCTCCTAGGTCGATCACAGTGTTAGGAGGGATCAGCCTCTAAAAGACGTACTTGCGAACAGTATAGAAGCTCCATAAGCCCTTCATATCAAAGAATCAGAATATGTTGAGAAGAGGTCTAAAAGCGGATGCCCGGTTGGTATCTATCTATCTATATATTTGTCTGTCTACTTTTCTATGCATCAAAGATAAAAGGGCTGATTGGATGTAAAGCTGATATTCAGGGCAAAAAGGTTCTGCTGTCTATCCTCCGTAAAAGGGTATACCTTCTTCCCACTTTTACAGTCGAGACTGGGCACGCCGACGGGACAGCAGTGCAGAGTTCCAACTCTTCGTTTCCGAACTCTAAGATGCGATTTACCTCTTTACACAGTGATCAACCTAGGAGAGGGATCTGCAAAGAGGGATCAGCCTTTAAGAGACGTACTTGCGAACAGTATAGAAGCTCCATAAGCCCTTCATATCAAAGAATCAGAATATGCTGAGAAGAGGTCAGAAGTGTAATGTGGCTCCCTCCCCAAATGTTCCCCGAGTAAAGCTGCGAAGGTGCCCGGGCAAAAACTCACGGGCGAGAGGGGCCCCCCGAAGAGAACTTCGAGGACAGAGCTGCAGGAGTCCACGACTGAGGGACGAACGATACCTCCCGCCCGAGACTGCTGGGAATCCAGGTGACGCGGGACAGTCACGTGATCTCCCGAAAGGGAGCTCTGGGAGACAGAGAAGCCGGCCGTTTCTCCGACACAGGGGGAGAAGCCGGCTTCCTCACTGACAGGACACATGGTACCGGCTCAGCGTCCCGGTGAAAGGAGAAGAGGAGAGATTTGGCTGCTCTCCGGTGGAGTTAGAGAGACATCAGCGTGGGAGAAAGGAAACCCTGTCTTCCGGATACCTGTGAGAGAGGTAGAAGGAGGAAAAAGGAGACCCGGAGAGACCCCCCCCCCCCTCCTTCAATCGAGGGGAAGAGGAGTAGAGCCAGAGCAGAGGACAGAGAACCTAAAGGACAACTTCCCTGGAAAGGCAGCTGGAATATGGGTGAGTGAGAGTGGATGGACTGTATATTAAATCCGTGTTATGGACAGTTTATTAAAGCAGCAGAAGTAATTATAGACTGGGGGAAAAAAGAAAAAAAAAAAAAAAGAGAGGGGGAAATATCAAGGAAATCGAAGAAATTAGAACCTCTCTAAAAAGACCCATTATAGCATATACCCTAAAGCCTTAAAGAAAAGGGTTTGGACATATATAGAAAAGATGAAGAGTAAAAATAGCAAAGGGAGTGGTCCCAAACACTCCCAATCTGGAACAATCAGAAAATTTACGTCTCAAGGTAATGTGACTCCAGAAAGAACTCAGGAGATAGCAGAAAAAAGTATAATGGAAAACAGTATGGATAAGAGTACCAGATCGCCTGGGGAAATGGATAATAATAGCCAACAAATAATAGAAGGAATAGAGCTAAGAGTAAAGGAAGGAGAATTACAAATCCCAAATAAAAAGGAGATGGCAGAAATGTTTGGAAATTTGGAAAAATCAATTAAACAAGAGATGGGAATAATTCGGAAAGACTTGGGACATCTTTTGTCCAGAGTAGAAGAAACAGAAGAGAAAATTAAAAAACACGCTCAAGCTATTCCTGAACTGAGAAATCAAATAATGGAGATTAGGCAAGAACAGAAAAAGTTGGGATATAAGTTGGAGATACAAGGTAACATGTACAGGAAAAATAACCTCAGGATAAAGGGAATCCCGGAGCTTACACAAGAAGAAGATCTAAGAGAGACAATACAAAAAATTTTTAAATCCATCATGGGTAGACCTAGAACTGAGACATTTATATTGGACAATATATACAGGTTAGGAAGGTTCCAACGAGATCGGATGGAAGAGAGACCGAGAGATGTAGTGGTACAATTTAATAAAAATGGAGAGAGAGAAGAAGTATGGAAGAAGATAAAAGGAAGAGCTAGTATTGAATATGAAGGAAAAAACTTGCAAATTTTTGCAGACTTGACACCTGAGACATTATTGAGAAAAAGATCATTGAGACCACTAATAGAACAGATGAAAAAACAAAATATACAATATAGATGGAATAGCTCGATGTGTCTAATCGGATGGAAGAATGGAGTTACTGCATATCTGAGATTTCCAGAGGAATTAAGAGACTTTTTTGATAAACTTAATATTCAAAGAATAGAGATTCCAGGTTGGGAGGAAGAAGAAGAGGGAGAGAAATATGCTGAGGGAAAAGAGGAATGGCAGCAAGTTAGAAGAAGAAATAGAGAATAAATAGATAGGGGAACATCGGGGGAAATGGGGAGTAGGTGAACCGTACAAGGTTAGAGTTCCACCTCAGGGTCAGGATCCAAATGTGGCATTTGGCTCACAAAAGGATTAGATGGAATAAAAATAGGCCCAACGGGGGTGGGGGGAGACGGAGGGGGAGTAGATGTGGGAGGGGGGGGGGAATGGGGGTAGGAGGATGGTATAGGGGGAAGGTTTTAAAAACACTTTGCATAGGGATGAGATGTATTCAAGAATCATGGAAGATATAAAATTTATAACATATAACGTAAAAGGGTTGAATAGTCCTGGGAAGAGATTTAAGCTATTTAAGGAATTACAACATAGAGAAGCCTCAGTAGTTTTTTTACAGGAGACGCATCTTGAGATTAAGTCAAACATCAAATTAAATACTAGAAATTATCCAACATGGTTCTATGCAGACTCCCCAATTAAGAGAGCCAAAGGGGTGGCAATTGGGTTCGCTAAAAATGTAAGGTGGGAGGTGGAGGAAAGAGAGACAGACCCTGAGGGGAGATTCTTATTTTTGAAAGGTAGATTACAGGAAATGGAGTGTACAATAGCAAATATTTATTGCCCAAATAAGAGACCAGAGGTATACCTGAAAGGGATATTAAGAAAACTGAGGGACTTTAAAAAAGGAAGGCTGATAGTGGCAGGAGACTTGAATTTATGTCTAGATCCACAGATGGATACAACATCTCGTGTGCAACGGGAGGGAGGTAGGTCTATGAGGATCTTGAAGAAGGAGATATATGAGGGTCAACTAGTAGATATATGGAGGATAATGCATGGAAAGGAAAAAGACTATACTTTCTTCTCTAATGCACACGAGATTTATTCAAGACTGGACTATATAATGGTAGAACATCAACTTATTGAAAGGGTGGCTAAAGTAGAAATAGAAACAATGACCCTCTCAGACCATGCCCCAGTTATAATGAAGTTGAGATGGGGGAAACAACTGACAAGGGGGGTGGGATGGAGATTAAACGAGGCCCTTCTATTAGATCAAGAGACTGACCAGCAGATCAGACGGGAAATGGAAAGATATTTTCAAGAGAACGAAACAGGAGACGTGTCAATGGCCACTGTCTGGGAGTCCCATAAGGTATATATTAGAGGTATATTGATTGCGTTAGGGGCAAAAAAAAAAAGGGAAAGGAGTAAGAAAATGACTGAGCTCTTAAAAGATATAACTGACCTAGAACAAATCCATAAAAATACAATAACATGTGAGATAGGACAAAAGATAATAGGAAAGAAGAAAGAACTGGAGATATTAATGGAAGAAGAGAGGAGGAGAGTACTCAATAAAGTTCTAGTGGAGAGGTATAGATGGGGAGATCGTCCAGGAAAATATTTAATGAAGGCCCTGAGAAAAAAGAAAAATAGAAATTACATAGAAAAAATAAGAAACCCCAAGGGAGAAATGGCTCACTCTACTAAAGAAATTGGGAAGATATTCAAGGAGTATTACAACAAGCTGTATAATATTAAGTCTCAAAACTTAGTAAATAATAGGGAAAATGAGAACAGAGAAAAAAGAAAGGCATATTTAAAAAATGCAGGACTACCAAAAATAGATGAAGACCTATTGAAATCCCTGGAATTAGAAATCACACAGGAGGAAATAAAAATAGCACTAAAAGACACTAAAGTGGGGAAAAGCCCTGGCCCAGACGGATACACCGTGAGGTATTATAAAAAATATAGTGAAGTATTAATACCAAAGTTGAAGGAATATATGAATGCCTTGGGGGGAGAAATGGAGATTAGACAGGAATCCCTACAAGCCCATATAACACTCATACACAAGGAAGGGAAGGATCCTACTCAATGTTCAAGTTATAGACCAATTGCACTCCTAAATGTAGATACAAAATTATACGCGAAGGTTTTAGCAAATAGGATCAAAGACTTAATGCCAGAATGGATCCAGGGAGATCAGGTTGGCTTTGTATCAGGGAGGGAAGGTAGAGATAACGGAATTAGAACTCTGTTATTGATCCAGAAAGCTAAGAAAGGGAAAACCCCGGCAGTGATTCTCTCGATCGATGCTGAAAAAGCTTTTGATAGAGTAAACTGGAGCTTTATGATGGACACCCTAGAGACCATGGGAGTAGGTAGTAGAATGAGGGAATGGATAGGAAAATTGTATAAAACGCCATCCGCGGTTATTTTGGTTAATGGTGAAAAATCTACACCTATAAGGATGTCAAATGGGACTAGACAGGGATGCCCACTGTCCCCTTTATTGTATGTGTTAACATTGGAACCCCTACTAGAAACAATTAGGAAGAACGTAGATATAAAGGGAATACAAATAGGGGAAACGGAACATAAGGTGGCAGCCTTTGCGGACGATCTGTTGTTTTATGTGGGTAATCCTAGGATAACACTCCCGAACTTAATAAAAAGCTTAAAAGAATATGGAGAAATATCAAATCTAAAAATCAACCCGACAAAAACCGAGATCTTGAATATAAATCTACCGAATAGTGAGAAAGAAAAGATAAAAAAAGAATTCCCTTTTACATGGAGAGATAGAGAGATAAAATATTTAGGAGTTAATCTTACTGCTTCACATTCAAAATTGTATAAATTAAATTATATTTCCCTTTTAAACGAGATTAAGGAGGAATTGAAGAAATTGGGAGGAGGAATCCCTTCCTGGTTAGGACGAATAAATCTGATAAAAATGATAATTGTACCCAAAGTTTTGTATAAATATCAAATGATCCCAATAAAACTCCCAGAAGCATTTTTTAAAGAAATTAAAAAGATGATAACAAAATTTATATGGAAAAATAAAAAATCTAGATTATCGTATGACTTGATAAGTAGACGAAAAGAGAGAGGGGGACTGGGAGTGCCGGACTTTAAGAGATACTATAATGCTGTAATTTTAACAAGAATTTATGATTGGACACACAATAAAAGGGAGAAAAGATGGGTGAAGATAGAGAATGATCTGAGCGGAGTTGACCTGAGTAGAAACATATGGGCACCAGCACAATATAGAGGTTTAGAGAAAACCACGAGTGTGTTCACATTGAATGTTTTGAAGGTTTGGGATAATTTACACAAGTATATGCACTGGGATTTTAATTCACAATTAATGCCACTAAGGAATATGGAGTACTTTCCACCAGGGATTGAGGGGAGTATGGGAAAATGGATCAAAAAGGAAGACATTCAACTAAGGGATATTATGGACGGAAAGAAGTTGAAAACATTGAAAGATTTAAAAAAAGGTGGAAGGGAACTTTTTACTAAGATTGATGAGTGGAAATATCACCAATTAAATCACTTTGTTGAGGGTCTTCCGAAACCCATAAGAGGGAGAGGGGAGTGGAATTTGTTTGAGAGGTTGTTGGAATCACGAGGAGATGGAAAACGGGGCACGGCAAAAATTTATAAAATTCTCACCGAATTAGCCACGGAATTTAAACCAAGTTATATAGTAAAATGGGAAAGAGATTTGGAAGTGGAGATAGATGAAGATAAACAGAGGAAGATATATAGACTCACACACGAGAATATTAGCATGAGAGAGGTGAAGGTAAATTATAAGAGTTTAGTAAGATGGCACATCACACCAACTATGGAGTACAAAATGGGTATAGAGAGAACACAAGAGTGCTGGCGTGGTTGTGGAGAGATGGGTACATGGTTTCACATTTGGTGGGAATGCCCAAAGATACAAAATTTTTGGAAGACAACAGTAAACTTAATTGAGAAAATCTCAGGAATAAAGATTAGATTAGACCCACAAGTGTGTCTATTACATAAAACAGACTTACCAGTGAATAAATATAAAAATTCGGGTATATGGTACTTTGTAAATGCAGCGAAGGGTTTGATACCTAAGTTCTGGCATAGTCTGGAGGTTCCGAAAGAGAAGGATTGGGTAGAGAGAGTAAATCAGATTAGTAGGATAGAGAAACTATATTATATCCAGGAAGATAAGATAGAGATATATAACAGGAGATGGGAGAAATGGGAAGATTTTGTACACCAAAGGAATATATCTGAAGTAATGTTAGGAGAAGATTCTTAATTTCATATAGAAGGAAGTAAGAGAAAAATGCAAAGTGGGAGGGGGGTGGGATGTGGTAGGGCATAAAGGTAGAGGGAAGGGAAAAGAAGAAAAAGGAGGTAATAGAAAGAGAATAAGAGTAAGAATATTATATGAGATTGTGGATGAAATGTAGTGTGTTCTTCTTGCATGTGCCTCTTTTTTCTTTTTATGTTTAATTATAAATATAAAAATTTAATAAATATTTGAATTAAAAAAAAAAAAAACAACAGACTGTGGCAGAGAGATGTTAAGAGCATAAGATTTATGGTAGTTAATCTTCAGACTGTAGAGAGTATTAAAACATTCCAATTCACAGAGCAATAGAGGCCAAGATAGCTGGGGCAATTGCAATAACAACATGAGATCATCAGAAAATGCAGCCACCTTGTATTCCCTACCTCCCACAGAAAGGCCCTTTATATCTGAATGCGATTGATTTCTATTCAAAAAGGGCTCTAGAGTTAAAATGAAGATTAGGGGGTACAGAGGGCAACCTTATTGGGTGCCATTGGTTATAGAGAAGGCCTCCGACAAGTGCCCATTGGCTTGGACAGGAGCAGTCGGGTTGGAGTACAATGCTAAAATATTGGCCAGCATCCTGGGGAGCAGCCCGATTGCACGGAAAACTTCCTGCATGTATGGCCATGCTACCCTATCAAATGCCTCTTCAGCATCAAGGGACAGAAAAAAATCCTGGATTTTGCTAGCCGTAAGCCAATAATGAAGGTTGAGCACTTTAATAGTGTTATCACGAATCTTTCTTCCCGGAACAAAGCCTACCTGGTCTAGCCCCACCCAGGAGGGTAACAATGGAAGTAGTCTATTCACTAACATTTTTGCATACAGCTTTATATCTACATTGGCCTATAGCTTTCAACTTTGGATGCATCCTTTCCTTCCTTAAGGATTAGAGTAATATGTGTCTCTAAAAATCTTTTAGGGAAAGAGGCAGAGTCTCTTGGAGAGTTAAACAGCTCCAGTAATTGAGGTGCTAGTACCTCCTGGAAGCATTTGTAATACTGTAGTGTCAGGTCATCTGGACCTGGACTCTTCCTTGGTTTCATCTGTTTCAAGGCAGTCATAAGTTCTTCCATGGAAAGGTTACGTTCAAGGTCACAAGCCACCTGTCAGGAAATAGCCTTCCGGCCATATTTAGCCAGAAACCGTCTGATCTGCTGGGTAAAAAAAAAAAAAAAAAAAAGAAGTGTAATGTGAAACATAGCTTTTTAATGTACAATAAAGACTATAGAGAAAAAAGGTCAGGAGTACAACATACAACATACACTACCCAGAGAATGGGTCAAAAGTATAATGTACAGTGTAACACAGACTATAGAAAGATAAGAGAGGAGTTTATTGCAAAGCATAGACAGTGCAGAGAAGGGGCCAGGCAGGAGTAACATATACTGTTTAGAGTAAACAGTTAGTGTTTGTTGGTCTTAAGTTTTTTACTTTGATTGTGAATAAGCAATGAAAAATATGTCAGCCAGAAACATGTAGAGCGTGGGGCGTCTAATGTTCTTGTCAGTATTGTGTCCTTTTTACATGTGTTGTGCTCTGGCCAGAGTGGATTACTTTTCTGGAACATTATTTGGTCTGAGTTTACTCTGTGGTATAAGCGGATGCGCGGTTGGTATCTATCTATCTATATATTTGTCTGTCTACTTTTCTATGCATCAAAGATAAAAGGGCTGATTGGATGTAAAGCTGATATTCAGGGCAAAAAGGTCCTGCTGTCTATCCTCCGTAAAGGGGTATACCTTCTTCCCCCTTTTACAGTCGAGACTGGGCACGCCGACGGGACAGCAGTGCAGAGATCCAACTCTTCGTTTCCGAACTCTAAGAAGCGATCTACCTCTTTGCAGATCCCTCTCCTAGGTCGGTCGCAGTGTTAGGAGGGATCAGCCTCTAAAAGACGTACTTGCGAACAGTATAGAAGCTCCATAAGCCCTTCATATCAAAGAATCAGAATATGTTGAGAAGAGGTCTAAAAGTGGATGCCCGGTTGGTATCTATCTATCTATATATTTGTCTGTCTACTTTTCTATGCATCAAAGATAAAAGGGCTGATTGGATGTAAAGCTGATATTCAGGGCAAAAAGGTTCTGCTGTCTATCCTCCGTAAAAGGGTATACCTTCTTCCCACTTTTACAGTCGAGACTGGGCACGCCGACGGGACAGCAGTGCAGAGTTCCAACTCTTCGTTTCCGAACTCTAAGATGCGATTTACCTCTTTACACAGTGATCGACCTAGGAGAGGGATCTGCAAAGAGGGATCAGCCTCTAAGAGACGTACTTGCGAACAGTTTAGAAGCTCCATAAGCCCTTCATATCAAAGAATCAGAATATGCTGAGAAGAGGTCAGAAGTCTAATGTGAAACATAGCTTTTTAATGTACAATAAAGACTATAGAGAAAAAAGGTCAGGAGTACAACATACAACATACACTACCCAGAGAATGGGTCAAAAGTATAATGTACAGTGTAACACAGACTATAGAAAGATAAGAGAGGAGTTTATTGCAAAGCATAGACAGTGCAGAGAAGGGGCCAGGAGTAACATATACTGTTTAGAGTAAACAGTTAGTGTTTGTCGGTCTTAAGTTTTTTACTTTGATTGTGAATAAGCAATGAAAAATATGTCAGCCAGAAACATGTAGAGCGTGGGGCGTCTAATGTTCTTGTCAGTATTGTGTCCTTTTTACATGTGTTGTGCTCTGGCCAGAGTGGATTACTTTTCTGGAACATTATTTGGTCTGAGTTTACTCTGTGGTATAAGCGGATGCCCGGTTGGTATCTATCTATCTATATATTTGTCTGTCTACTTTTCTATGCATCAAAGATAAAAGGGCTGATTGGATGTAAAGCTGATATTCAGGGCAAAAAGGTCCTGCTGTCTATCCTCCGTAAAGGGGTATACCTTCTTCCCCCTTTTACAGTCGAGACTGGGCACGCCGACGGGACAGCAGTGCAGAGTTCCAACTCTTCGTTTCCGAACTCTAACAAGCGATCTACCTCTTTGCAGATCCCTCTCCTAGGTCGATCACAGTATTAGAAGGGATCAGCCTCTAAAAGACGTACTTGCGAACAGTATAGAAGCTCCATAAGCCCTTCATATCAAAGAATCAGAATATGTTGAGAAGAGGTCTAAAAGCGGATGCCCGGTTGGTATCTATCTATCTATATATTTGTCTGTCTACTTTTCTATGCATCAAAGATAAAAGGGCTGATTGGATGTAAAGCTGATATTCAGGGCAAAAAGGTCCTGCTGTCTATCCTCCGTAAAGGGGTATACCTTCTTCCCCCTTTTTCAGTCGAGACTGGGCACGCCGACGGGACAGCAGTGCAGAGTTCCAACTCTTCGTTTCCGAACTCTAAGATGCAATTTACCTCTTTACACAGTGATCGACCTAGGAGAGGGATCTGCAAAGAGGGATCAGCCTCTAAGAGACGTACTTGCGAACAGTATAGAAGCTCCATAAGCCCTTCATATCAAAGAATCAGAATATGCTGAGAAGAGGTCAGAAGTCTAATGTGAAACATAGCTTTTTAATGTTCAATAAAGACTATAGAGAAAAAAGGTCAGGAGTACAACATACAACATACACTACCCAGAGAATGGGTCAAAAGTATAATGTACAGTGTAACACAGACTATAGAAAGATAAGAGAGGAGTTTATTGCAAAGCATAGACAGTGCAGAGAAGGGGCCAGGAGTAACATATACTGTTTAGAGTAAACAGTTAGTGTTTGTCGGTCTTAAGTTTTTTACTTTGATTGTGAATAAGCAATGAAAAATATGTCAGCCAGAAACATGTAGAGCGTGGGGCGTCTAATGTTCTTGTCAGTATTGTGTCCTTTTTACATGTGTTGTGCTCTGGCCAGAGTGGATTACTTTTCTGGAACATTATTTGGTCTGAGTTTACTCTGTGGTATAAGCGGATGCCCGGTTGGTATCTATCTATCTATATATTTGTCTGTCTACTTTTCTATGCATCAAAGATAAAAGGGCTGATTGGATGTAAAGCTGATATTCAGGGCAAAAAGGTCCTGCTGTCTATCCTCCGTAAAGGGGTATACCTTCTTCCCCCTTTTACAGTCGAGACTAGGCACGCCGACGGGACAGCAGTGCAGAGTTCCAACTCTTCGTTTCCGAACTCTAAGAAGCGATCTACCTCTTTGCAGATCCCTCTCCTAGGTCGATCACAGTATTAGAAGGGATCAGCCTCTAAAAGACGTACTTGCGAACAGTATAGAAGCTCCATAAGCCCTTCATATCAAAGAATCAGAATATGTTGAGAAGAGGTCTAAAAGCGGATCCCCGGTTGGTATCTATCTATCTATATATTTGTCTGCCTACTTTTCTATGCATCAAAGATAAAAGGGCTGATTGGATGTAAAGCTGATATTCAGGGCAAAAAGGTTCTGCTGTCTATCCTCCGTAAAAGGGTATACCTTCTTCCCACTTTTACAGTCGAGACTGGGCACGCCGACGGGACAGCAGTGCAGAGTTCCAACTCTTCGTTTCCGAACTCTAAGATGCGATTTACCTCTTTACACAGTGATCGACCTAGGAGAGGGATCTGCAAAGAGGGATCAGCCTCTAAGAGACGTACTTGCGAACAGTTTAGAAGCTCCATAAGCCCTTCATATCAAAGAATCAGAATATGCTGAGAAGAGGTCAGAAGTCTAATGTGAAACATAGCTTTTTAATGTACAATAAAGGCTATAGAGATAAAAGGTCAGGAGTACAACATACAACATACACTACCCAGAGAATGGGTCAAAAGTATAATGTACAGTGTAACACAGACTATAGAAAGATAAGAGAGGAGTTTATTGCAAAGCATAGACAGTGCAGAGAAGGGGCCAGGAGTAACATATACTGTTTAGAGTAAACAGTTAGTGTTTGTCGGTCTTAAGTTTTTTACTTTGATTGTGAATAAGCAATGAAAAATATGTCAGCCAGAAACATGTAGAGCGTGGGGCGTCTAATGTTCTTGTCAGTATTGTGTCCTTTTTACATGTGTTGTGCTCTGGCCAGAGTGGATTACTTTTCTGGAACATTATTTGGTCTGAGTTTACTCTGTGGTATAAGCGGATGCCCGGTTGGTATCTATCTATCTATATATTTGTCTGTCTACTTTTCTATGCATCAAAGATAAAAGGGCTGATTGGATGTAAAGCTGATATTCAGGGCAAAAAGGTCCTGCTGTCTATCCTCCGTAAAGGGGTATACCTTCTTCCCCCTTTTACAGTCGAGACTAGGCACGCCGACGGGACAGCAGTGCAGAGTTCCAACTCTTCGTTTCCGAACTCTAAGAAGCGATCTACCTCTTTGCAGATCCCTCTCCTAGGTCGATCACAGTATTAGAAGGGATCAGCCTCTAAAAGACGTACTTGCGAACAGTATAGAAGCTCCATAAGCCCTTCATATCAAAGAATCAGAATATGTTGAGAAGAGGTCTAAAAGCGGATCCCCGGTTGGTATCTATCTATCTATATATTTGTCTGCCTACTTTTCTATGCATCAAAGATAAAAGGGCTGATTGGATGTAAAGCTGATATTCAGGGCAAAAAGGTTCTGCTGTCTATCCTCCGTAAAAGGGTATACCTTCTTCCCACTTTTACAGTCGAGACTGGGCACGCCGACGGGACAGCAGTGCAGAGTTCCAACTCTTCGTTTCCGAACTCTAAGATGCGATTTACCTCTTTACACAGTGATCGACCTAGGAGAGGGATCTGCAAAGAGGGATCAGCCTCTAAGAGACGTACTTGCGAACAGTTTAGAAGCTCCATAAGCCCTTCATATCAAAGAATCAGAATATGCTGAGAAGAGGTCAGAAGTCTAATGTGAAACATAGCTTTTTAATGTACAATAAAGGCTATAGAGATAAAAGGTCAGGAGTACAACATACAACATACACTACCCAGAGAATGGGTCAAAAGTATAATGTACAGTGTAACACAGACTATAGAAAGATAAGAGAGGAGTTTATTGCAAAGCATAGACAGTGCAGAGAAGGGGCCAGGAGTAACATATACTGTTTAGAGTAAACAGTTAGTGTTTGTCGGTCTTAAGTTTTTTACTTTGATTGTGAATAAGCAATGAAAAATATGTCAGCCAGAAACATGTAGAGCGTGGGGCGTCTAATGTTCTTGTCAGTATTGTGTCATTTTTACATGTGTTGTGCTCTGGCCAGAGTGGATTACTTTTCTGGAACATTATTTGGTCTGAGTTTACTCTGTGGTATAAGCGGATGCCCGGTTGGTATCTATCTATCTATATATTTGTCTGTCTACTTTTCTATGCATCAAAGATAAAAGGGCTGATTGGATGTAAAGCTGATATTCAGGGCAAAAAGGTCCTGCTGTCTATCCTCCGTAAAGGGGTATACCTTCTTCCCCCTTTTACAGTCGAGACTGGGCACGCCGACGGGACAGCAGTGCAGAGTTCCAACTCTTCGTTTCCGAACTCTAAGAAGCGATCTACCTCTTTGCAGATCCCTCTCCTAGGTCGATCACAGTGTTAGGAGGGATCAGCCTCTAAAAGACGTACTTGCGAACAGTATAGAAGCTCCATAAGCCCTTCATATCAAAGAATCAGAATATGTTGAGAAGAGGTCTAAAAGCGGATGCCCGGTTGGTATCTATCTATCTATATATTTGTCTGTCTACTTTTCTATGCATCAAAGATAAAAGGGCTGATTGGATGTAAAGCTGATATTCAGGGCAAAAAGGTTCTGCTGTCTATCCTCCGTAAAAGGGTATACCTTCTTCCCACTTTTACAGTCGAGACTGGGCACGCCGACGGGACAGCAGTGCAGAGTTCCAACTCTTCGTTTCCGAACTCTAAGATGCGATTTACCTCTTTACACAGTGATCAACCTAGGAGAGGGATCTGCAAAGAGGGATCAGCCTTTAAGAGACGTACTTGCGAACAGTATAGAAGCTCCATAAGCCCTTCATATCAAAGAATCAGAATATGCTGAGAAGAGGTCAGAAGTGTAATGTGAAACATAGCTTTTTAATGTACAATAAAGACTATAGAGAAAAAAGGTCAGGAGTACAACATACAACATACACTACCCAGAGAATGGGTCAAAAGTATAATGTACAGTGTAACACAGACTATAGAAAGATAAGAGAGGAGTTTATTGCAAAGCATAGACAGTGCAGAGAAGGGGCCAGGCAGGAGTAACATATACTGTTTAGAGTAAACAGTTAGTGTTTGTTGGTCTTAAGTTTTTTACTTTGATTGTGAATAAGCAATGAAAAATATGTCAGCCAGAAACATGTAGAGCGTGGGGCGTCTAATGTTCTTGTCAGTATTGTGTCCTTTTTACATGTGTTGTGCTCTGGCCAGAGTGGATTACTTTTCTGGAACATTATTTGGTCTGAGTTTACTCTGTGGTATAAGCGGATGCGCGGTTGGTATCTATCTATCTATATATTTGTCTGTCTACTTTTCTATGCATCAAAGATAAAAGGGCTGATTGGATGTAAAGCTGATATTCAGGGCAAAAAGGTCCTGCTGTCTATCCTCCGTAAAGGGGTATACCTTCTTCCCCCTTTTACAGTCGAGACTGGGCACGCCGACGGGACAGCAGTGCAGAGATCCAACTCTTCGTTTCCGAACTCTAAGAAGCGATCTACCTCTTTGCAGATCCCTCTCCTAGGTCGGTCGCAGTGTTAGGAGGGATCAGCCTCTAAAAGACGTACTTGCGAACAGTATAGAAGCTCCATAAGCCCTTCATATCAAAGAATCAGAATATGTTGAGAAGAGGTCTAAAAGTGGATGCCCGGTTGGTATCTATCTATCTATATATTTGTCTGTCTACTTTTCTATGCATCAAAGATAAAAGGGCTGATTGGATGTAAAGCTGATATTCAGGGCAAAAAGGTTCTGCTGTCTATCCTCCGTAAAAGGGTATACCTTCTTCCCACTTTTACAGTCGAGACTGGGCACGCCGACGGGACAGCAGTGCAGAGTTCCAACTCTTCGTTTCCGAACTCTAAGATGCGATTTACCTCTTTACACAGTGATCGACCTAGGAGAGGGATCTGCAAAGAGGGATCAGCCTCTAAGAGACGTACTTGCTAACAGTATAGAAGCTCCATAAGCCCTTCATATCAAAGAATCAGAATATGCTGAGAAGAGGTCAGAAGTCTAATGTGAAACATAGCTTTTTAATGTACAATAAAGACTATAGAGAAAAAAGGTCAGGAGTACAACATACAACATACACTACCCAGAGAATGGGTCAAAAGTATAATGTACAGTGTAACACAGACTATAGAAAGATAAGAGAGGAGTTTATTGCAAAGCATAGACAGTGCAGAGAAGGGGCCAGGAGTAACATATACTGTTTAGAGTAAACAGTTAGTGTTTGTCGGTCTTAAGTTTTTTACTTTGATTGTGAATAAGCAATGAAAAATATGTCAGCCAGAAACATGTAGAGCGTGGGGCGTCTAATGTTCTTGTCAGTATTGTGTCCTTTTTACATGTGTTGTGCTCTGGCCAGAGTGGATTACTTTTCTGGAACATTATTTGGTCTGAGTTTACTCTGTGGTATAAGCGGATGCCCGGTTGGTATCTATCTATCTATATATTTGTCTGTCTACTTTTCTATGCATCAAAGATAAAAGGGCTGATTGGATGTAAAGCTGATATTCAGGGCAAAAAGGTCCTGCTGTCTATCCTCCGTAAAGGGGTATACCTTCTTCCCCCTTTTACAGTCGAGACTGGGCACGCCGACGGGACAGCAGTGCAGAGTTCCAACTCTTCGTTTCCGAACTCTAAGATGCAATTTACCTCTTTACACAGTGATCGACCTAGGAGAGGGATCTGCAAAGAGGGATCAGCCTCTAAGAGACGTACTTGCGAACAGTATAGAAGCTCCATAAGCCCTTCATATCAAAGAATCAGAATATGCTGAGAAGAGGTCAGAAGTCTAATGTGAAACATAGCTTTTTAATGTTCAATAAAGACTATAGAGAAAAAAGGTCAGGAGTACAACATACAACATACACTACCCAGAGAATGGGTCAAAAGTATAATGTACAGTGTAACACAGACTATAGAAAGATAAGAGAGGAGTTTATTGCAAAGCATAGACAGTGCAGAGAAGGGGCCAGGAGTAACATATACTGTTTAGAGTAAACAGTTAGTGTTTGTCGGTCTTAAGTTTTTTACTTTGATTGTGAATAAGCAATGAAAAATATGTCAGCCAGAAACACGTAGAGCGTGGGGCGTCTAATGTTCTTGTCAGTATTGTGTCCTTTTTACATGTGTTGTGCTCTGGCCAGAGTGGATTACTTTTCTGGAACATTATTTGGTCTGAGTTTACTCTGTGGTATAAGCGGATGCCCGGTTGGTATCTATCTATCTATATATTTGTCTGTCTACTTTTCTATGCATCAAAGATAAAAGGGCTGATTGGATGTAAAGCTGATATTCAGGGCAAAAAGGTCCTGCTGTCTATCCTCCGCAAAGGGGTATACCTTCTTCCCCCTTTTACAGTCGAGACTGGGCACGCCGACGGGACAGCAGTGCAGAGTTCCAACTCTTCGTTTCCGAACTCTAAGAAGCGATCTACCTCTTTGCAGATCCCTCTCCTAGGTCGATCACAGTGTTAGAAGGGATCAGCCTCTAAAAGACGTACTTGCGAACAGTATAGAAGCTCCATAAGCCCTTCATATCAAAGAATCAGAATATGTTGAGAAGAGGTCTAAAAGCGGATGCCCGGTTGGTATCTATCTATCTATATATTTGTCTGTCTACTTTTCTATGCATCAAAGATAAAAGGGCTGATTGGATGTAAAGCTGATATTCAGGGCAAAAAGGTTCTGCTGTCTATCCTCCGTAAAAGGGTATACCTTCTTCCCACTTTTACAGTCGAGACTGGGCACGCCGACGGGACAGCAGTGCAGAGTTCCAACTCTTCGTTTCCGAACTCTAAGATGCGATTTACCTCTTTACACAGTGATCGACCTAGGAGAGGGATCTGCAAAGAGGGATCAGCCTCTAAGAGACGTACTTGCGAACAGTTTAGAAGCTCCATAAGCCCTTCATATCAAAGAATCAGAATATGCTGAGAAGAGGTCAGAAGTCTAATGTGAAACATAGCTTTTTAATGTACAATAAAGACTATAGAGAAAAAAGGTCAGGAGTACAACATACAACATACACTACCCAGAGAATGGGTCAAAAGTATAATGTACAGTGTAACACAGACTATAGAAAGATAAGAGAGGAGTTTATTGCAAAGCATAGACAGTGCAGAGAAGGGGCCAGGAGTAACATATACTGTTTAGAGTAAACAGTTAGTGTTTGTCGGTCTTAAGTTTTTTACTTTGATTGTGAATAAGCAATGAAAAATATGTCAGCCAGAAACATGTAGAGCGTGGGGCGTCTAATGTTCTTGTCAGTATTGTGTCCTTTTTACATGTGTTGTGCTCTGGCCAGAGTGGATTACTTTTCTGGAACATTATTTGGTCTGAGTTTACTCTGTGGTATAAGCGGATGCCCGGTTGGTATCTATCTATCTATATATTTGTCTGTCTACTTTTCTATGCATCAAAGATAAAAGGGCTGATTGGATGTAAAGCTGATATTCAGGGCAAAAAGGTCCTGCTGTCTATCCTCCGTAAAGGGGTATACCTTCTTCCCCCTTTTACAGTCGAGACTGGGCACGCCGACGGGACAGCAGTGCAGAGTTCCAACTCTTCGTTTTCGAACTCTAAGAAGCGATCTACCTCTTTGCAGATCCCTCTCCTAGGTCGATCACAGTGTTAGGAGGGATCAGCCTCTAAGAGACGTACTTGCAAACAGTATAGAAGCTCCATAAGCCCTTCATATCAAAGAATCAGAATATGTTGAGAAGAGGTCAGAAGTCTAATGTGAAACATAGCTTTTTAATGTTCAATAAAGACTATAGAGAAAAAAGGTCAGGAGTACAACATACAACATACACTACCCAGAGAATGGGTCAAAAGTATAATGTACAGTGTAACACAGACTATAGAAAGATAAGAGAGGAGTTTATTGCAAAGCATAGACAGTGCAGAGAAGGGGCCAGGAGTAACATATACTGTTTAGAGTAAACAGTTAGTGTTTGTCGGTCTTAAGTTTTTTACTTTGATTGTGAATAAGCAATGAAAAATATGTCAGCCAGAAACATGTAGAGCGTGGGGCGTCTAATGTTCTTGTCAGTATTGTGTCCTTTTTACATGTGTTGTGCTCTGGCCAGAGTGGATTACTTTTTTGGAACATTATTTGGTCTGAGTTTACTCTGTGGTATAAGCGGATGCCCGGTTGGTATCTATCTATCTATATATTTGTCTGTCTACTTTTCTATGCATCAAAGATAAAAGGGCTGATTGGATGTAAAGCTGATATTCAGGGCAAAAAGGTCCTGCTGTCTATCCTCCGTAAAGGGGTATACCTTCTTCCCCCTTTTACAGTCGAGACTGGGCACGCCGACGGGACAGCAGTGCAGAGTTCCAACTCTTCGTTTCCGAACTCTAAGAAGCGATCTACCTCTTTGCAGATCCCTCTCCTAGGTCGATCACAGTGTTAGAAGGGATCAGCCTCTAAAAGACGTACTTGCGAACAGTATAGAAGCTCCATAAGCCCTTCATATCAAAGAATCAGAATATGTTGAGAAGAGGTCTAAAAGCGGATGCCCGGTTGGTATCTATCTATCTATATATTTGTCTGTCTACTTTTCTATGCATCAAAGATAAAAGGGCTGATTGGATGTAAAGCTGATATTCAGGGCAAAAAGGTTCTGCTGTCTATCCTCCGTAAAAGGGTATACCTTCTTCCCACTTTTACAGTCGAGACTGGGCACGCCGACGGGACAGCAGTGCAGAGTTGCAACTCTTCGTTTCCGAACTCTAAGATGCGATTTACCTCTTTACACAGTGATCAACCTAGGAGAGGGATCTGCAAAGAGGGATCAGCCTTTAAGAGACGTACTTGCGAACAGTATAGAAGCTCCATAAGCCCTTCATATCAAAGAATCAGAATATGCTGAGAAGAGGTCAGAAGTGTAATGTGAAACATAGCTTTTTAATGTACAATAAAGACTATAGAGAAAAAAGGTCAGGAGTACAACATACAACATACACTACCCAGAGAATGGGTCAAAAGTATAATGTACAGTGTAACACAGACTATAGAAAGATAAGAGAGGAGTTTATTGCAAAGCATAGACAGTGCAGAGAAGAGGCCAGGCAGTAGTAACATATACTGTTTAGAGTAAACAGTTAGTGTTTGTCGGTCTTAAGTTTTTTACTTTGATTGTGAATAAGCAATGAAAAATATGTCAGCCAGAAACATGTAGAGCGTGGGGCGTCTAATGTTCTTGTCAGCATTGTGTCATTTTTAGATGTGTTGTGCTCTGGCCAGAGTGGATTACTTTTCTGGAACATTATTTGGTCTGAGTTTACTCTGTGGTATAAGCGGATGCGCGGTTGGTATCTATCTATCTATATATTTGTCTGTCTACTTTTCTATGCATCAAAGATAAAAGGGCTGATTGGATGTAAAGCTGATATTCAGGGCAAAAAGGTCCTGCTGTCTATCCTCCGTAAAGGGGTATACCTTCTTCCCCCTTTTACAGTCGAGACTGGGCACGCCGACGGGACAGCAGTGCAGAGTTCCAACTCTTCGTTTCCGAACTCTAAGATGCAATTTACCTCTTTACACAGTGATCGACCTAGGAGAGGGATCTGCAAAGAGGGATCAGCCTCTAAGAGACGTACTTGCGAACAGTATAGAAGCTCCATAAGCCCTTCATATCAAAGAATCAGAATATGCTGAGAAGAGGTCAGAAGTCTAATGTGAAACATAGCTTTTTAATGTTCAATAAAGACTATAGAGAAAAAAGGTCAGGAGTACAACATACAACATACACTACCCAGAGAATGGGTCAAAAGTATAATGTACAGTGTAACACAGACTATAGAAAGATAAGAGAGGAGTTTATTGCAAAGCATAGACAGTGCAGAGAAGGGGCCAGGAGTAACATATACTGTTTAGAGTAAACAGTTAGTGTTTGTCGGTCTTAAGTTTTTTACTTTGATTGTGAATAAGCAATGAAAAATATGTCAGCCAGAAACATGTAGAGCGTGGGGCGTCTAATGTTCTTGTCAGTATTGTGTCCTTTTTACATGTGTTGTGCTCTGGCCAGAGTGGATTACTTTTCTGGAACATTATTTGGTCTGAGTTTACTCTGTGGTATAAGCGGATGCCCGGTTGGTATCTATCTATCTATATATTTGTCTGTCTACTTTTCTATGCATCAAAGATAAAAGGGCTGATTGGATGTAAAGCTGATATTCAGGGCAAAAAGGTCCTGCTGTCTATCCTCCGTAAAGGGGTATACCTTCTTCCCCCTTTTACAGTCGAG
The DNA here is from genome assembly GCF_062004578.1 of Staurois parvus. Classification (NCBI taxonomy): domain Eukaryota; kingdom Metazoa; phylum Chordata; class Amphibia; order Anura; family Ranidae; genus Staurois; species Staurois parvus. Next base: position 3,472,268 of record NW_028317920.1, on the reverse strand, counting down.
ACTGGGCACGCCGACGGGACAGCAGTGCAGAGTTCCAACTCTTCGTTTCCGAACTCTAAGAAGCGATCTACCTCTTTGCAGATCCCTCTCCTAGGTCGATCACAGTGTTAGAAGGGATCAGCCTCTAAAAGACGTACTTGCGAACAGTATAGAAGCTCCATAAGCCCTTCATATCAAAGAATCAGAATATGTTGAGAAGAGGTCTAAAAGCGGATGCCCGGTTGGTATCTATCTATCTATATATTTGTCTGTCTACTTTTCTATGCATCAAAGATAAAAGGGCTGATTGGATGTAAAGCTGATATTCAGGGCAAAAAGGTTCTGCTGTCTATCCTCCGTAAAAGGGTATACCTTCTTCCCACTTTTACAGTCGAGACTGGGCACGCCGACGGGACAGCAGTGCAGAGTTCCAACTCTTCGTTTCCGAACTCTAAGATGCGATTTACCTCTTTACACAGTGATCGACCTAGGAGAGGGATCTGCAAAGAGGGATCAGCCTCTAAGAGACGTACTTGCGAACAGTTTAGAAGCTCCATAAGCCCTTCATATCAAAGAATCAGAATATGCTGAGAAGAGGTCAGAAGTCTAATGTGAAACATAGCTTTTTAATGTACAATAAAGACTATAGAGAAAAAAGGTCAGGAGTACAACATACAACATACACTACCCAGAGAATGGGTCAAAAGTATAATGTACAGTGTAACACAGACTATAGAAAGATAAGAGAGGAGTTTATTGCAAAGCATAGACAGTGCAGAGAAGGGGCCAGGAGTAACATATACTGTTTAGAGTAAACAGTTAGTGTTTGTCGGTCTTAAGTTTTTTACTTTGATTGTGAATAAGCAATGAAAAATATGTCAGCCAGAAACATGTAGAGCGTGGGGCGTCTAATGTTCTTGTCAGTATTGTGTCCTTTTTACATGTGTTGTGCTCTGGCCAGAGTGGATTACTTTTCTGGAACATTATTTGGTCTGAGTTTACTCTGTGGTATAAGCGGATGCCCGGTTGGTATCTATCTATCTATATATTTGTCTGTCTACTTTTCTATGCATCAAAGATAAAAGGGCTGATTGGATGTAAAGCTGATATTCAGGGCAAAAAGGTCCTGCTGTCTATCCTCCGTAAAGGGGTATACCTTCTTCCCCCTTTTACAGTCGAGACTGGGCACGCCGACGGGACAGCAGTGCAGAGTTCCAACTCTTCGTTTTCGAACTCTAAGAAGCGATCTACCTCTTTGCAGATCCCTCTCCTAGGTCGATCACAGTGTTAGGAGGGATCAGCCTCTAAGAGACGTACTTGCAAACAGTATAGAAGCTCCATAAGCCCTTCATATCAAAGAATCAGAATATGTTGAGAAGAGGTCAGAAGTCTAATGTGAAACATAGCTTTTTAATGTTCAATAAAGACTATAGAGAAAAAAGGTCAGGAGTACAACATACAACATACACTACCCAGAGAATGGGTCAAAAGTATAATGTACAGTGTAACACAGACTATAGAAAGATAAGAGAGGAGTTTATTGCAAAGCATAGACAGTGCAGAGAAGGGGCCAGGAGTAACATATACTGTTTAGAGTAAACAGTTAGTGTTTGTCGGTCTTAAGTTTTTTACTTTGATTGTGAATAAGCAATGAAAAATATGTCAGCCAGAAACATGTAGAGCGTGGGGCGTCTAATGTTCTTGTCAGTATTGTGTCCTTTTTACATGTGTTGTGCTCTGGCCAGAGTGGATTACTTTTTTGGAACATTATTTGGTCTGAGTTTACTCTGTGGTATAAGCGGATGCCCGGTTGGTATCTATCTATCTATATATTTGTCTGTCTACTTTTCTATGCATCAAAGATAAAAGGGCTGATTGGATGTAAAGCTGATATTCAGGGCAAAAAGGTCCTGCTGTCTATCCTCCGTAAAGGGGTATACCTTCTTCCCCCTTTTACAGTCGAGACTGGGCACGCCGACGGGACAGCAGTGCAGAGTTCCAACTCTTCGTTTCCGAACTCTAAGAAGCGATCTACCTCTTTGCAGATCCCTCTCCTAGGTCGATCACAGTGTTAGAAGGGATCAGCCTCTAAAAGACGTACTTGCGAACAGTATAGAAGCTCCATAAGCCCTTCATATCAAAGAATCAGAATATGTTGAGAAGAGGTCTAAAAGCGGATGCCCGGTTGGTATCTATCTATCTATATATTTGTCTGTCTACTTTTCTATGCATCAAAGATAAAAGGGCTGATTGGATGTAAAGCTGATATTCAGGGCAAAAAGGTTCTGCTGTCTATCCTCCGTAAAAGGGTATACCTTCTTCCCACTTTTACAGTCGAGACTGGGCACGCCGACGGGACAGCAGTGCAGAGTTGCAACTCTTCGTTTCCGAACTCTAAGATGCGATTTACCTCTTTACACAGTGATCAACCTAGGAGAGGGATCTGCAAAGAGGGATCAGCCTTTAAGAGACGTACTTGCGAACAGTATAGAAGCTCCATAAGCCCTTCATATCAAAGAATCAGAATATGCTGAGAAGAGGTCAGAAGTGTAATGTGAAACATAGCTTTTTAATGTACAATAAAGACTATAGAGAAAAAAGGTCAGGAGTACAACATACAACATACACTACCCAGAGAATGGGTCAAAAGTATAATGTACAGTGTAACACAGACTATAGAAAGATAAGAGAGGAGTTTATTGCAAAGCATAGACAGTGCAGAGAAGAGGCCAGGCAGTAGTAACATATACTGTTTAGAGTAAACAGTTAGTGTTTGTCGGTCTTAAGTTTTTTACTTTGATTGTGAATAAGCAATGAAAAATATGTCAGCCAGAAACATGTAGAGCGTGGGGCGTCTAATGTTCTTGTCAGCATTGTGTCATTTTTAGATGTGTTGTGCTCTGGCCAGAGTGGATTACTTTTCTGGAACATTATTTGGTCTGAGTTTACTCTGTGGTATAAGCGGATGCGCGGTTGGTATCTATCTATCTATATATTTGTCTGTCTACTTTTCTATGCATCAAAGATAAAAGGGCTGATTGGATGTAAAGCTGATATTCAGGGCAAAAAGGTCCTGCTGTCTATCCTCCGTAAAGGGGTATACCTTGTTCCCCCTTTTACAGTCGAGACTGGGCACGCCGACGGGACAGCAGTGCAGAGTTCCAACTCTTCGTTTCCGAACTCTAAGATGCAATTTACCTCTTTACACAGTGATCGACCTAGGAGAGGGATCTGCAAAGAGGGATCAGCCTCTAAGAGACGTACTTGCGAACAGTATAGAAGCTCCATAAGCCCTTCATATCAAAGAATCAGAATATGCTGAGAAGAGGTCAGAAGTCTAATGTGAAACATAGCTTTTTAATGTTCAATAAAGACTATAGAGAAAAAAGGTCAGGAGTACAACATACAACATACACTACCCAGAGAATGGGTCAAAAGTATAATGTACAGTGTAACACAGACTATAGAAAGATAAGAGAGGAGTTTATTGCAAAGCATAGACAGTGCAGAGAAGGGGCCAGGAGTAACATATACTGTTTAGAGTAAACAGTTAGTGTTTGTCGGTCTTAAGTTTTTTACTTTGATTGTGAATAAGCAATGAAAAGTATGTCAGCCAGAAACATGTAGAGCGTGGGGCGTCTAATGTTCTTGTCAGTATTGTGTCCTTTTTACATGTGTTGTGCTCTGGCCAGAGTGGATTACTTTTCTGGAACATTATTTGGTCTGAGTTTACTCTGTGGTATAAGCGGATGCCCGGTTGGTATCTATCTATCTATATATTTGTCTGTCTACTTTTCTATGCATCAAAGATAAAAGGGCTGATTGGATGTAAAGCTGATATTCAGGGCAAAAAGGTCCTGCTGTCTATCCTCCGTAAAGGGGTATACCTTCTTCCCCCTTTTACAGTCGAGACTGGGCACGCCGACGGGACAGCAGTGCAGAGTTCCAACTCTTCGTTTCCGAACTCTAAGATGCAATTTACCTCTTTACACAGTGATCGACCTAGGAGAGGGATCTGCAAAGAGGGATCAGCCTCTAAGAGACGTACTTGCGAACAGTATAGAAGCTCCATAAGCCCTTCATATCAAAGAATCAGAATATGCTGAGAAGAGGTCAGAAGTCTAATGTGAAACATAGCTTTTTAATGTTCAATAAAGACTATAGAGAAAAAAGGTCAGGAGTACAACATACAACATACACTACCCAGAGAATGGGTCAAAAGTATAATGTACAGTGTAACACAGACTATAGAAAGATAAGAGAGGAGTTTATTGCAAAGCATAGACAGTGCAGAGAAGGGGCCAGGAGTAACATATACTGTTTAGAGTAAACAGTTAGTGTTTGTCGGTCTTAAGTTTTTTACTTTGATTGTGAATAAGCAATGAAAAATATGTCAGCCAGAAACATGTAGAGCGTGGGGCGTCTAATGTTCTTGTCAGTATTGTGTCCTTTTTACATGTGTTGTGCTCTGGCCAGAGTGGATTACTTTTCTGGAACATTATTTGGTCTGAGTTTACTCTGTGGTATAAGCGGATGCCCGGTTGGTATCTATCTATCTATATATTTGTCTGTCTACTTTTCTATGCATCAAAGATAAAAGGGCTGATTGGATGTAAAGCTGATATTCAGGGCAAAAAGGTCCTGCTGTCTATCCTCCGTAAAGGGGTATACCTTCTTCCCCCTTTTACAGTCGAGACTGGGCACGCCGACGGGACAGCAGTGCAGAGATCCAACTCTTCGTTTCCGAACTCTAAGAAGCGATCTACCTCTTTGCAGATCCCTCTCCTAGGTCGGTCGCAGTGTTAGGAGGGATCAGCCTCTAAAAAACGTACTTGCGAACAGTATAGAAGCTCCATAAGCCCTTCATATCAAAGAATCAGAATATGTTGAGAAGAGGTCTAAAAGTGGATGCCCGGTTGGTATCTATCTATCTATATATTTGTCTGTCTACTTTTCTATGCATCAAAGATAAAAGGGCTGATTGGATGTAAAGCTGATATTCAGGGCAAAAAGGTTCTGCTGTCTATCCTCCGTAAAAGGGTATACCTTCTTCCCACTTTTACAGTCGAGACTGGGCACGCCGACGGGACAGCAGTGCAGAGTTCCAACTCTTCGTTTCCGAACTCTAAGATGCGATTTACCTCTTTACACAGTGATCGACCTAGGAGAGGGATCTGCAAAGAGGGATCAGCCTCTAAGAGACGTGCTTGCGAACAGTATAGAAGCTCCATAAGCCCTTCATATCAAAGAATCAGAATATGCTGAGAAGAGGTCAGAAGTCTAATGTGAAACATAGCTTTTTAATGTACAATAAAGACTATAGAGAAAAAAGGTCAGGAGTACAACATACAACATACACTACCCAGAGAATGGGTCAAAAGTATAATGTACAGTGTAACACAGACTATAGAAAGATAAGAGAGGAGTTTATTGCAAAGCATAGACAGTGCAGAGAAGGGGCCAGGAGTAACATATACTGTTTAGAGTAAACAGTTAGTGTTTGTCGGTCTTAAGTTTTTTACTTTGATTGTGAATAAGCAATGAAAAATATGTCAGCCAGAAACATGTAGAGCGTGGGGCGTCTAATGTTCTTGTCAGTATTGTGTCCTTTTTACATGTGTTGTGCTCTGGCCAGAGTGGATTACTTTTCTGGAACATTATTTGGTCTGAGTTTACTCTGTGGTATAAGCGGATGCCCGGTTGGTATCTATCTATCTATATATTTGTCTGTCTACTTTTCTATGCATCAAAGATAAAAGGGCTGATTGGATGTAAAGCTGATATTCAGGGCAAAAAGGTTCTGCTGTCTATCCTCCGTAAAGGGGTATACCTTCTTCCCCCTTTTACAGTCGAGACTGGGCACGCCAATGGGACAGCAGTGCAGAGTTCCAACTCTTCGTTTCCGAACTCTAAGATGCAATTTACCTCTTTACACAGTGATCGACCTAGGAGAGGGATCTGCAAAGAGGGATCAGCCTCTAAGAGACGTACTTGTGAACAGTATAGAAGCTCCATAAGCCCTTCATATCAAAGAATCAGAATATGCTGAGAAGAGGTCAGAAGTCTAATGTGAAACATAGCTTTTTAATGTTCAATAAAGACTATAGAGAAAAAAGGTCAAGAGTACAACATACAACATACACTACCCAGAGAATGGGTCAAAAGTATAATGTACAGTGTAACACAGACTATAGAAAGATAAGAGAGGAGTTTATTGCAAAGCATAGACAGTGCAGAGAAGGGGCCAGGAGTAACATATACTGTTTAGAGTAAACAGTTAGTGTTTGTCGGTCTTAAGTTTTTTACTTTGATTGTGAATAAGCAATGAAAAATATGTCAGCCAGAAACACGTAGAGCGTGGGGCGTCTAATGTTCTTGTCAGTATTGTGTCCTTTTTACATGTGTTGTGCTCTGGCCAGAGTGGATTACTTTTCTGGAACATTATTTGGTCTGAGTTTACTCTGTGGTATAAGCGGATGCCCGGTTGGTATCTATCTATCTATATATTTGTCTGTCTACTTTTCTATGCATCAAAGATAAAAGGGCTGATTGGATGTAAAGCTGATATTCAGGGCAAAAAGGTCCTGCTGTCTATCCTCCGCAAAGGGGTATACCTTCTTCCCCCTTTTACAGTCGAGACTGGGCACGCCGACGGGACAGCAGTGCAGAGTTCCAACTCTTCGTTTCCGAACTCTAAGAAGCGATCTACCTCTTTGCAGATCCCTCTCCTAGGTCGATCACAGTGTTAGAAGGGATCAGCCTCTAAAAGACGTACTTGCGAACAGTATAGAAGCTCCATAAGCCCTTCATATCAAAGAATCAGAATATGTTGAGAAGAGGTCTAAAAGCGGATGCCCGGTTGGTATCTATCTATCTATATATTTGTCTGTCTACTTTTCTATGCATCAAAGATAAAAGGGCTGATTGGATGTAAAGCTGATATTCAGGGCAAAAAGGTTCTGCTGTCTATCCTCCGTAAAAGGGTATACCTTCTTCCCACTTTTACAGTCGAGACTGGGCACGCCGACGGGACAGCAGTGCAGAGTTCCAACTCTTCGTTTCCGAACTCTAAGATGCGATTTACCTCTTTACACAGTGATCGACCTAGGAGAGGGATCTGCAAAGAGGGATCAGCCTCTAAGAGACGTACTTGCGAACAGTTTAGAAGCTCCATAAGCCCTTCATATCAAAGAATCAGAATATGCTGAGAAGAGGTCAGAAGTCTAATGTGAAACATAGCTTTTTAATGTACAATAAAGACTATAGAGAAAAAAGGTCAGGAGTACAACATACAACATACACTACCCAGAGAATGGGTCAAAAGTATAATGTACAGTGTAACACAGACTATAGAAAGATAAGAGAGGAGTTTATTGCAAAGCATAGACAGTGCAGAGAAGGGGCCAGGAGTAACATATACTGTTTAGAGTAAACAGTTAGTGTTTGTCGGTCTTAAGTTTTTTACTTTGATTGTGAATAAGCAATGAAAAGTATGTCAGCCAGAAACATGTAGAGCGTGGGGCGTCTAATGTTCTTGTCAGTATTGTGTCCTTTTTACATGTGTTGTGCTCTGGCCAGAGTGGATTACTTTTCTGGAACATTATTTGGTCTGAGTTTACTCTGTGGTATAAGCGGATGCCCGGTTGGTATCTATCTATCTATATATTTGTCTGTCTACTTTTCTATGCATCAAAGATAAAAGGGCTGATTGGATGTAAAGCTGATATTCAGGGCAAAAAGGTCCTGCTGTCTATCCTCCGTAAAGGGGTATACCTTCTTCCCCCTTTTACAGTCGAGACTGGGCACGCCGACGGGACAGCAGTGCAGAGTTCCAACTCTTCGTTTCCGAACTCTAAGAAGCGATCTACCTCTTTGCAGATCCCTCTCCTAGGTCGATCACAGTGTTAGAAGGGATCAGCCTCTAAAAGACGTACTTGCGAACAGTATAGAAGCTCCATAAGCCCTTCATATCAAAGAATCAGAATATGTTGAGAAGAGGTCTAAAAGCGGATGCCCGGTTGGTATCTATCTATCTATATATTTGTCTGTCTACTTTTCTATGCATCAAAGATAAAAGGGCTGATTGGATGTAAAGCTGATATTCAGGGCAAAAAGGTTCTGCTGTCTATCCTCCGTAAAAGGGTATACCTTCTTCCCACTTTTACAGTCGAGACTGGGCACGCCGACGGGACAGCAGTGCAGAGTTCCAACTCTTCGTTTCCGAACTCTAAGATGCGATTTACCTCTTTACACAGTGATCGACCTAGGAGAGGGATCTGCAAAGAGGGATCAGCCTCTAAGAGACGTACTTGCGAACAGTATAGAAGCTCCATAAGCCCTTCATATCAAAGAATCAGAATATGCTGAGAAGAGGTCAGAAGTCTAATGTGAAACATAGCTTTTTAATGTTCAATAAAGACTATAGAGAAAAAAGGTCAAGAGTACAACATACAACATACACTACCCAGAGAATGGGTCAAAAGTATAATGTACAGTGTAACACAGACTATAGAAAGATAAGAGAGGAGTTTATTGCAAAGCATAGACAGTGCAGAGAAGGGGCCAGGAGTAACATATACTGTTTAGAGTAAACAGTTAGTGTTTGTCGGTCTTAAGTTTTTTACTTTGATTGTGAATAAGCAATGAAAAATATGTCAGCCAGAAACACGTAGAGCGTGGGGCGTCTAATGTTCTTGTCAGTATTGTGTCCTTTTTACATGTGTTGTGCTCTGGCCAGAGTGGATTACTTTTCTGGAACATTATTTGGTCTGAGTTTACTCTGTGGTATAAGCGGATGCCCGGTTGGTATCTATCTATCTATATATTTGTCTGTCTACTTTTCTATGCATCAAAGATAAAAGGGCTGATTGGATGTAAAGCTGATATTCAGGGCAAAAAGGTCCTGCTGTCTATCCTCCGCAAAGGGGTATACCTTCTTCCCCCTTTTACAGTCGAGACTGGGCACGCCGACGGGACAGCAGTGCAGAGTTCCAACTCTTCGTTTCCGAACTCTAAGAAGCGATCTACCTCTTTGCAGATCCCTCTCCTAGGTCGATCACAGTGTTAGAAGGGATCAGCCTCTAAAAGACGTACTTGCGAACAGTATAGAAGCTCCATAAGCCCTTCATATCAAAGAATCAGAATATGTTGAGAAGAGGTCTAAAAGCGGATGCCCGGTTGGTATCTATCTATCTATATATTTGTCTGTCTACTTTTCTATGCATCAAAGATAAAAGGGCTGATTGGATGTAAAGCTGATATTCAGGGCAAAAAGGTTCTGCTGTCTATCCTCCGTAAAAGGGTATACCTTCTTCCCACTTTTACAGTCGAGACTGGGCACGCCGACGGGACAGCAGTGCAGAGTTCCAACTCTTCGTTTCCGAACTCTAAGATGCGATTTACCTCTTTACACAGTGATCGACCTAGGAGAGGGATCTGCAAAGAGGGATCAGCCTCTAAGAGACGTACTTGCGAACAGTTTAGAAGCTCCATAAGCCCTTCATATCAAAGAATCAGAATATGCTGAGAAGAGGTCAGAAGTCTAATGTGAAACATAGCTTTTTAATGTACAATAAAGACTATAGAGAAAAAAGGTCAGGAGTACAACATACAACATACACTACCCAGAGAATGGGTCAAAAGTATAATGTACAGTGTAACACAGACTATAGAAAGATAAGAGAGGAGTTTATTGCAAAGCATAGACAGTGCAGAGAAGGGGCCAGGAGTAACATATACTGTTTAGAGTAAACAGTTAGTGTTTGTCGGTCTTAAGTTTTTTACTTTGATTGTGAATAAGCAATTAAAAATATGTCAGCCAGAAACATGTAGAGCGTGGGGCGTCTAATGTTCTTGTCAGTATTGTGTCCTTTTTACATGTGTTGTGCTCTGGCCAGAGTGGATTACTTTTCTGGAACATTATTTGGTCTGAGTTTACTCTGTGGTATAAGCGGATGCCCGGTTGGTATCTATCTATCTATATATTTGTCTGTCTACTTTTCTATGCATCAAAGATAAAAGGGCTGATTGGATGTAAAGCTGATATTCAGGGCAAAAAGGTCCTGCTGTCTATCCTCCGTAAAGGGGTATACCTTCTTCCCCCTTTTACAGTCGAGACTGGGCACGCCGACGGGACAGCAGTGCAGAGTTCCAACTCTTCGTTTCCGAACTCTAAGATGCAATTTACCTCTTTACACAGTGATCGACCTAGGAGAGGGATCTGCAAAGAGGGATCAGCCTCTAAGAGACGTACTTGCGAACAGTATAGAAGCTCCATAAGCCCTTCATATCAAAGAATCAGAATATGCTGAGAAGAGGTCAGAAGTCTAATGTGAAACATAGCTTTTTAATGTTCAATAAAGACTATAGAGAAAAAAGGTCAGGAGTACAACATACAACATACACTACCCAGAGAATGGGTCAAAAGTATAATGTACAGTGTAACACAGACTATAGAAAGATAAGAGAGGAGTTTATTGCAAAGCATAGACAGTGCAGAGAAGGGGCCAGGAGTAACATATACTGTTTAGAGTAAACAGTTAGTGTTTGTCGGTCTTAAGTTTTTTACTTTGATTGTGAATAAGCAATGAAAAATATGTCAGCCAGAAACATGTAGAGCGTGGGGCGTCTAATGTTCTTGTCAGTATTGTGTCCTTTTTACATGTGTTGTGCTCTGGCCAGAGTGGATTACTTTTCTGGAACATTATTTGGTCTGAGTTTACTCTGTGGTATAAGCGGATGCCCGGTTGGTATCTATCTATCTATATATTTGTCTGTCTACTTTTCTATGCATCAAAGATAAAAGGGCTGATTGGATGTAAAGCTGATATTCAGGGCAAAAAGGTCCTGCTGTCTATCCTCCGTAAAGGGGTATACCTTCTTCCCCCTTTTACAGTCGAGACTGGGCACGCCGACGGGACAGCAGTGCAGAGTTCCAACTCTTCGTTTCCGAACTCTAACAAGCGATCTACCTCTTTGCAGATCCCTCTCCTAGGTCGATCACAGTATTAGAAGGGATCAGCCTCTAAAAGACGTACTTGCGAACAGTATAGAAGCTCCATAAGCCCTTCATATCAAAGAATCAGAATATGTTGAGAAGAGGTCTAAAAGCGGATGCCCGGTTGGTATCTATCTATCTATATATTTGTCTGCCTACTTTTCTATGCATCAAAGATAAAAGGGCTGATTGGATGTAAAGCTGATATTCAGGGCAAAAAGGTTCTGCTGTCTATCCTCCGTAAAAGGGTATACCTTCTTCCCACTTTTACAGTCGAGACTGGGCACGCCGACGGGACAGCAGTGCAGAGTTCCAACTCTTCGTTTCCGAACTCTAAGATGCGATTTACCTCTTTACACAGTGATCGACCTAGGAGAGGGATCTGCAAAGAGGGATCAGCCTCTAAGAGACGTACTTGCGAACAGTTTAGAAGCTCCATAAGCCCTTCATATCAAAGAATCAGAATATGCTGAGAAGAGGTCAGAAGTCTAATGTGAAACATAGCTTTTTAATGTACAATAAAGACTATAGAGAAAAAAGGTCAGGAATACAACATACAACATACACTACCCAGAGAATGGGTCAAAAGTATAATGTACAGTGTAACACAGACTATAGAAAGATAAGAGAGGAGTTTATTGCAAAGCATAGACAGTGCAGAGAAGGGGCCAGGCAGGAGTAACATATACTGTTTAGAGTAAACAGTTAGTGTTTGTTGGTCTTAAGTTTTTTACTTTGATTGTGAATAAGCAATGAAAAATATGTCAGCCGGAAACATGTAGAGCGTGGGGCGTCTAATGTTCTTGTCAGTATTGTGTCCTTTTTACATGTGTTGTGCTCTGGCCAGAGTGGATTACTTTTCTGGAACATTATTTGGTCTGAGTTTACTCTGTGGTATAAGCGGATGCGCGGTTGGTATCTATCTATCTATATATTTGTCTGTCTACTTTTCTATGCATCAAAGATAAAAGGGCTGATTGGATGTAAAGCTGATATTCAGGGCAAAAAGGTCCTGCTGTCTATCCTCCGTAAAGGGGTATACCTTCTTCCCCCTTTTACAGTCGAGACTGGGCACGCCGACGGGACAGCAGTGCAGAGTTCCAACTCTTCGTTTCCGAACTCTAAGAAGCGATCTACCTCTTTGCAGATCCCTCTCCTAGGTCGATCACAGTGTTAGAAGGGATCAGCCTCTAAAAGACGTACTTGCGAACAGTATAGAAGCTCCATAAGCCCTTCATATCAAAGAATCAGAATATGTTGAGAAGAGGTCTAAAAGCGGATGCCCGGTTGGTATCTATCTATCTATATATTTGTCTGTCTACTTTTCTATGCATCAAAGATAAAAGGGCTGATTGGATGTAAAGCTGATATTCAGGGCAAAAAGGTTCTGCTGTCTATCCTCCGTAAAAGGGTATACCTTCTTCCCACTTTTACAGTCGAGACTGGGCACGCCGACGGGACAGCAGTGCAGAGTTCCAACTCTTCGTTTCCGAACTCTAAGATGCGATTTACCTCTTTACACAGTGATCGACCTAGGAGAGGGATCTGCAAAGAGGGATCAGCCTCTAAGAGACGTACTTGCGAACAGTATAGAAGCTCCATAAGCCCTTCATATCAAAGAATCAGAATATGCTGAGAAGAGGTCAGAAGTCTAATGTGAAACATAGCTTTTTAATGTTCAATAAAGACTATAGAGAAAAAAGGTCAAGAGTACAACATACAACATACACTACCCAGAGAATGGGTCAAAAGTATAATGTACAGTGTAACACAGACTATAGAAAGATAAGAGAGGAGTTTATTGCAAAGCATAGACAGTGCAGAGAAGGGGCCAGGAGTAACATATACTGTTTAGAGTAAACAGTTAGTGTTTGTCGGTCTTAAGTTTTTTACTTTGATTGTGAATAAGCAATGAAAAATATGTCAGCCAGAAACACGTAGAGCGTGGGGCGTCTAATGTTCTTGTCAGTATTGTGTCCTTTTTACATGTGTTGTGCTCTGGCCAGAGTGGATTACTTTTCTGGAACATTATTTGGTCTGAGTTTACTCTGTGGTATAAGCGGATGCCCGGTTGGTATCTATCTATCTATATATTTGTCTGTCTACTTTTCTATGCATCAAAGATAAAAGGGCTGATTGGATGTAAAGCTGATATTCAGGGCAAAAAGGTCCTGCTGTCTATCCTCCGCAAAGGGGTATACCTTCTTCCCCCTTTTACAGTCGAGACTGGGCACGCCGACGGGACAGCAGTGCAGAGTTCCAACTCTTCGTTTCCGAACTCTAAGAAGCGATCTACCTCTTTGCAGATCCCTCTCCTAGGTCGATCACAGTGTTAGAAGGGATCAGCCTCTAAAAGACGTACTTGCGAACAGTATAGAAGCTCCATAAGCCCTTCATATCAAAGAATCAGAATATGTTGAGAAGAGGTCTAAAAGCGGATGCCCGGTTGGTATCTATCTATCTATATATTTGTCTGTCTACTTTTCTATGCATCAAAGATAAAAGGGCTGATTGGATGTAAAGCTGATATTCAGGGCAAAAAGGTTCTGCTGTCTATCCTCCGTAAAAGGGTATACCTTCTTCCCACTTTTACAGTCGAGACTGGGCACGCCGACGGGACAGCAGTGCAGAGTTCCAACTCTTCGTTTCCGAACTCTAAGATGCGATTTACCTCTTTACACAGTGATCGACCTAGGAGAGGGATCTGCAAAGAGGGATCAGCCTCTAAGAGACGTACTTGCGAACAGTTTAGAAGCTCCATAAGCCCTTCATATCAAAGAATCAGAATATGCTGAGAAGAGGTCAGAAGTCTAATGTGAAACATAGCTTTTTAATGTACAATAAAGACTATAGAGAAAAAAGGTCAGGAGTACAACATACAACATACACTACCCAGAGAATGGGTCAAAAGTATAATGTACAGTGTAACACAGACTATAGAAAGATAAGAGAGGAGTTTATTGCAAAGCATAGACAGTGCAGAGAAGGGGCCAGGAGTAACATATACTGTTTAGAGTAAACAGTTAGTGTTTGTCGGTCTTAAGTTTTTTACTTTGATTGTGAATAAGCAATGAAAAGTATGTCAGCCAGAAACATGTAGAGCGTGGGGCGTCTAATATTCTTGTCAGTATTGTGTCCTTTTTACATGTGTTGTGCTCTGGCCAGAGTGGATTACTTTTCTGGAACATTATTTGGTCTGAGTTTACTCTGTGGTATAAGCGGATGCCCGGTTGGTATCTATCTATCTATATATTTGTCTGTCTACTTTTCTATGCATCAAAGATAAAAGGGCTGATTGGATGTAAAGCTGATATTCAGGGCAAAAAGGTCCTGCTGTCTATCCTCCGTAAAGGGGTATACCTTCTTCCCCCTTTTACAGTCGAGACTGGGCACGCCGACGGGACAGCAGTGCAGAGTTCCAACTCTTCGTTTCCGAACTCTAAGAAGCGATCTACCTCTTTGCAGATCCCTCTCCTAGGTCGATCACAGTGTTAGAAGGGATCAGCCTCTAAAAGACGTACTTGCGAACAGTATAGAAGCTCCATAAGCCCTTCATATCAAAGAATCAGAATATGTTGAGAAGAGGTCTAAAAGCGGATGCCCGGTTGGTATCTATCTATCTATATATTTGTCTGTCTACTTTTCTATGCATCAAAGATAAAAGGGCTGATTGGATGTAAAGCTGATATTCAGGGCAAAAAGGTTCTGCTGTCTATCCTCCGTAAAAGGGTATACCTTCTTCCCACTTTTACAGTCGAGACTGGGCACGCCGACGGGACAGCAGTGCAGAGTTCCAACTCTTCGTTTCCGAACTCTAAGATGCGATTTACCTCTTTACACAGTGATCGACCTAGGAGAGGGATCTGCAAAGAGGGATCAGCCTCTAAGAGACGTACTTGCGAACAGTATAGAAGCTCCATAAGCCCTTCATATCAAAGAATCAGAATATGCTGAGAAGAGGTCAGAAGTCTAATGTGAAACATAGCTTTTTAATGTTCAATAAAGACTATAGAGAAAAAAGGTCAAGAGTACAACATACAACATACACTACCCAGAGAATGGGTCAAAAGTATAATGTACAGTGTAACACAGACTATAGAAAGATAAGAGAGGAGTTTATTGCAAAGCATAGACAGTGCAGAGAAGGGGCCAGGAGTAACATATACTGTTTAGAGTAAACAGTTAGTGTTTGTCGGTCTTAAGTTTTTTACTTTGATTGTGAATAAGCAATGAAAAATATGTCAGCCAGAAACATGTAGAGCGTGGGGCGTCTAATGTTCTTGTCAGTATTGTGTCCTTTTTACATGTGTTGTGCTCTGGCCAGAGTGGATTACTTTTCTGGAACATTATTTGGTCTGAGTTTACTCTGTGGTATAAGCGGATGCCCGGTTGGTATCTATCTATCTATATATTTGTCTGTCTACTTTTCTATGCATCAAAGATAAAAGGGCTGATTGGATGTAAAGCTGATATTCAGGGCAAAAAGGTCCTGCTGTCTATCCTCCGCAAAGGGGTATACCTTCTTCCCCCTTTTACAGTCGAGACTGGGCACGCCGACGGGACAGCAGTGCAGAGTTCCAACTCTTCGTTTCCGAACTCTAAGAAGCGATCTACCTCTTTGCAGATCCCTCTCCTAGGTCGATCACAGTGTTAGAAGGGATCAGCCTCTAAAAGACGTACTTGCGAACAGTATAGAAGCTCCATAAGCCCTTCATATCAAAGAATCAGAATATGTTGAGAAGAGGTCTAAAAGCGGATGCCCGGTTGGTATCTATCTATCTATATATTTGTCTGTCTACTTTTCTATGCATCAAAGATAAAAGGGCTGATTGGATGTAAAGCTGATATTCAGGGCAAAAAGGTTCTGCTGTCTATCCTCCGTAAAAGGGTATACCTTCTTCCCACTTTTACAGTCGAGACTGGGCACGCCGACGGGACAGCAGTGCAGAGTTCCAACTCTTCGTTTCCGAACTCTAAGATGCGATTTACCTCTTTACACAGTGATCGACCTAGGAGAGGGATCTGCAAAGAGGGATCAGCCTCTAAGAGACGTACTTGCGAACAGTTTAGAAGCTCCATAAGCCCTTCATATCAAAGAATCAGAATATGCTGAGAAGAGGTCAGAAGTCTAATGTGAAACATAGCTTTTTAATGTACAATAAAGACTATAGAGAAAAAAGGTCAGGAGTACAACATACAACATACACTACCCAGAGAATGGGTCAAAAGTATAATGTACAGTGTAACACAGACTATAGAAAGATAAGAGAGGAGTTTATTGCAAAGCATAGACAGTGCAGAGAAGGGGCCAGGAGTAACATATACTGTTTAGAGTAAACAGTTAGTGTTTGTCGGTCTTAAGTTTTTTACTTTGATTGTGAATAAGCAATTAAAAATATGTCAGCCAGAAACATGTAGAGCGTGGGGCGTCTAATGTTCTTGTCAGTATTGTGTCCTTTTTACATGTGTTGTGCTCTGGCCAGAGTGGATTACTTTTCTGGAACATTATTTGGTCTGAGTTTACTCTGTGGTATAAGCGGAAGCCCGGTTGGTATCTATCTATCTATATATTTGTCTGTCTACTTTTCTATGCATCAAAGATAAAAGGGCTGATTGGATGTAAAGCTGATATTCAGGGCAAAAAGGTCCTGCTGTCTATCCTCCGTAAAGGGGTATACCTTCTTCCCCCTTTTACAGTCAAGACTGGGCACGCCGATGGGACAGCAGTGCAGAGTTCCAACTCTTCGTTTTCGAACTCTAAGAAGCGATCTACCTCTTTGCAGATCCCTCTCCTAGGTCGATCACAGTGTTAGGAGGGATCAGCCTCTAAGAGACGTACTTGCAAACAGTATAGAAGCTCCATAAGCCCTTCATATCAAAGAATCAGAATATGCTGAGAAGAGGTCAGAAGTCTAATGTGAAACATAGCTTTTTAATGTTCAATAAAGACTATAGAGAAAAAAGGTCAGGAGTACAACATACAACATACACTACCCAGAGAATGGGTCAAAAGTATAATGTACAGTGTAACACAGACTATAGAAAGATAAGAGAGGAGTTTATTGCAAAGCATAGACAGTGCAGAGAAGGGGCCAGGAGTAACATATACTGTTTAGAGTAAACAGTTAGTGTTTGTCGGTCTTAAGTTTTTTACTTTGATTGTGAATAAGCAATGAAAAATATGTCAGCCAGAAACATGTAGAGCGTGGGGCGTCTAATGTTCTTGTCAGTATTGTGTCCTTTTTACATGTGTTGTGCTCTGGCCAGAGTGGATTACTTTTCTGGAACATTATTTGGTCTGAGTTTACTCTGTGGTATAAGCGGATGCCCGGTTGGTATCTATCTATCTATATATTTGTCTGTCTACTTTTCTATGCATCAAAGATAAAAGGGCTGATTGGATGTAAAGCTGATATTCAAGGCAAAAAGGTCCTGCTGTCTATCCTCCGTAAAGGGGTATACCTTCTTCCCCCTTTTACAGTCGAGACTGGGCACGCCGACGGGACAGCAGTGCAGAGTTCCAACTCTTCGTTTCCGAACTCTAAGAAGCGATCTACCTCTTTGCAGATCCCTCTCCTAGGTCGATCACAGTGTTAGAAGGGATCAGCCTCTAAAAGACGTACTTGCGAACAGTATAGAAGCTCCATAAGCCCTTCATATCAAAGAATCAGAATATGTTGAGAAGAGGTCTAAAAGCGGATGCCCGGTTGGTATCTATCTATCTATATATTTGTCTGTCTACTTTTCTATGCATCAAAGATAAAAGGGCTGATTGGATGTAAAGCTGATATTCAGGGCAAAAAGGTTCTGCTGTCTATCCTCCGTAAAAGGGTATACCTTCTTCCCACTTTTACAGTCGAGACTGGGCACGCCGACGGGACAGCAGTGCAGAGTTCCAACTCTTCGTTTCCGAACTCTAAGATGCGATTTACCTCTTTACACAGTGATCGACCTAGGAGAGGGATCTGCAAAGAGGGATCAGCCTCTAAGAGACGTACTTGCGAACAGTTTAGAAGCTCCATAAGCCCTTCATATCAAAGAATCAGAATATGCTGAGAAGAGGTCAGAAGTCTAATGTGAAACATAGCTTTTTAATGTACAATAAAGACTATAGAGAAAAAAGGTCAGGAGTACAACATACAACATACACTACCCAGAGAATGGGTCAAAAGTATAATGTACAGTGTAACACAGACTATAGAAAGATAAGAGAGGAGTTTATTGCAAAGCATAGACAGTGCAGAGAAGGGGCCAGGAGTAACATATACTGTTTAGAGTAAACAGTTAGTGTTTGTCGGTCTTAAGTTTTTTACTTTGATTGTGAATAAGCAATGAAAAGTATGTCAGCCAGAAACATGTAGAGCGTGGGGCGTCTAATGTTCTTGTCAGTATTGTGTCCTTTTTACATGTGTTGTGCTCTGGCCAGAGTGGATTACTTTTCTGGAACATTATTTGGTCTGAGTTTACTCTGTGGTATAAGCGGATGCCCGGTTGGTATCTATCTATCTATATATTTGTCTGTCTACTTTTCTATGCATCAAAGATAAAAGGGCTGATTGGATGTAAAGCTGATATTCAGGGCAAAAAGGTCCTGCTGTCTATCCTCCGTAAAGGGGTATACCTTCTTCCCCCTTTTACAGTCGAGACTGGGCACGCCGACGGGACAGCAGTGCAGAGTTCCAACTCTTCGTTTTCGAACTCTAAGAAGCGATCTACCTCTTTGCAGATCCCTCTCCTAGGTCGATCACAGTGTTAGGAGGGATCAGCCTCTAAGAGACGTACTTGCAAACAGTATAGAAGCTCCATAAGCCCTTCATATCAAAGAATCAGAATATGCTGAGAAGAGGTCAGAAGTCTAATGTGAAACATAGCTTTTTAATGTTCAATAAAGACTATAGAGAAAAAAGGTCAGGAGTACAACATACAACATACACTACCCAGAGAATGGGTCAAAAGTATAATGTACAGTGTAACACAGACTATAGAAAGATAAGAGAGGAGTTTATTGCAAAGCATAGACAGTGCAGAGAAGGGGCCAGGAGTAACATATACTGTTTAGAGTAAACAGTTAGTGTTTGTCGGTCTTAAGTTTTTTACTTTGATTGTGAATAAGCAATGAAAAATATGTCAGCCAGAAACATGTAGAGCGTGGGGCGTCTAATGTTCTTGTCAGTATTGTGTCCTTTTTACATGTGTTGTGCTCTGGCCAGAGTGGATTACTTTTCTGGAACATTATTTGGTCTGAGTTTACTCTGTGGTATAAGCGGATGCCCGGTTGGTATCTATCTATCTATATATTTGTCTGTCTACTTTTCTATGCATCAAAGATAAAAGGGCTGATTGGATGTAAAGCTGATATTCAGGGCAAAAAGGTCCTGCTGTCTATCCTCCGTAAAGGGGTATACCTTCTTCCCCCTTTTACAGTCGAGACTGGGCACGCCGACGGGACAGCAGTGCAGAGTTCCAACTCTTCGTTTCCGAACTCTAAGAAGCGATCTACCTCTTTGCAGATCCCTCTCCTAGGTCGATCACAGTGTTAGAAGGGATCAGCCTCTAAAAGACGTACTTGCGAACAGTATAGAAGCTCCATAAGCCCTTCATATCAAAGAATCAGAATATGTTGAGAAGAGGTCTAAAAGCGGATGCCCGGTTGGTATCTATCTATCTATATATTTGTCTGTCTACTTTTCTATGCATCAAAGATAAAAGGGCTGATTGGATGTAAAGCTGATATTCAGGGCAAAAAGGTTCTGCTGTCTATCCTCCGTAAAAGGGTATACCTTCTTCCCACTTTTACAGTCGAGACTGGGCACGCCGACGGGACAGCAGTGCAGAGTTCCAACTCTTCGTTTCCGAACTCTAAGATGCGATTTACCTCTTTACACAGTGATCGACCTAGGAGAGGGATCTGCAAAGAGGGATCAGCCTCTAAGAGACGTA
Source organism: Staurois parvus (assembly GCF_062004578.1). Lineage (NCBI taxonomy): Eukaryota > Metazoa > Chordata > Amphibia > Anura > Ranidae > Staurois > Staurois parvus. The sequence goes on along the minus strand of NW_028317920.1, from coordinate 3,452,353 downwards.
CTTGCGAACAGTATAGAAGCTCCATAAGCCCTTCATATCAAAGAATCAGAATATGCTGAGAAGAGGTCAGAAGTCTAATGTGAAACATAGCTTTTTAATGTTCAATAAAGACTATAGAGAAAAAAGGTCAAGAGTACAACATACAACATACACTACCCAGAGAATGGGTCAAAAGTATAATGTACAGTGTAACACAGACTATAGAAAGATAAGAGAGGAGTTTATTGCAAAGCATAGACAGTGCAGAGAAGGGGCCAGGAGTAACATATACTGTTTAGAGTAAACAGTTAGTGTTTGTCGGTCTTAAGTTTTTTACTTTGATTGTGAATAAGCAATGAAAAATATGTCAGCCAGAAACACGTAGAGCGTGGGGCGTCTAATGTTCTTGTCAGTATTGTGTCCTTTTTACATGTGTTGTGCTCTGGCCAGAGTGGATTACTTTTCTGGAACATTATTTGGTCTGAGTTTACTCTGTGGTATAAGCGGATGCCCGGTTGGTATCTATCTATCTATATATTTGTCTGTCTACTTTTCTATGCATCAAAGATAAAAGGGCTGATTGGATGTAAAGCTGATATTCAGGGCAAAAAGGTCCTGCTGTCTATCCTCCGCAAAGGGGTATACCTTCTTCCCCCTTTTACAGTCGAGACTGGGCACGCCGACGGGACAGCAGTGCAGAGTTCCAACTCTTCGTTTCCGAACTCTAAGAAGCGATCTACCTCTTTGCAGATCCCTCTCCTAGGTCGATCACAGTGTTAGAAGGGATCAGCCTCTAAAAGACGTACTTGCGAACAGTATAGAAGCTCCATAAGCCCTTCATATCAAAGAATCAGAATATGTTGAGAAGAGGTCTAAAAGCGGATGCCCGGTTGGTATCTATCTATCTATATATTTGTCTGTCTACTTTTCTATGCATCAAAGATAAAAGGGCTGATTGGATGTAAAGCTGATATTCAGGGCAAAAAGGTTCTGCTGTCTATCCTCCGTAAAAGGGTATACCTTCTTCCCACTTTTACAGTCGAGACTGGGCACGCCGACGGGACAGCAGTGCAGAGTTCCAACTCTTCGTTTCCGAACTCTAAGATGCGATTTACCTCTTTACACAGTGATCGACCTAGGAGAGGGATCTGCAAAGAGGGATCAGCCTCTAAGAGACGTACTTGCGAACAGTTTAGAAGCTCCATAAGCCCTTCATATCAAAGAATCAGAATATGCTGAGAAGAGGTCAGAAGTCTAATGTGAAACATAGCTTTTTAATGTACAATAAAGACTATAGAGAAAAAAGGTCAGGAGTACAACATACAACATACACTACCCAGAGAATGGGTCAAAAGTATAATGTACAGTGTAACACAGACTATAGAAAGATAAGAGAGGAGTTTATTGCAAAGCATAGACAGTGCAGAGAAGGGGCCAGGAGTAACATATACTGTTTAGAGTAAACAGTTAGTGTTTGTCGGTCTTAAGTTTTTTACTTTGATTGTGAATAAGCAATGAAAAATATGTCAGCCAGAAACATGTAGAGCGTGGGGCGTCTAATGTTCTTGTCAGTATTGTGTCCTTTTTACATGTGTTGTGCTCTGGCCAGAGTGGATTACTTTTCTGGAACATTATTTGGTCTGAGTTTACTCTGTGGTATAAGCGGAAGCCCGGTTGGTATCTATCTATCTATATATTTGTCTGTCTACTTTTCTATGCATCAAAGATAAAAGGGCTGATTGGATGTAAAGCTGATATTCAGGGCAAAAAGGTCCTGCTGTCTATCCTCCGTAAAGGGGTATACCTTCTTCCCCCTTTTACAGTCAAGACTGGGCACGCCGATGGGACAGCAGTGCAGAGTTCCAACTCTTCGTTTTCGAACTCTAAGAAGCGATCTACCTCTTTGCAGATCCCTCTCCTAGGTCGATCACAGTGTTAGGAGGGATCAGCCTCTAAGAGACGTACTTGCAAACAGTATAGAAGCTCCATAAGCCCTTCATATCAAAGAATCAGAATATGCTGAGAAGAGGTCAGAAGTCTAATGTGAAACATAGCTTTTTAATGTTCAATAAAGACTATAGAGAAAAAAGGTCAGGAGTACAACATACAACATACACTACCCAGAGAATGGGTCAAAAGTATAATGTACAGTGTAACACAGACTATAGAAAGATAAGAGAGGAGTTTATTGCAAAGCATAGACAGTGCAGAGAAGGGGCCAGGAGTAACATATACTGTTTAGAGTAAACAGTTAGTGTTTGTCGGTCTTAAGTTTTTTACTTTGATTGTGAATAAGCAATGAAAAATATGTCAGCCAGAAACATGTAGAGCGTGGGGCGTCTAATGTTCTTGTCAGTATTGTGTCCTTTTTACATGTGTTGTGCTCTGGCCAGAGTGGATTACTTTTCTGGAACATTATTTGGTCTGAGTTTACTCTGTGGTATAAGCGGATGCCCGGTTGGTATCTATCTATCTATATATTTGTCTGTCTACTTTTCTATGCATCAAAGATAAAAGGGCTGATTGGATGTAAAGCTGATATTCAAGGCAAAAAGGTCCTGCTGTCTATCCTCCGTAAAGGGGTATACCTTCTTCCCCCTTTTACAGTCGAGACTGGGCACGCCGACGGGACAGCAGTGCAGAGTTCCAACTCTTCGTTTCCGAACTCTAAGAAGCGATCTACCTCTTTGCAGATCCCTCTCCTAGGTCGATCACAGTGTTAGAAGGGATCAGCCTCTAAAAGACGTACTTGCGAACAGTATAGAAGCTCCATAAGCCCTTCATATCAAAGAATCAGAATATGTTGAGAAGAGGTCTAAAAGCGGATGCCCGGTTGGTATCTATCTATCTATATATTTGTCTGTCTACTTTTCTATGCATCAAAGATAAAAGGGCTGATTGGATGTAAAGCTGATATTCAGGGCAAAAAGGTTCTGCTGTCTATCCTCCGTAAAAGGGTATACCTTCTTCCCACTTTTACAGTCGAGACTGGGCACGCCGACGGGACAGCAGTGCAGAGTTCCAACTCTTCGTTTCCGAACTCTAAGATGCGATTTACCTCTTTACACAGTGATCGACCTAGGAGAGGGATCTGCAAAGAGGGATCAGCCTCTAAGAGACGTACTTGCGAACAGTTTAGAAGCTCCATAAGCCCTTCATATCAAAGAATCAGAATATGCTGAGAAGAGGTCAGAAGTCTAATGTGAAACATAGCTTTTTAATGTACAATAAAGACTATAGAGAAAAAAGGTCAGGAGTACAACATACAACATACACTACCCAGAGAATGGGTCAAAAGTATAATGTACAGTGTAACACAGACTATAGAAAGATAAGAGAGGAGTTTATTGCAAAGCATAGACAGTGCAGAGAAGGGGCCAGGAGTAACATATACTGTTTAGAGTAAACAGTTAGTGTTTGTCGGTCTTAAGTTTTTTACTTTGATTGTGAATAAGCAATGAAAAGTATGTCAGCCAGAAACATGTAGAGCGTGGGGCGTCTAATGTTCTTGTCAGTATTGTGTCCTTTTTACATGTGTTGTGCTCTGGCCAGAGTGGATTACTTTTCTGGAACATTATTTGGTCTGAGTTTACTCTGTGGTATAAGCGGATGCCCGGTTGGTATCTATCTATCTATATATTTGTCTGTCTACTTTTCTATGCATCAAAGATAAAAGGGCTGATTGGATGTAAAGCTGATATTCAGGGCAAAAAGGTCCTGCTGTCTATCCTCCGTAAAGGGGTATACCTTCTTCCCCCTTTTACAGTCGAGACTGGGCACGCCGACGGGACAGCAGTGCAGAGTTCCAACTCTTCGTTTTCGAACTCTAAGAAGCGATCTACCTCTTTGCAGATCCCTCTCCTAGGTCGATCACAGTGTTAGGAGGGATCAGCCTCTAAGAGACGTACTTGCAAACAGTATAGAAGCTCCATAAGCCCTTCATATCAAAGAATCAGAATATGCTGAGAAGAGGTCAGAAGTCTAATGTGAAACATAGCTTTTTAATGTTCAATAAAGACTATAGAGAAAAAAGGTCAGGAGTACAACATACAACATACACTACCCAGAGAATGGGTCAAAAGTATAATGTACAGTGTAACACAGACTATAGAAAGATAAGAGAGGAGTTTATTGCAAAGCATAGACAGTGCAGAGAAGGGGCCAGGAGTAACATATACTGTTTAGAGTAAACAGTTAGTGTTTGTCGGTCTTAAGTTTTTTACTTTGATTGTGAATAAGCAATGAAAAATATGTCAGCCAGAAACATGTAGAGCGTGGGGCGTCTAATGTTCTTGTCAGTATTGTGTCCTTTTTACATGTGTTGTGCTCTGGCCAGAGTGGATTACTTTTCTGGAACATTATTTGGTCTGAGTTTACTCTGTGGTATAAGCGGATGCCCGGTTGGTATCTATCTATCTATATATTTGTCTGTCTACTTTTCTATGCATCAAAGATAAAAGGGCTGATTGGATGTAAAGCTGATATTCAGGGCAAAAAGGTCCTGCTGTCTATCCTCCGTAAAGGGGTATACCTTCTTCCCCCTTTTACAGTCGAGACTGGGCACGCCGACGGGACAGCAGTGCAGAGTTCCAACTCTTCGTTTCCGAACTCTAAGAAGCGATCTACCTCTTTGCAGATCCCTCTCCTAGGTCGATCACAGTGTTAGAAGGGATCAGCCTCTAAAAGACGTACTTGCGAACAGTATAGAAGCTCCATAAGCCCTTCATATCAAAGAATCAGAATATGTTGAGAAGAGGTCTAAAAGCGGATGCCCGGTTGGTATCTATCTATCTATATATTTGTCTGTCTACTTTTCTATGCATCAAAGATAAAAGGGCTGATTGGATGTAAAGCTGATATTCAGGGCAAAAAGGTTCTGCTGTCTATCCTCCGTAAAAGGGTATACCTTCTTCCCACTTTTACAGTCGAGACTGGGCACGCCGACGGGACAGCAGTGCAGAGTTCCAACTCTTCGTTTCCGAACTCTAAGATGCGATTTACCTCTTTACACAGTGATCGACCTAGGAGAGGGATCTGCAAAGAGGGATCAGCCTCTAAGAGACGTACTTGCGAACAGTATAGAAGCTCCATAAGCCCTTCATATCAAAGAATCAGAATATGCTGAGAAGAGGTCAGAAGTCTAATGTGAAACATAGCTTTTTAATGTTCAATAAAGACTATAGAGAAAAAAGGTCAAGAGTACAACATACAACATACACTACCCAGAGAATGGGTCAAAAGTATAATGTACAGTGTAACACAGACTATAGAAAGATAAGAGAGGAGTTTATTGCAAAGCATAGACAGTGCAGAGAAGGGGCCAGGAGTAACATATACTGTTTAGAGTAAACAGTTAGTGTTTGTCGGTCTTAAGTTTTTTACTTTGATTGTGAATAAGCAATGAAAAATATGTCAGCCAGAAACACGTAGAGCGTGGGGCGTCTAATGTTCTTGTCAGTATTGTGTCCTTTTTACATGTGTTGTGCTCTGGCCAGAGTGGATTACTTTTCTGGAACATTATTTGGTCTGAGTTTACTCTGTGGTATAAGCGGATGCCCGGTTGGTATCTATCTATCTATATATTTGTCTGTCTACTTTTCTATGCATCAAAGATAAAAGGGCTGATTGGATGTAAAGCTGATATTCAGGGCAAAAAGGTCCTGCTGTCTATCCTCCGCAAAGGGGTATACCTTCTTCCCCCTTTTACAGTCGAGACTGGGCACGCCGACGGGACAGCAGTGCAGAGTTCCAACTCTTCGTTTCCGAACTCTAAGAAGCGATCTACCTCTTTGCAGATCCCTCTCCTAGGTCGATCACAGTGTTAGAAGGGATCAGCCTCTAAAAGACGTACTTGCGAACAGTATAGAAGCTCCATAAGCCCTTCATATCAAAGAATCAGAATATGTTGAGAAGAGGTCTAAAAGCGGATGCCCGGTTGGTATCTATCTATCTATATATTTGTCTGTCTACTTTTCTATGCATCAAAGATAAAAGGGCTGATTGGATGTAAAGCTGATATTCAGGGCAAAAAGGTTCTGCTGTCTATCCTCCGTAAAAGGGTATACCTTCTTCCCACTTTTACAGTCGAGACTGGGCACGCCGACGGGACAGCAGTGCAGAGTTCCAACTCTTCGTTTCCGAACTCTAAGATGCGATTTACCTCTTTACACAGTGATCGACCTAGGAGAGGGATCTGCAAAGAGGGATCAGCCTCTAAGAGACGTACTTGCGAACAGTTTAGAAGCTCCATAAGCCCTTCATATCAAAGAATCAGAATATGCTGAGAAGAGGTCAGAAGTCTAATGTGAAACATAGCTTTTTAATGTACAATAAAGACTATAGAGAAAAAAGGTCAGGAGTACAACATACAACATACACTACCCAGAGAATGGGTCAAAAGTATAATGTACAGTGTAACACAGACTATAGAAAGATAAGAGAGGAGTTTATTGCAAAGCATAGACAGTGCAGAGAAGGGGCCAGGAGTAACATATACTGTTTAGAATAAACAGTTAGTGTTTGTCGGTCTTAAGTTTTTTACTTTGATTGTGAATAAGCAATGAAAAATATGTCAGCCAGAAACATGTAGAGCGTGGGGCGTCTAATGTTCTTGTCAGTATTGTGTCCTTTTTACATGTGTTGTGCTCTGGCCAGAGTGGATTACTTTTCTGGAACATTATTTGGTCTGAGTTTACTCTGTGGTATAAGCGGATGCCCGGTTGGTATCTATCTATCTATATATTTGTCTGTCTACTTTTCTATGCATCAAAGATAAAAGGGCTGATTGGATGTAAAGCTGATATTCAGGGCAAAAAGGTCCTGCTGTCTATCCTCCGTAAAGGGGTATACCTTCTTCCCCCTTTTACAGTCGAGACTGGGCACGCCGACGGGACAGCAGTGCAGAGTTCCAACTCTTCGTTTTCGAACTCTAAGAAGCGATCTACCTCTTTGCAGATCCCTCTCCTAGGTCGATCACAGTGTTAGGAGGGATCAGCCTCTAAGAGACGTACTTGCAAACAGTATAGAAGCTCCATAAGCCCTTCATATCAAAGAATCAGAATATGCTGAGAAGAGGTCAGAAGTCTAATGTGAAACATAGCTTTTTAATGTTCAATAAAGACTATAGAGAAAAAAGGTCAGGAGTACAACATACAACATACACTACCCAGAGAATGGGTCAAAAGTATAATGTACAGTGTAACACAGACTATAGAAAGATAAGAGAGGAGTTTATTGCAAAGCATAGACAGTGCAGAGAAGGGGCCAGGAGTAACATATACTGTTTAGAGTAAACAGTTAGTGTTTGTCGGTCTTAAGTTTTTTACTTTGATTGTGAATAAGCAATGAAAAATATGTCAGCCAGAAACATGTAGAGCGTGGGGCGTCTAATGTTCTTGTCAGTATTGTGTCCTTTTTACATGTGTTGTGCTCTGGCCAGAGTGGATTACTTTTCTGGAACATTATTTGGTCTGAGTTTACTCTGTGGTATAAGCGGATGCCCGGTTGGTATCTATCTATCTATATATTTGTCTGTCTACTTTTCTATGCATCAAAGATAAAAGGGCTGATTGGATGTAAAGCTGATATTCAAGGCAAAAAGGTCCTGCTGTCTATCCTCCGTAAAGGGGTATACCTTCTTCCCCCTTTTACAGTCGAGACTGGGCACGCCGACGGGACAGCAGTGCAGAGTTCCAACTCTTCGTTTCCGAACTCTAAGAAGCGATCTACCTCTTTGCAGATCCCTCTCCTAGGTCGATCACAGTGTTAGAAGGGATCAGCCTCTAAAAGACGTACTTGCGAACAGTATAGAAGCTCCATAAGCCCTTCATATCAAAGAATCTGAATATGTTGAGAAGAGGTCTAAAAGCGGATGCCCGGTTGGTATCTATCTATCTATATATTTGTCTGTCTACTTTTCTATGCATCAAAGATAAAAGGGCTGATTGGATGTAAAGCTGATATTCAGGGCAAAAAGGTTCTGCTGTCTATCCTCCGTAAAAGGGTATACCTTCTTCCCACTTTTACAGTCGAGACTGGGCACGCCGACGGGACAGCAGTGCAGAGTTCCAACTCTTCGTTTCCGAACTCTAAGATGCGATTTACCTCTTTACACAGTGATCGACCAAGGAGAGGGATCTTCAAAGAGGGATCAGCCTCTAAGAGACGTACTTGCGAACAGTATAGAAGCTCCATAAGCCCTTCATATCAAAGAATCAGAATATGCTGAGAAGAGGTCAGAAGTCTAATGTGAAACATAGCTTTTTAATGTACAATAAAGACTATAGAGAAAAAAGGTCAGGAGTACAACATACAACATACACTACCCAGAGAATGGGTCAAAAGTATAATGTACAGTGTAACACAGACTATAGAAAGATAAGAGAGGAGTTTATTGCAAAGCATAGACAGTGCAGAGAAGGGGCCAGGAGTAACATATACTGTTTAGAGTAAACAGTTAGTGTTTGTCGGTCTTAAGTTTTTTACTTTGATTGTGAATAAGCAATGAAAAATATGTCAGCCAGAAACATGTAGAGCGTGGGGCGTCTAATGTTCTTGTCAGTATTGTGTCCTTTTTACATGTGTTGTGCTCTGGCCAGAGTGGATTACTTTTCTGGAACATTATTTGGTCTGAGTTTACTCTGTGGTATAAGCGGATGCCCGGTTGGTATCTATCTATCTATATATTTGTCTGTCTACTTTTCTATGCATCAAAGATAAAAGGGCTGATTGGATGTAAAGCTGATATTCAGGGCAAAAAGGTCCTGCTGTCTATCCTCCGTAAAGGGGTATACCTTCTTCCCCCTTTTACAGTCGAGACTGGGCACGCCGACGGGACAGCAGTGCAGAGATCCAACTCTTCGTTTCCGAACTCTAAGAAGCGATCTACCTCTTTGCAGATCCCTCTCCTAGGTCGATCACAGTGTTAGGAGGGATCAGCCTCTAAAAGACGTACTTGCGAACAGTATAGAAGCTCCATAAGACCTTCATATCAAAGAATCAGAATATGTTGAGAAGAGGTCTAAAAGCGGATGCCCGGTTGGTATCTATCTATCTATATATTTGTCTGTCTACTTTTCTATGCATCAAAGATAAAAGGGCTGATTGGATGTAAAGCTGATATTCAGGGCAAAAAGGTTCTGCTGTCTATCCTCCGTAAAAGGGTATACCTTCTTCCCACTTTTACAGTCGAGACTGGGCACGCCGACGGGACAGCAGTGCAGAGTTCCAACTCTTCGTTTCCGAACTCTAAGATGCGATTTACCTCTTTACACAGTGATCGACCTAGGAGAGGGATCTGCAAAGAGGGATCAGCCTCTAAGAGACGTACTTGCGAACAGTTTAGAAGCTCCATAAGCCCTTCATATCAAAGAATCAGAATATGCTGAGAAGAGGTCAGAAGTCTAATGTGAAACATAGCTTTTTAATGTACAATAAAGACTATAGAGAAAAAAGGTCAGGAGTACAACATACAACATACACTACCCAGAGAATGGGTCAAAAGTATAATGTACAGTGTAACACAGACTATAGAAAGATAAGAGAGGAGTTTATTGCAAAGCATAGACAGTGCAGAGAAGGGGCCAGGAGTAACATATACTGTTTAGAGTAAACAGTTAGTGTTTGTCGGTCTTAAGTTTTTTACTTTGATTGTGAATAAGCAATGAAAAATATGTCAGCCAGAAACATGTAGAGCGTGGGGCATCTAATGTTCTTGTCAGTATTGTGTCCTTTTTACATGTGTTGTGCTCTGGCCAGAGTGGATTACTTTTCTGGAACATTATTTGGTCTGAGTTTACTCTGTGGTATAAGCGGATGCCCGGTTGGTATCTATCTATCTATATATTTGTCTGTCTACTTTTCTATGCATCAAAGATAAAAGGGCTGATTGGATGTAAAGCTGATATTCAGGGCAAAAAGGTCCTGCTGTCTATCCTCCGTAAAGGGGTATACCTTCTTCCCCCTTTTACAGTCGAGACTGGGCACGCCGACGGGACAGCAGTGCAGAGTTCCAACTCTTCGTTTTCGAACTCTAAGAAGCGATCTACCTCTTTGCAGATCCCTCTCCTAGGTCGATCACAGTGTTAGGAGGGATCAGCCTCTAAGAGACGTACTTGCAAACAGTATAGAAGCTCCATAAGCCCTTCATATCAAAGAATCAGAATATGCTGAGAAGAGGTCAGAAGTCTAATGTGAAACATAGCTTTTTAATGTTCAATAAAGACTATAGAGAAAAAAGGTCAGGAGTACAACATACAACATACACTACCCAGAGAATGGGTCAAAAGTATAATGTACAGTGTAACACAGACTATAGAAAGATAAGAGAGGAGTTTATTGCAAAGCATAGACAGTGCAGAGAAGGGGCCAGGAGTAACATATACTGTTTAGAGTAAACAGTTAGTGTTTGTCGGTCTTAAGTTTTTTACTTTGATTGTGAATAAGCAATGAAAAATATGTCAGCCAGAAACATGTAGAGCGTGGGGCGTCTAATGTTCTTGTCAGTATTGTGTCCTTTTTACATGTGTTGTGCTCTGGCCAGAGTGGATTACTTTTCTGGAACATTATTTGGTCTGAGTTTACTCTGTGGTATAAGCGGATGCCCGGTTGGTATCTATCTATCTATATATTTGTCTGTCTACTTTTCTATGCATCAAAGATAAAAGGGCTGATTGGATGTAAAGCTGATATTCAGGGCAAAAAGGTCCTGCTGTCTATCCTCCGTAAAGGGGTATACCTTCTTCCCCCTTTTACAGTCGAGACTGGGCACGCCGACGGGACAGCAGTGCAGAGTTCCAACTCTTCGTTTCCGAACTCTAAGAAGCGATCTACCTCTTTGCAGATCCCTCTCCTAGGTCGATCACAGTGTTAGAAGGGATCAGCCTCTAAAAGACGTACTTGCGAACAGTATAGAAGCTCCATAAGCCCTTCATATCAAAGAATCAGAATATGTTGAGAAGAGGTCTAAAAGCGGATGCCCGGTTGGTATCTATCTATCTATATATTTGTCTGTCTACTTTTCTATGCATCAAAGATAAAAGGGCTGATTGGATGTAAAGCTGATATTCAGGGCAAAAAGGTTCTGCTGTCTATCCTCCGTAAAAGGGTATACCTTCTTCCCACTTTTACAGTCGAGACTGGGCACGCCGACGGGACAGCAGTGCAGAGTTCCAACTCTTCGTTTCCGAACTCTAAGATGCGATTTACCTCTTTACACAGTGATCGACCTAGGAGAGGGATCTGCAAAGAGGGATCAGCCTCTAAGAGACGTACTTGCGAACAGTTTAGAAGCTCCATAAGCCCTTCATATCAAAGAATCAGAATATGCTGAGAAGAGGTCAGAAGTCTAATGTGAAACATAGCTTTTTAATGTACAATAAAGACTATAGAGAAAAAAGGTCAGGAGTACAACATACAACATACACTACCCAGAGAATGGGTCAAAAGTATAATGTACAGTGTAACACAGACTATAGAAAGATAAGAGAGGAGTTTATTGCAAAGCATAGACAGTGCAGAGAAGGGGCCAGGAGTAACATATACTGTTTAGAGTAAACAGTTAGTGTTTGTCGGTCTTAAGTTTTTTACTTTGATTGTGAATAAGCAATGAAAAATATGTCAGCCAGAAACATGTAGAGCGTGGGGCATCTAATGTTCTTGTCAGTATTGTGTCCTTTTTACATGTGTTGTGCTCTGGCCAGAGTGGATTACTTTTCTGGAACATTATTTGGTCTGAGTTTACTCTGTGGTATAAGCGGATGCCCGGTTGGTATCTATCTATCTATATATTTGTCTGTCTACTTTTCTATGCATCAAAGATAAAAGGGCTGATTGGATGTAAAGCTGATATTCAGGGCAAAAAGGTCCTGCTGTCTATCCTCCGTAAAGGGGTATACCTTCTTCCCCCTTTTACAGTCGAGACTGGGCACGCCGACGGGACAGCAGTGCAGAGTTCCAACTCTTCGTTTTCGAACTCTAAGAAGCGATCTACCTCTTTGCAGATCCCTCTCCTAGGTCGATCACAGTGTTAGGAGGGATCAGCCTCTAAGAGACATACTTGCAAACAGTATAGAAGCTCCATAAGCCCTTCATATCAAAGAATCAGAATATGCTGAGAAGAGGTCAGAAGTCTAATGTGAAACATAGCTTTTTAATGTTCAATAAAGACTATAGAGAAAAAAGGTCAGGAGTACAACATACAACATACACTACCCAGAGAATGGGTCAAAAGTATAATGTACAGTGTAACACAGACTATAGAAAGATAAGAGAGGAGTTTATTGCAAAGCATAGACAGTGCAGAGAAGGGGCCAGGAGTAACATATACTGTTTAGAGTAAACAGTTAGTGTTTGTCGGTCTTAAGTTTTTTACTTTGATTGTGAATAAGCAATGAAAAATATGTCAGCCAGAAACATGTAGAGCGTGGGGCGTCTAATGTTCTTGTCAGTATTGTGTCCTTTTTACATGTGTTGTGCTCTGGCCAGAGTGGATTACTTTTCTGGAACATTATTTGGTCTGAGTTTACTCTGTGGTATAAGCGGATGCCCGGTTGGTATCTATCTATCTATATATTTGTCTGTCTACTTTTCTATGCATCAAAGATAAAAGGGCTGATTGGATGTAAAGCTGATATTCAGGGCAAAAAGGTCCTGCTGTCTATCCTCCGTAAAGGGGTATACCTTCTTCCCCCTTTTACAGTCGAGACTGGGCACGCCGACGGGACAGCAGTGCAGAGTTCCAACTCTTCGTTTCCGAACTCTAAGAAGCGATCTACCTCTTTGCAGATCCCTCTCCTAGGTCGATCACAGTGTTAGAAGGGATCAGCCTCTAAAAGACGTACTTGCGAACAGTATAGAAGCTCCATAAGCCCTTCATATCAAAGAATCAGAATATGTTGAGAAGAGGTCTAAAAGCGGATGCCCGGTTGGTATCTATCTATCTATATATTTGTCTGTCTACTTTTCTATGCATCAAAGATAAAAGGGCTGATTGGATGTAAAGCTGATATTCAGGGCAAAAAGGTTCTGCTGTCTATCCTCCGTAAAAGGGTATACCTTCTTCCCACTTTTACAGTCGAGACTGGGCACGCCGACGGGACAGCAGTGCAGAGTTCCAACTCTTCGTTTCCGAACTCTAAGATGCGATTTACCTCTTTACACAGTGATCGACCTAGGAGAGGGATCTGCAAAGAGGGATCAGCCTCTAAGAGACGTACTTGCGAACAGTTTAGAAGCTCCATAAGCCCTTCATATCAAAGAATCAGAATATGCTGAGAAGAGGTCAGAAGTCTAATGTGAAACATAGCTTTTTAATGTACAATAAAGACTATAGAGAAAAAAGGTCAGGAGTACAACATACAACATACACTACCCAGAGAATGGGTCAAAAGTATAATGTACAGTGTAACACAGACTATAGAAAGATAAGAGAGGAGTTTATTGCAAAGCATAGACAGTGCAGAGAAGGGGCCAGGAGTAACATATACTGTTTAGAGTAAACAGTTAGTGTTTGTCGGTCTTAAGTTTTTTACTTTGATTGTGAATAAGCAATGAAAAATATGTCAGCCAGAAACATGTAGAGCGTGGGGCTTCTAATGTTCTTGTCAGTATTGTGTCCTTTTTACATGTGTTGTGCTCTGGCCAGAGTGGATTACTTTTCTGGAACATTATTTGGTCTGAGTTTACTCTGTGGTATAAGCGGATGCCCGGTTGGTATCTATCTATCTATATATTTGTCTGTCTACTTTTCTATGCATCAAAGATAAAAGGGCTGATTGGATGTAAAGCTGATATTCAGGGCAAAAAGGTCCTGCTGTCTATCCTCCGTAAAGGGGTATACCTTCTTCCCCCTTTTACAGTCGAGACTGGGCACGCCGACGGGACAGCAGTGCAGAGTTCCAACTCTTCGTTTCCGAACTCTAAGAAGCGATCTACCTCTTTGCAGATCCCTCTCCTAGGTCGATCACAGTGTTAGAAGGGATCAGCCTCTAAAAGACGTACTTGCGAACAGTATAGAAGCTCCATAAGCCCTTCATATCAAAGAATCAGAATATGTTGAGAAGAGGTCTAAAAGCGGATGCCCGGTTGGTATCTATCTATCTATATATTTGTCTGTCTACTTTTCTATGCATCAAAGATAAAAGGGCTGATTGGATGTAAAGCTGATATTCAGGGCAAAAAGGTTCTGCTGTCTATCCTCCGTAAAAGGGTATACCTTCTTCCCACTTTTACAGTCGAGACTGGGCACGCCGACGGGACAGCAGTGCAGAGTTCCAACTCTTCGTTTCCGAACTCTAAGATGCGATTTACCTCTTTACACAGTGATCGACCTAGGAGAGGGATCTGCAAAGAGGGATCAGCCTCTAAGAGACGTACTTGCGAACAGTTTAGAAGCTCCATAAGCCCTTCATATCAAAGAATCAGAATATGCTGAGAAGAGGTCAGAAGTCTAATGTGAAACATAGCTTTTTAATGTACAATAAAGACTATAGAGAAAAAAGGTCAGGAGTACAACATACAACATACACTACCCAGAGAATGGGTCAAAAGTATAATGTACAGTGTAACACAGACTATAGAAAGATAAGAGAGGAGTTTATTGCAAAGCATAGACAGTGCAGAGAAGGGGCCAGGAGTAACATATACTGTTTAGAGTAAACAGTTAGTGTTTGTCGGTCTTAAGTTTTTTACTTTGATTGTGAATAAGCAATGAAAAATATGTCAGCCAGAAACATGTAGAGCGTGGGGCGTCTAATGTTCTTGTCAGTATTGTGTCCTTTTTACATGTGTTGTGCTCTGGCCAGAGTGGATTACTTTTCTGGAACATTATTTGGTCTGAGTTTACTCTGTGGTATAAGCGGATGCCCGGTTGGTATCTATCTATCTATATATTTGTCTGTCTACTTTTCTATGCATCAAAGATAAAAGGGCTGATTGGATGTAAAGCTGATATTCAGGGCAAAAAGGTCCTGCTGTCTATCCTCCGTAAAGGGGTATACCTTCTTCCCCCTTTTACAGTCGAGACTGGGCACGCCGACGGGACAGCAGTGCAGAGTTCCAACTCTTCGTTTCCGAACTCTAAGAAGCGATCTACCTCTTTGCAGATCCCTCTCCTAGGTCGATCACAGTGTTAGAAGGGATCAGCCTCTAAAAGACGTACTTGCGAACAGTATAGAAGCTCCATAAGCCCTTCATATCAAAGAATCAGAATATGTTGAGAAGAGGTCTAAAAGCGGATGCCCGGTTGGTATCTATCTATCTATATATTTGTCTGTCTACTTTTCTATGCATCAAAGATAAAAGGGCTGATTGGATGTAAAGCTGATATTCAGGGCAAAAAGGTTCTGATGTCTATCCTCCGTAAAAGGGTATACCTTCTTCCCACTTTTACAGTCGAGACTGGGCACGCCGACGGGACAGCAGTGCAGAGTTCCAACTCTTCGTTTCCGAACTCTAAGATGCGATTTACCTCTTTACACAGTGATCAACCTAGGAGAGGGATCTGCAAAGAGGGATCAGCCTTTAAGAGACGTACTTGCGAACAGTATAGAAGCTCCATAAGCCCTTCATATCAAAGAATCAGAATATGCTGAGAAGAGGTCAGAAGTGTAATGTGAAACATAGCTTTTTAATGTACAATAAAGACTATAGAGAAAAAAGGTCAGGAGTACAACATACAACATACACTACCCAGAGAATGGGTCAAAAGTATAATGTACAGTGTAACACAGACTATAGAAAGATAAGAGAGGAGTTTATTGCAAAGCATAGACAGTGCAGAGAAGAGGCCAGGCAGTAGTAACATATACTGTTTAGAGTAAACAGTTAGTGTTTGTCGGTCTTAAGTTTTTTACTTTGATTGAGAATAAGCAATGAAAAATATGTCAGCCAGAAACATGTAGAGCGTGGGGCGTCTAATGTTCTTGTCAGCATTGTGTCCTTTTTAGATGTGTTGTGCTCTGGCCAGAGTGGATTACTTTTCTGGAACATTATTTGGTCTGAGTTTACTCTGTGGTATAAGCGGATGCCCGGTTGGTATCTATCTATCTATATATTTGTCTGTCTACTTTTCTATGCATCAAAGATAAAAGGGCTGATTGGATGTAAAGCTGATATTCAGGGCAAAAAGGTCCTGCTGTCTATCCTCCGTAAAGGGGTATACCTTCTTCCCCCTTTTACAGTCGAGACTGGGCACGCCGACGGGACAGCAGTGCAGAGTTCCAACTCTTCGTTTCCGAACTCTAAGATGCAATTTACCTCTTTACACAGTGATCGACCTAGGAGAGGGATCTGCAAAGAGGGATCAGCCTCTAAGAGACGTACTTGCGAACAGTATAGAAGCTCCATAAGCCCTTCATATCAAAGAATCAGAATATGCTGAGAAGAGGTCAGAAGTCTAATGTGAAACATAGCTTTTTAATGTTCAATAAAGACTATAGAGAAAAAAGGTCAGGAGTACAACATACAACATACACTACCCAGAGAATGGGTCAAAAGTATAATGTACAGTGTAACACAGACTATAGAAAGATAAGAGAGGAGTTTATTGCAAAGCATAGACAGTGCAGAGAAGGGGCCAGGAGTAACATATACTGTTTAGAGTAAACAGTTAGTGTTTGTCGGTCTTAAGTTTTTTACTTTGATTGTGAATAAGCAATGAAAAATATGTCAGCCAGAAACATGTAGAGCGTGGGGCGTCTAATGTTCTTGTCAGTATTGTGTCCTTTTTACATGTGTTGTGCTCTGGCCAGAGTGGATTACTTTTCTGGAACATTATTTGGTCTGAGTTTACTCTGTGGTATAAGCGGATGCCCGGTTGGTATCTATCTATCTATATATTTGTCTGTCTACTTTTCTATGCATCAAAGATAAAAGGGCTGATTGGATGTAAAGCTGATATTCAAGGCAAAAAGGTCCTGCTGTCTATCCTCCGTAAAGGGGTATACCTTCTTCCCCCTTTTACAGTCGAGACTGGGCACGCCGACGGGACAGCAGTGCAGAGTTCCAACTCTTCGTTTCCGAACTCTAAGAAGCGATCTACCTCTTTGCAGATCCCTCTCCTAGGTCGATCACAGTGTTAGAAGGGATCAGCCTCTAAAAGACGTACTTGCGAACAGTATAGAAGCTCCATAAGCCCTTCATATCAAAGAATCAGAATATGTTGAGAAGAGGTCTAAAAGCGGATGCCCGGTTGGTATCTATCTATCTATATACAGTCATGGCCGAAATTGTTGGCACCCTTGATATTTCTCCAGGAAATCATGTATTTCTCACGAAACGTATTGCATTAACACATGTTTTGCTATACACATGTTTATTCCCTTTGTGTGTATTGGGACAAAACAAAAAAAGGGAGGAAAGAAAGCAAATTCGACATAATGTCACACAAACCTCCAAAAATGGGCTGGACAAAAGTATTGGCACCCTTTCACAACTGCGGATAAATAAGAATGTTACAAGCATGTGATGCTCCTGTAAACTCACCTGGGGCAAGTAACAGGTGTGGGCAATATAGAAATCACACCTGAAAGCAGATAAAAAGGAGAGACGTTCACTTAACCTTTGCATTGTGTGTCTGTCTGTGCCACACTAAGCATGGACAACAGAAAGAGGAGACGAGAACTGTCTGAGGACCTGAGAACCAAAATTGTGGCAAAATATCAACAATCTCAAGGTTACAAGTCCATCTCCAGAGAACTAGATTTGCCTTTGTCCACAGTGCGCAACATTATCAAGAAGTTTGCAACCCATGGCACTGTAGCTAATCTCCCTGGTCGTGGACGGATGAGGAAAATTGATGAAAGATTGCAACGCAGAATAGTCAGGATGGTGGATAAGCAGCCCCAAACATGTTCCAAAGACATTCAAGCTGTCCTGCAGGCTCAGGGAGCATCAGTGTCAGCGCGAACTATCCGTCGACATTTAAATGAAATGAAACGCTATGGCAGGAGACCCAGGAGGACCCCACTGCTGACACAGAGACATAAAAAAGCAAGACTACAGTTTGCCAAAATGTACTTGAGTAAGCCAAAAGCCTTCTGGGAAAACGTCTTGTGGACAGATGAGACCAAGATAGAGCTTTTCGGTAAAGCACATCATTCTACTGTTTACCGAAAACGGAATGAGGCCTACAAAGAACAAAACACAGTACCTACGGTAAAATATGGTGGAGGTTCAATGATGTTTTGGGGTTGTTTTGCTGCCTCTGGCACTGGGTGCCTTGACTGTGTGCAAGGCATCATGAAATCTGAGGATTACCAAAGGATTTTGGGTCGCACTGTAGGGCCCAGTGTCAGAAAGCTGGGTTTGCGTCCAAGATCCTGGGTCTTCCAGCAGGACAATGACCCCAAACATACGTCAAAAAGCACTCAGAAATGGATGGCAAAGAAGCGCTGGAGAGTTCTGAAGTGGCCAGCAATGAGCCCAGATCTAAATCCCATTGAACACCTGTGGAGAGATCTTAAAATTGCTGTTGGGAAAAGGTGTCCTTCCAATAAGAGAGACCTGGAGCTGTTTGCAAAGGAAGAGTGGTCCAAAATTCCGGGTGAGAGGTGTCAGAAGCTTATTGATGGTTATAGGAAGCGACTGATTTCAGTTATGTTTTCCAAAGGGTGTGCAACCAAATATTAAGTTAAGGGTGCCAATACTTTTGTCCAGCCCATTTTTGGGGTTTTGTGTGACATTATGTCATATTTGCTTTTCTGCCTCTGTTTTATATTTGTTCCAATACATACAAAGGGAATAAACATGTGTATAGCAAAACATGTGTTAATGCAATACCTTTTTTGTGTGAAATACTTGATTTTCAGGAAAAATATCAAGGGTGCCAACAATTTCGGCCATGACTGTATTTGTCTGTCTACTTTTCTATGCATCAAAGATAAAAGGGCTGATTGGATGTAAAGCTGATATTCAGGGCAAAAAGGTTCTGCTGTCTATCCTCCGTAAAAGGGTATACCTTCTTCCCACTTTTACAGTCGAGACTGGGCACGCCGACGGGACAGCAGTGCAGAGTTCCAACTCTTCGTTTCCGAACTCTAAGATGCGATTTACCTCTTTACACAGTGATCGACCTAGGAGAGGGATCTGCAAAGAGGGATCAGCCTCTAAGAGACGTACTTGCGAACAGTATAGAAGCTCCATAAGCCCTTCATATCAAAGAATCAGAATATGCTGAGAAGAGGTCAGAAGTCTAATGTGAAACATAGCTTTTTAATGTACAATAAAGACTATAGAGAAAAAAGGTCAGGAGTACAACATACAACATACACTACCCAGAGAATGGGTCAAAAGTATAATGTACAGTGTAACACAGACTATAGAAAGATAAGAGAGGAGTTTATTGCAAAGCATAGACAGTGCAGAGAAGGGGCCAGGAGTAACATATACTGTTTAGAGTAAACAGTTAGTGTTTGTCGGTCTTAAGTTTTTTACTTTGATTGTGAATAAGCAATGAAAAATATGTCAGCCAGAAACATGTAGAGCGTGGGGCGTCTAATGTTCTTGTCAGTATTGTGTCCTTTTTACATGTGTTGTGCTCTGGCCAGAGTGGATTACTTTTCTGGAACATTATTTGGTCTGAGTTTACTCTGTGGTATAAGCGGATGCCCGGTTGGTATCTATCTATCTATATATTTGTCTGTCTACTTTTCTATGCATCAAAGATAAAAGGGCTGATTGGATGTAAAGCTGATATTCAGGGCAAAAAGGTCCTGCTGTCTATCCTCCGTAAAGGGGTATACCTTCTTCCCCCTTTTACAGTCGAGACTGGGCACGCCGACGGGACAGCAGTGCAGAGATCCAACTCTTCGTTTCCGAACTCTAAGAAGCGATCTACCTCTTTGCAGATCCCTCTCCTAGGTCGATCACAGTGTTAGGAGGGATCAGCCTCTAAAAGACGTACTTGCGAACAGTATAGAAGCTCCATAAGACCTTCATATCAAAGAATCAGAATATGTTGAGAAGAGGTCTAAAAGCGGATGCCCGGTTGGTATCTATCTATCTATATATTTGTCTGTCTACTTTTCTATGCATCAAAGATAAAAGGGCTGATTGGATGTAAAGCTGATATTCAGGGCAAAAAGGTCCTGCTGTCTATCCTCCGTAAAGGGGTATACCTTCTTCCCCCTTTTACAGTCGAGACTGGGCACGCCGACGGGACAGCAGTGCAGAGTTCCAACTCTTCGTTTCCGAACTCTAAGAAGCGATCTACCTCTTTGCAGATCCCTCTCCTAGGTCGATCACAGTGTTAGAAGGGATCAGCCTCTAAAAGACGTACTTGCGAACAGTATAGAAGCTCCATAAGCCCTTCATATCAAAGAATCAGAATATGTTGAGAAGAGGTCTAAAAGCGGATGCCCGGTTGGTATCTATCTATCTATATATTTGTCTGTCTACTTTTCTATGCATCAAAGATAAAAGGGCTGATTGGATGTAAAGCTGATATTCAGGGCAAAAAGGTTCTGCTGTCTATCCTCCGTAAAAGGGTATACCTTCTTCCCACTTTTACAGTCGAGACTGGGCACGCCGACGGGACAGCAGTGCAGAGTTCCAACTCTTCGTTTCCGAACTCTAAGATGCGATTTACCTCTTTACACAGTGATCGACCTAGGAGAGGGATCTGCAAAGAGGGATCAGCCTCTAAGAGACGTACTTGCGAACAGTATAGAAGCTCCATAAGCCCTTCATATCAAAGAATCAGAATATGCTGAGAAGAGGTCAGAAGTGTAATGTGAAACATAGCTTTTTAATGTACAATAAAGACTATAGAGAAAAAAGGTCAGGAGTACAACATACAACATACACTACCCAGAGAATGGGTCAAAAGTATAATGTACAGTGTAACACAGACTATAGAAAGATAAGAGAGGAGTTTATTGCAAAGCATAGACAGTGCAGAGAAGAGGCCAGGCAGTAGTAACATATACTGTTTAGAGTAAACAGTTAGTGTTTGTCGGTCTTAAGTTTTTTACTTTGATTGTGAATAAGCAATGAAAAATATGTCAGCCAGAAACATGTAGAGCGTGGGGCGTCTAATGTTCTTGTCAGTATTGTGTCCTTTTTACATGTGTTGTGCTCTGGCCAGAGTGGATTACTTTTCTGGAACATTATTTGGTCTGAGTTTACTCTGTGGTATAAGCGGATGCCCGGTTGGTATCTATCTATCTATATATTTGTCTGTCTACTTTTCTATGCATCAAAGATAAAAGGGCTGATTGGATGTAAAGCTGATATTCAGGGCAAAAAGGTCCTGCTGTCTATCCTCCGTAAAGGGGTATACCTTCTTCCCCCTTTTACAGTCGAGACTGGGCACGCCGACGGGACAGCAGTGCAGAGTTCCAACTCTTCGTTTCCGAACTCTAAGAAGCGATCTACCTCTTTGCAGATCCCTCTCCTAGGTCGATCACAGTGTTAGAAGGGATCAGCCTCTAAAAGACGTACTTGCGAACAGTATAGAAGCTCCATAAGCCCTTCATATCAAAGAATCAGAATATGTTGAGAAGAGGTCTAAAAGCGGATGCCCGGTTGGTATCTATCTATCTATATATTTGTCTGTCTACTTTTCTATGCATCAAAGATAAAAGGGCTGATTGGATGTAAAGCTGATATTCAGGGCAAAAAGGTTCTGCTGTCTATCCTCCGTAAAAGGGTATACCTTCTTCCCACTTTTACAGTCGAGACTGGGCACGCCGACGGGACAGCAGTGCAGAGTTCCAACTCTTCGTTTCCGAACTCTAAGATGCGATTTACCTCTTTACACAGTGATCGACCTAGGAGAGGGATCTGCAAAGAGGGATCAGCCTCTAAGAGACGTACTTGCGAACAGTATAGAAGCTCCATAAGCCCTTCATATCAAAGAATCAGAATATGCTGAGAAGAGGTCAGAAGTCTAATGTGAAAGATAGCTTTTTAATGTACAATAAAGACTATAGAGAAAAAAGGTCAGGAGTACAACATACAACATACACTACCCAGAGAATGGGTCAAAAGTATAATGTACAGTGTAACACAGACTATAGAAAGATAAGAGAGGAGTTTATTGCAAAGCATAGACAGTGCAGAGAAGGGGCCAGGAGTAACATATACTGTTTAGAGTAAACAGTTAGTGTTTGTCGGTCTTAAGTTTTTTACTTTGATTGTGAATAAGCAATGAAAAATATGTCAGCCAGAAACATGTAGAGCGTGGGGCGTCTAATGTTCTTGTCAGTATTGTGTCCTTTTTACATGTGTTGTGCTCTGGCCAGAGTGGATTACTTTTCTGGAACATTATTTGGTCTGAGTTTACTCTGTGGTATAAGCGGATGCCCGGTTGGTATCTATTTATCTATATATTTGTCTGTCTACTTTTCTATGCATCAAAGATAAAAGGGCTGATTGGATGTAAAGCTGATATTCAGGGCAAAAAGGTCCTGCTGTCTATCCTCCGTAAAGGGTTATACCTTCTTCCCCCTTTTACAGTCGAGACTGGGCACGCCGACGGGACAGCAGTGCAGAGTTCCAACTCTTCGTTTCCGAACTCTAAGATGCAATTTACCTCTTTACACAGTGATCGACCTAGGAGAGGGATCTGCAAAGAGGGATCATCCTCTAAGAGACGTACTTGCGAACAGTATAGAAGCTCCATAAGCCCTTCATATCAAAGAATCAGAATATGCTGAGAAGAGGTCAGAAGTCTAATGTGAAACATAGCTTTTTAATGTTCAATAAAGACTATAGAGAAAAAAGGTCAGGAGTACAACATACAACATACACTACCCAGAGAATGGGTCAAAAGTATAATGTACAGTGTAACACAGACTATAGAAAGATAAGAGAGGAGTTTATTGCAAAGCATAGACAGTGCAGAGAAGGGGCCAGGAGTAACATATACTGTTTAGAGTAAACAGTTAGTGTTTGTCGGTCTTAAGTTTTTTACTTTGATTGTGAATAAGCAATGAAAAATATGTCAGCCAGAAACATGTAGAGCGTGGGGCGTCTAATGTTCTTGTCAGTATTGTGTCCTTTTTACATGTGTTGTGCTCTGGCCAGAGTGGATTACTTTTCTGGAACATTATTTGGTCTGAGTTTACTCTGTGGTATAAGCGGATGCCCGGTTTGTATCTATCTATCTATATATTTGTCTGTCTACTTTTCTATGCATCAAAGATAAAAGGGCTGATTGGATGTAAAGCTGATATTCAGGGCAAAAAGGTCCTGCTGTCTATCCTCCGTAAAGGGGTATACCTTCTTCCCCCTTTTACAGTCGAGACTGGGCACGCCGACGGGACAGCAGTACAGAGTTCCAACTCTTCGTTTCCGAACTCTAAGATGCAATTTACCTCTTTACACAGTGATCGACCTAGGAGAGGGATCTGCAAAGAGGGATCATCCTCTAAGAGACGTACTTGCGAACAGTATAGAAGCTCCATAAGCCCTTCATATCAAAGAATCAGAATATGCTGAGAAGAGGTCAGAAGTCTAATGTGAAACATAGCTTTTTAATGTTCAATAAAGACTATAGAGAAAAAAGGTCAGGAGTACAACATACAACATACACTACCCAGAGAATGGGTCAAAAGTATAATGTACAGTGTAACACAGACTATAGAAAGATAAGAGAGGAGTTTATTGCAAAGCATAGACAGTGCAGAGAAGGGGCCAGGAGTAACATATACTGTTTAGAGTAAACAGTTAGTGTTTGTCGGTCTTAAGTTTTTTACTTTGATTGTGAATAAGCAATGAAAAATATGTCAGCCAGAAACATGTAGAGCGTGGGGCGTCTAATGTTCTTGTCAGTATTGTGTCCTTTTTACATGTGTTGTGCTCTGGCCAGAGTGGATTACTTTTCTGGAACATTATTTGGTCTGAGTTTACTCTGTGGTATAAGCGGATGCCCGGTTGGTATCTATCTATCTATATATTTGTCTGTCTACTTTTCTATGCATCAAAGATAAAAGGGCTGATTGGATGTAAAGCTGATATTCAGGGCAAAAAGGTCCTGCTGTCTATCCTCCGTAAAGGGGTATACCTTCTTCCCCCTTTTACAGTCGAGACTGGGCACGCCGACGGGACAGCAGTGCAGAGATCCAACTCTTCGTTTCCGAACTCTAAGAAGCGATCTACCTCTTTGCAGATCCCTCTCCTAGGTCGATCACAGTGTTAGGAGGGATCAGCCTCTAAAAGACGTACTTGCGAACAGTATAGAAGCTCCATAAGACCTTCATATCAAAGAATCAGAATATGTTGAGAAGAGGTCTAAAAGCGGATGCCCGGTTGGTATCTATCTATCTATATATTTGTCTGTCTACTTTTCTATGCATCAAAGATAAAAGGGCTGATTGGATGTAAAGCTGATATTCAGGGCAAAAAGGTCCTGCTGTCTATCCTCCGTAAAGGGGTATACCTTCTTCCCCCTTTTACAGTCGAGACTGGGCACGCCGACGGGACAGCAGTGCAGAGTTCCAACTCTTCGTTTCCGAACTCTAAGAAGCGATCTACCTCTTTGCAGATCCCTCTCCTAGGTCGATCACAGTGTTAGAAGGGATCAGCCTCTAAAAGACGTACTTGCGAACAGTATAGAAGCTCCATAAGCCCTTCATATCAAAGAATCAGAATATGTTGAGAAGAGGTCTAAAAGCGGATGCCCGGTTGGTATCTATCTATCTATATATTTGTCTGTCTACTTTTCTATGCATCAAAGATAAAAGGGCTGATTGGATGTAAAGCTGATATTCAGGGCAAAAAGGTTCTGCTGTCTATCCTCCGTAAAAGGGTATACCTTCTTCCCACTTTTACAGTCGAGACTGGGCACGCCGACGGGACAGCAGTGCAGAGTTCCAACTCTTCGTTTCCGAACTCTAAGATGCGATTTACCTCTTTACACAGTGATCGACCTAGGAGAGGGATCTGCAAAGAGGGATCAGCCTCTAAGAGACGTACTTGCGAACAGTATAGAAGCTCCATAAGCCCTTCATATCAAAGAATCAGAATATGCTGAGAAGAGGTCAGAAGTGTAATGTGAAACATAGCTTTTTAATGTACAATAAAGACTATAGAGAAAAAAGGTCAGGAGTACAACATACAACATACACTACCCAGAGAATGGGTCAAAAGTATAATGTACAGTGTAACACAGACTATAGAAAGATAAGAGAGGAGTTTATTGCAAAGCATAGACAGTGCAGAGAAGAGGCCAGGCAGTAGTAACATATACTGTTTAGAGTAAACAGTTAGTGTTTGTCGGTCTTAAGTTTTTTACTTTGATTGTGAATAAGCAATGAAAAATATGTCAGCCAGAAACATGTAGAGCGTGGGGCGTCTAATGTTCTTGTCAGTATTGTGTCCTTTTTACATGTGTTGTGCTCTGGCCAGAGTGGATTACTTTTCTGGAACATTATTTGGTCTGAGTTTACTCTGTGGTATAAGCGGATGCCCGGTTGGTATCTATCTATCTATATATTTGTCTGTCTACTTTTCTATGCATCAAAGATAAAAGGGCTGATTGGATGTAAAGCTGATATTCAGGGCAAAAAGGTCCTGCTGTCTATCCTCCGTAAAGGGGTATACCTTCTTCCCCCTTTTACAGTCGAGACTGGGCACGCCGACGGGACAGCAGTGCAGAGTTCCAACTCTTCGTTTCCGAACTCTAAGAAGCGATCTACCTCTTTGCAGATCCCTCTCCTAGGTCGATCACAGTGTTAGAAGGGATCAGCCTCTAAAAGACGTACGTGCGAACAGTATAGAAGCTCCATAAGCCCTTCATATCAAAGAATCAGAATATGTTGAGAAGAGGTCTAAAAGCGGATGCCCGGTTGGTATCTATCTATCTATATATTTGTCTGTCTACTTTTCTATGCATCAAAGATAAAAGGGCTGATTGGATGTAAAGCTGATATTCAGGGCAAAAAGGTTCTGCTGTCTATCCTCCGTAAAAGGGTATACCTTCTTCCCACTTTTACAGTCGAGACTGGGCACGCCGACGGGACAGCAGTGCAGAGTTCCAACTCTTCGTTTCCGAACTCTAAGATGCGATTTACCTCTTTACACAGTGATCGACCTAGGAGAGGGATCTGCAAAGAGGGATCAGCCTCTAAGAGACGTACTTGCGAACAGTATAGAAGCTCCATAAGCCCTTCATATCAAAGAATCAGAATATGCTGAGAAGAGGTCAGAAGTCTAATGTGAAAGATAGCTTTTTAATGTACAATAAAGACTATAGAGAAAAAAGGTCAGGAGTACAACATACAACATACACTACCCAGAGAATGGGTCAAAAGTATAATGTACAGTGTAACACAGACTATAGAAAGATAAGAGAGGAGTTTATTGCAAAGCATAGACAGTGCAGAGAAGGGGCCAGGAGTAACATATACTGTTTAGAGTAAACAGTTAGTGTTTGTCGGTCTTAAGTTTTTTACTTTGATTGTGAATAAGCAATGAAAAATATGTCAGCCAGAAACATGTAGAGCGTGGGGCGTCTAATGTTCTTGTCAGTATTGTGTCCTTTTTACATGTGTTGTGCTCTGGCCAGAGTGGATTACTTTTCTGGAACATTATTTGGTCTGAGTTTACTCTGTGGTATAAGCGGATGCCCGGTTGGTATCTATCTATCTATATATTTGTCTGTCTACTTTTCTATGCATCAAAGATAAAAGGGCTGATTGGATGTAAAGCTGATATTCAGGGCAAAAAGGTCCTGCTGTCTATCCTCCGTAAAGGGTTATACCTTCTTCCCCCTTTTACAGTCGAGACTGGGCACGCCGACGGGACAGCAGTGCAGAGTTCCAACTCTTCGTTTCCGAACTCTAAGATGCAATTTACCTCTTTACACAGTGATCGACCTAGGAGAGGGATCTGCAAAGAGGGATCATCCTCTAAGAGACGTACTTGCGAACAGTATAGAAGCTCCATAAGCCCTTCATATCAAAGAATCAGAATATGCTGAGAAGAGGTCAGAAGTCTAATGTGAAACATAGCTTTTTAATGTTCAATAAAGACTATAGAGAAAAAAGGTCAGGAGTACAACATACAACATACACTACCCAGAGAATGGGTCAAAAGTATAATGTACAGTGTAACACAGACTATAGAAAGATAAGAGAGGAGTTTATTGCAAAGCATAGACAGTGCAGAGAAGGGGCCAGGAGTAACATATACTGTTTAGAGTAAACAGTTAGTGTTTGTCGGTCTTAAGTTTTTTACTTTGATTGTGAATAAGCAATGAAAAATATGTCAGCCAGAAACATGTAGAGCGTGGGGCGTCTAATGTTCTTGTCAGTATTGTGTCCTTTTTACATGTGTTGTGCTCTGGCCAGAGTGGATTACTTTTCTGGAACATTATTTGGTCTGAGTTTACTCTGTGGTATAAGCGGATGCCCGGTTTGTATCTATCTATCTATATATTTGTCTGTCTACTTTTCTATGCATCAAAGATAAAAGGGCTGATTGGATGTAAAGCTGATATTCAGGGCAAAAAGGTCCTGCTGTCTATCCTCCGTAAAGGGGTATACCTTCTTCCCCCTTTTACAGTCGAGACTGGGCACGCCGACGGGACAGCAGTACAGAGTTCCAACTCTTCGTTTCCGAACTCTAAGATGCAATTTACCTCTTTACACAGTGATCGACCTAGGAGAGGGATCTGCAAAGAGGGATCATCCTCTAAGAGACGTACTTGCGAACAGTATAGAAGCTCCATAAGCCCTTCATATCAAAGAATCAGAATATGCTGAGAAGAGGTCAGAAGTCTAATGTGAAACATAGCTTTTTAATGTTCAATAAAGACTATAGAGAAAAAAGGTCAGGAGTACAACATACAACATACACTACCCAGAGAATGGGTCAAAAGTATAATGTACAGTGTAACACAGACTATAGAAAGATAAGAGAGGAGTTTATTGCAAAGCATAGACAGTGCAGAGAAGGGGCCAGGAGTAACATATACTGTTTAGAGTAAACAGTTAGTGTTTGTCGGTCTTAAGTTTTTTACTTTGATTGTGAATAAGCAATGAAAAATATGTCAGCCAGAAACATGTAGAGCGTGGGGCGTCTAATGTTCTTGTCAGTATTGTGTCCTTTTTACATGTGTTGTGCTCTGGCCAGAGTGGATTACTTTTCTGGAACATTATTTGGTCTGAGTTTACTCTGTGGTATAAGCGGATGCCCGGTTGGTATCTATCTATCTATATATTTGTCTGTCTACTTTTCTATGCATCAAAGATAAAAGGGCTGATTGGATGTAAAGCTGATATTCAGGGCAAAAAGGTCCTGCTGTCTATCCTCCGTAAAGGGGTATACCTTCTTCCCCCTTTTACAGTCGAGACTGGGCACGCCGACGGGACAGCAGTGCAGAGTTCCAACTCTTCGTTTCCGAACTCTAAGATGCAATTTACCTCTTTACACAGTGATCGACCTAGGAGAGGGATCTGCAAAGAGGGATCAGCCTCTAAGAGACGTACTTGCGAACAGTATAGAAGCTCCATAAGCCCTTCATATCAAAGAATCAGAATATGCTGAGAAGAGGTCAGAAGTCTAATGTGAAACATAGCTTTTTAATGTTCAATAAAGACTATAGAGAAAAAAGGTCAGGAGTATAACATACAACATACACTACCCAGAGAATGGGTCAAAAGTATAATGTACAGTGTAACACAGACTATAGAAAGATAAGAGAGGAGTTTATTGCAAAGCATAGACAGTGCAGAGAAGGGGCCAGGAGTAACATATACTGTTTAGAGTAAACAGTTAGTGTTTGTCGGTCTTAAGTTTTTTACTTTGATTGTGAATAAGCAATGAAAAATATGTCAGCCAGAAACATGTAGAGCGTGGGGCGTCTAATGTTCTTGTCAGTATTGTGTCCTCTTTACATGTGTTGTGCTCTGGCCAGAGTGGATTACTTTTCTGGAACATTATTTGGTCTGAGTTTACTCTGTGGTATAAGCGGATGCCCGGTTGGTATCTATCTATCTATATATTTTTCTGTCTACTTTTCTATGCATCAAAGATAAAAGGGCTGATTGGATGTAAAGCTGATATTCAGGGCAAAAAGGTCCTGCTGTCTATCCTCCGTAAAGGGGTATACCTTCTTCCCCCTGTCACAGTCGAGACTGGGCACGCCGACGGGACAGCAGTGCAGAGTTCCAACTCTTCATTTCCGAACTCTAAGAAGCGATCTACCTCTTTGCAGATCCCTCTCCTAGGTCGATCACAGTGTTAGAAGGGATCAGCCTCTAAAAGACGTACTTGCGAACAGTATAGAAGCTCCATAAGCCCTTCATATCAAAGAATCAGAATATGTTGAGAAGAGGTCTAAAAGCGGATGCCCGGTTGGTATCTATCTATCTATATATTTGTCTGTCTACTTTTCTATGCATCAAAGATAAAAGGGCTGATTGGATGTAAAGCTGATATTCAGGGCAAAAAGGTTCTGCTGTCTATCCTCCGTAAAAGGGTATACCTTCTTCCCACTTTTACAGTCGAGACTGGGCACGCCGACGGGACAGCAGTGCAGAGTTCCAACTCTTCATTTCCGAACTCTAAGATGCGATTTACCTCTTTACACAGTGATCGACCTAGGAGAGGGATCTGCAAAGAGGGATCAGCCTCTAAGAGACGTACTTGCGAACAGTATAGAAGCTCCATAAGCCCTTCATATCAAAGAATCAGAATATGCTGAGAAGAGGTCAGAAGTCTAATGTGAAACATAGCTTTTTAATGTACAATAAAGACTATAGAGAAAAAAGGTCAGGAGTACAACATACAACATACACTACCCAGAGAATGGGTCAAAAGTATAATGTACAGTGTAACACAGAATATAGAAAGATAAGAGAGGAGTTTATTGCAAAGCATAGACAGTGCAGAGAAGGGGCCAGGAGTAACATATACTGTTTAGAGTAAACAGTTAGTGTTTGTCGGTCTTAAGTTTTTTACTTTGATTGTGAATAAGCAATGAAAAATATGTCAGCCAGAAACATGTATAGCGTGGGGCGTCTAATGTTCTTGTCAGTATTGTGTCATTTTTACATGTGTTGTGCTCTGGCCAGAGTGGATTACTTTTCTGGAACATTATTTGGTCTGAGTTTACTCTGTGGTATAAGCGGATGCCCGGTTGGTATCTATCTATCTATATATTTGTCTGTCTACTTTTCTATGCATCAAAGATAAAAGGGCTGATTGGATGTAAAGCTGATATTCAGGGCAAAAAGGTCCTGCTGTCTATCCTCCGTAAAGGGGTATACCTTCTTCCCCCTTTTACAGTCGAGACTGGGCACGCCGACGGGACAGCAGTGCAGAGTTCCAACTCTTCGTTTCCGAACTCTAAGAAGCGATCTACCTCTTTGCAGATCCCTCTCCTAGGTCGATCACAGTGTTAGAAGGGATCAGCCTCTAAAAGACATACTTGCGAACAGTATAGAAGCTCCATAAGCCCTTCATATCAAAGAATCAGAATATGTTGAGAAGAGGT
Source organism: Staurois parvus (assembly GCF_062004578.1). Lineage (NCBI taxonomy): Eukaryota > Metazoa > Chordata > Amphibia > Anura > Ranidae > Staurois > Staurois parvus. The sequence goes on along the minus strand of NW_028317920.1, from coordinate 3,421,935 downwards.
CTAAAAGCGGATGCCCGGTTGGTATCTATCTATCTATATATTTGTCTGTCTACTTTTCTATGCATCAAAGATAAAAGGGCTGATTGGATGTAAAGCTGATATTCAGGGCAAAAAGGTTCTGCTGTCTATCCTCCGTAAAAGGGTATACCTTCTTCCCACTTTTACAGTCGAGACTGGGCACGCCGACGGGACAGCAGTGCAGAGTTCCAACTCTTCGTTTCCGAACTCTAAGATGCGATTTACCTCTTTACACAGTGATCGACCTAGGAGAGGGATCTGCAAAGAGGGATCAGCCTCTAAGAGACGTACTTGCGAACAGTATAGAAGCTCCATAAGCCCTTCATATCAAAGAATCAGAATATGCTGAGAAGAGGTCAGAAGTCTAATGTGAAAGATAGCTTTTTAATGTACAATAAAGACTATAGAGAAAAAAGGTCAGGAGTACAACATACAACATACACTACCCAGAGAATGGGTCAAAAGTATAATGTACAGTGTAACACAGACTATAGAAAGATAAGAGAGGAGTTTATTGCAAAGCATAGACAGTGCAGAGAAGGGGCCAGGAGTAACATATACTGTTTAGAGTAAACAGTTAGTGTTTGTCGGTCTTAAGTTTTTTACTTTGATTGTGAATAAGCAATGAAAAATATGTCAGCCAGAAACATGTAGAGCGTGGGGCGTCTAATGTTCTTGTCAGTATTGTGTCCTTTTTACATGTGTTGTGCTCTGGCCAGAGTGGATTACTTTTCTGGAACATTATTTGGTCTGAGTTTACTCTGTGGTATAAGCGGATGCCCGGTTGGTATCTATCTATCTATATATTTGTCTGTCTACTTTTCTATGCATCAAAGATAAAAGGGCTGATTGGATGTAAAGCTGATATTCAGGGCAAAAAGGTCCTGCTGTCTATCCTCCGTAAAGGGTTATACCTTCTTCCCCCTTTTACAGTCGAGACTGGGCACGCCGACGGGACAGCAGTGCAGAGTTCCAACTCTTCGTTTCCGAACTCTAAGATGCAATTTACCTCTTTACACAGTGATCGACCTAGGAGAGGGATCTGCAAAGAGGGATCATCCTCTAAGAGACGTACTTGCGAACAGTATAGAAGCTCCATAAGCCCTTCATATCAAAGAATCAGAATATGCTGAGAAGAGGTCAGAAGTCTAATGTGAAACATAGCTTTTTAATGTTCAATAAAGACTATAGAGAAAAAAGGTCAGGAGTACAACATACAACATACACTACCCAGAGAATGGGTCAAAAGTATAATGTACAGTGTAACACAGACTATAGAAAGATAAGAGAGGAGTTTATTGCAAAGCATAGACAGTGCAGAGAAGGGGCCAGGAGTAACATATACTGTTTAGAGTAAACAGTTAGTGTTTGTCGGTCTTAAGTTTTTTACTTTGATTGTGAATAAGCAATGAAAAATATGTCAGCCAGAAACATGTAGAGCGTGGGGCGTCTAATGTTCTTGTCAGTATTGTGTCCTTTTTACATGTGTTGTGCTCTGGCCAGAGTGGATTACTTTTCTGGAACATTATTTGGTCTGAGTTTACTCTGTGGTATAAGCGGATGCCCGGTTGGTATCTATCTATCTATATATTTGTCTGTCTACTTTTCTATGCATCAAAGATAAAAGGGCTGATTGGATGTAAAGCTGATATTCAGGGCAAAAAGGTCCTGCTGTCTATCCTCCGTAAAGGGGTATACCTTCTTTACCCTTTCACAGTCGAGACTGGGCACGCCGACGGGACAGCAGTGCAGAGTTCCAACTCTTCGTTTCCGAACTCTAAGATGCAATTTACCTCTTTACACAGTGATCGACCTAGGAGAGGGATCTGCAAAGAGGGATCATCCTCTAAGAGACGTACTTGCGAACAGTATAGAAGCTCCATAAGCCCTTCATATCAAAGAATCAGAATATGCTGAGAAGAGGTCAGAAGTCTAATGTGAAACATAGCTTTTTAATGTTCAATAAAGACTATAGAGAAAAAAGGTCAGGAGTACAACATACAACATACACTACCCAGAGAATGGGTCAAAAGTATAATGTACAGTGTAACACAGACTATAGAAAGATAAGAGAGGAGTTTATTGCAAAGCATAGACAGTGCAGAGAAGGGGCCAGGAGTAACATATACTGTTTAGAGTAAACAGTTAGTGTTTGTCGGTCTTAAGTTTTTTACTTTGATTGTGAATAAGCAATGAAAAATATGTCAGCCAGAAACATGTAGAGCGTGGGGCGTCTAATGTTCTTGTCAGTATTGTGTCCTTTTTACATGTGTTGTGCTCTGGCCAGAGTGGATTACTTTTCTGGAACATTATTTGGTCTGAGTTTACTCTGTGGTATAAGCGGATGCCCGGTTGGTATCTATCTATCTATATATTTGTCTGTCTACTTTTCTATGCATCAAAGATAAAAGGGCTGATTGGATGTAAAGCTGATATTCAGGGCAAAAAGGTCCTGCTGTCTATCCTCCGTAAAGGGGTATACCTTCTTCCCCCTTTCACAGTCGAGACTGGGCACGCCGACGGGACAGCAGTGCAGAGTTCCAACTCTTCATTTCCGAACTCTAAGAAGCGATCTACCTCTTTGCAGATCCCTCTCCTAGGTCGATCACAGTGTTAGAAGGGATCAGCCTCTAAAAGACGTACTTGCGAACAGTATAGAAGCTCCATAAGCCCTTCATATCAAAGAATCAGAATATGTTGAGAAGAGGTCTAAAAGCGGATGCCCGGTTGGTATCTATCTATCTATATATTTGTCTGTCTACTTTTCTATGCATCAAAGATAAAAGGGCTGATTGGATGTAAAGCTGATATTCAGGGCAAAAAGGTTCTGCTGTCTATCCTCCGTAAAAGGGTATACCTTCTTCCCACTTTTACAGTCGAGACTGGGCACGCCGACGGGACAGCAGTGCAGAGTTCCAACTCTTCGTTTCCGAACTCTAAGATGCAATTTACCTCTTTACACAGTGATCGACCTAGGAGAGGGATCTGCAAAGAGGGATCAGCCTCTAAGAGACGTACTTGCGAACAGTATAGAAGCTCCATAAGCCCTTCATATCAAAGAATCAGAATATGCTGAGAAGAGGTCAGAAGTCTAATGTGAAACATAGCTTTTTAATGTACAATAAAGACTATAGAGAAAAAAGGTCAGGAGTACAACATACAACATACACTACCCAGAGAATGGGTCAAAAGTATAATGTACAGTGTAACACAGAATATAGAAAGATAAGAGAGGAGTTTATTGCAAAGCATAGACAGTGCAGAGAAGGGGCCAGGAGTAACATATACTGTTTAGAGTAAACAGTTAGTGTTTGTCGGTCTTAAGTTTTTTACTTTGATTGTGAATAAGCAATGAAAAATATGTCAGCCAGAAACATGTAGAGCGTGGGGCGTCTAATGTTCTTGTCAGTATTGTGTCATTTTTACATGTGTTGTGCTCTGGCCAGAGTGGATTACTTTTCTGGAACATTATTTGGTCTGAGTTTACTCTGTGGTATAAGCGGATGCCCGGTTGGTATCTATCTATCTATATATTTGTCTGTCTACTTTTCTATGCATCAAAGATAAAAGGGCTGATTGGATGTAAAGCTGATATTCAGGGCAAAAAGGTCCTGCTGTCTATCCTCCGTAAAGGGGTATACCTTCTTCCCCCTTTTACAGTCGAGACTGGGCACGCCGACGGGACAGCAGTGCAGAGTTCCAACTCTTCGTTTCCGAACTCTAAGAAGCGATCTACCTCTTTGCAGATCCCTCTCCTAGGTCGATCACAGTGTTAGGAGGGATCAGCCTCTAAAAGACGTACTTGCGAACAGTATAGAAGCTCCATAAGCCCTTCATATCAAAGAATCAGAATATGTTGAGAAGAGGTCTAAAAGCGGATGCCCGGTTGGTATCTATCTATCTATATATTTGTCTGTCTACTTTTCTATGCATCAAAGATAAAAGGGCTGATTGGATGTAAAGCTGATATTCAGGGCAAAAAGGTTCTGCTGTCTATCCTCCGTAAAAGGGTATACCTTCTTCCCACTTTTACAGTCGAGACTGGGCACGCCGACGGGACAGCAGTGCAGAGTTCCAACTCTTCGTTTCCGAACTCTAAGATGCGATTTACCTCTTTACACAGTGATCAACCTAGGAGAGGGATCTGCAAAGAGGGATCAGCCTTTAAGAGACGTACTTGCGAACAGTATAGAAGCTCCATAAGCCCTTCATATCAAAGAATCAGAATATGCTGAGAAGAGGTCAGAAGTGTAATGTTAAACATAGCTTTTTAATGTACAATAAAGACTATAGAGAAAAAAGGTCAGGAGTACAACATACAACATACACTACCCAGAGAATGGGTCAAAAGTATAATGTACAGTGTAACACAGACTATAGAAAGATAAGAGAGGAGTTTATTGCAAAGCATAGACAGTGCAGAGAAGAGGCCAGGCAGTAGTAACATATACTGTTTAGAGTAAACAGTTAGTGTTTGTCGGTCTTAAGTTTTTTACTTTGATTGTGAATAAGCAATGAAAAATATGTCAGCCAGAAACATGTAGAGCGTGGGGCGTCTAATGTTCTTGTCAGTATTGTGTCCTTTTTACATGTGTTGTGCTCTGGCCAGAGTGGATTACTTTTCTGGAACATTATTTGGTCTGAGTTTACTCTGTGGTATAAGCGGATGCCCGGTTGGTATATATCTATCTATATATTTGTCTGTCTACTTTTCTATGCATCAAAGATAAAAGGGCTGATTGGATGTAAAGCTGATATTCAGGGCAAAAAGGTCCTGCTGTCTATCCTCCGTAAAGGGGTATACCTTCTTCCCCCTTTTACAGTCGAGACTGGGCACGCCGACGGGACAGCAGTGCAGAGTTCCAACTCTTCGTTTCCGAACTCTAAGATGCAATTTACCTCTTTACACAGTGATCGACCTAGGAGAGGGATCTGCAAAGAGGGATCAGCCTCTAAGAGACGTACTTGCGAACAGTATAGAAGCTCCATAAGCCCTTCATATCAAAGAATCAGAATATGCTGAGAAGAGGTCAGAAGTCTAATGTGAAACATAGCTTTTTAATGTTCAATAAAGACTATAGAGAAAAAAGGTCAGGAGTACAACATACAACATACACTACCCAGAGAATGGGTCAAAAGTATAATGTACAGTGTAACACAGACTATAGAAAGATAAGAGAGGAGTTTATTGCAAAGCATAGACAGTGCAGAGAAGGGGCCAGGAGTAACATATACTGTTTAGAGTAAACAGTTAGTGTTTGTCGGTCTTAAGTTTTTTACTTTGATTGTGAATAAGCAATGAAAAATATGTCAGCCAGAAACATGTAGAGCGTGGGGCGTCTAATGTTCTTGTCAGTATTGTGTCCTTTTTACATGTGTTGTGCTCTGGCCAGAGTGGATTACTTTTCTGGAACATTATTTGGTCTGAGTTTACTCTGTGGTATAAGCGGATGCCCGGTTGGTATCTATCTATCTATATATTTGTCTGTCTACTTTTCTATGCATCAAAGATAAAAGGGCTGATTGGATGTAAAGCTGATATTCAGGGCAAAAAGGTCCTGCTGTCTATCCTCCGTAAAGGGGTATACCTTCTTCCCCCTTTTACAGTCGAGACTGGGCACGCCGACGGGACAGCAGTGCAGAGTTCCAACTCTTCGTTTTCGAACTCTAAGAAGCGATCTACCTCTTTGCAGATCCCTCTCCTAGGTCGATCACAGTGTTAGGAGGGATCAGCCTCTAAGAGACGTACTTGCAAACAGTATAGAAGCTCCATAAGCCCTTCATATCAAAGAATCAGAATATGCTGAGAAGAGGTCAGAAGTCTAATGTGAAACATAGCTTTTTAATGTTCAATAAAGACTATAGAGAAAAAAGGTCAGGAGTACAACATACAACATACACTACCCAGAGAATGGGTCAAAAGTATAATGTACAGTGTAACACAGACTATAGAAAGATAAGAGAGGAGTTTATTGCAAAGCATAGACAGTGCAGAGAAGGGGCCAGGAGTAACATATACTGTTTAGAGTAAACAGTTAGTGTTTGTCGGTCTTAAGTTTTTTACTTTGATTGTGAATAAGCAATGAAAAATATGTCAGCCAGAAACATGTAGAGCGTGGGGCGTCTAATGTTCTTGTCAGTATTGTGTCCTTTTTACATGTGTTGTGCTCTGGCCAGAGTGGATTACTTTTCTGGAACATTATTTGGTCTGAGTTTACTCTGTGGTATAAGCGGATGCCCGGTTGGTATCTATCTATATATTTGTCTGTCTACTTTTCTATGCATCAAAGATAAAAGGGCTGATTGGATGTAAAGCTGATATTCAGGGCAAAAAGGTCCTGCTGTCTATCCTCCGTAAAGGGGTATACCTTCTTCCCCCTTTTACAGTCGAGACTGGGCACGCCGACGGGACAGCAGTGCAGAGTTCCAACTCTTCGTTTCCGAACTCTAAGAAGCGATCTACCTCTTTGCAGATCCCTCTCCTAGGTCGATCACAGTGTTAGAAGGGATCAGCCTCTAAAAGACGTACTTGCGAACAGTATAGAAGCTCCATAAGCCCTTCATATCAAAGAATCAGAATATGTTGAGAAGAGGTCTAAAAGCGGATGCCCGGTTGGTATCTATCTATCTATATATTTGTCTGTCTACTTTTCTATGCATCAAAGATAAAAGGGCTGATTGGATGTAAAGCTGATATTCAGGGCAAAAAGGTTCTGCTGTCTATCCTCCGTAAAAGGGTATACCTTCTTCCCACTTTTACAGTCGAGACTGGGCACGCCGTCGGGACAGCAGTGCAGAGTTCCAACTCTTCGTTTCCGAACTCTAAGATGCGATTTACCTCTTTACACAGTGATCGACCTAGGAGAGGGATCTGCAAAGAGGGATCAGCCTCTAAGAGACGTACTTGCGAACAGTATAGAAGCTCCATAAGCCCTTCATATCAAAGAATCAGAATATGCTGAGAAGAGGTCAGAAGTGTAATGTGAAACATAGCTTTTTAATGTACAATAAAGACTATAGAGAAAAAAGGTCAGGAGTACAACATACAACATACACTACCCAGAGAATGGGTCAAAAGTATAATGTACAGTGTAACACAGACTATAGAAAGATAAGAGAGGAGTTTATTGCAAAGCATAGACAGTGCAGAGAAGAGGCCAGGCAGTAGTAACATATACTGTTTAGAGTAAACAGTTAGTGTTTGTCGGTCTTAAGTTTTTTACTTTGATTGTGAATAAGCAATGAAAAATATGTCAGCCAGAAACATGTAGAGCGTGGGGCGTCTAATGTTCTTGTCAGTATTGTGTCCTTTTTACATGTGTTGTGCTCTGGCCAGAGTGGATTACTTTTCTGGAACATTATTTGGTCTGAGTTTACTCTGTGGTATAAGCGGATGCCCGGTTGGTATCTATCTATCTATATATTTGTCTGTCTACTTTTCTATGCATCAAAGATAAAAGGGCTGATTGGATGTAAAGCTGATATTCAGGGCAAAAAGGTCCTGCTGTCTATCCTCCGTAAAGGGGTATACCTTCTTCCCCCTTTTACAGTCGAGACTGGGCACGCCGACGGGACAGCAGTGCAGAGTTCCAACTCTTCGTTTCCGAACTCTAAGATGCAATTTACCTCTTTACACAGTGATCGACCTAGGAGAGGGATCTGCAAAGAGGGATCAGCCTCTAAGAGACGTACTTGCGAACAGTATAGAAGCTCCATAAGCCCTTCATATCAAAGAATCAGAATATGCTGAGAAGAGGTCAGAAGTCTAATGTGAAACATAGCTTTTTAATGTTCAATAAAGACTATAGAGAAAAAAGGTCAGGAGTACAACATACAACATACACTACCCAGAGAATGGGTCAAAAGTATAATGTACAGTGTAACACAGACTATAGAAAGATAAGAGAGGAGTTTATTGCAAAGCATAGACAGTGCAGAGAAGGGGCCAGGAGTAACATATACTGTTTAGAGTAAACAGTTAGTGTTTGTCGGTCTTAAGTTTTTTACTTTGATTGTGAATAAGCAATGAAAAATATGTCAGCCAGAAACACGTAGAGCGTGGGGCGTCTAATGTTCTTGTCAGTATTGTGTCCTTTTTACATGTGTTGTGCTCTGGCCAGAGTGGATTACTTTTCTGGAACATTATTTGGTCTGAGTTTACTCTGTGGTATAAGCGGATGCCCGGTTGGTATCTATCTATCTATATATTTTTCTGTCTACTTTTCTATGCATCAAAGATAAAAGGGCTGATTGGATGTAAAGCTGATATTCAGGGCAAAAAGGTCCTGCTGTCTATCCTCCGTAAAGGGGTATACCTTCTTCCCCCTGTCACAGTCGAGACTGGGCACGCCGACAGGACAGCAGTGCAGAGTTCCAACTCTTCATTTCCGAACTCTAAGAAGCGATCTACCTCTTTGCAGATCCCTCTCCTAGGTCGATCACAGTGTTAGAAGGGATCAGCCTCTAAAAGACGTACTTGCGAACAGTATAGAAGCTCCATAAGCCCTTCATATCAAAGAATCAGAATATGTTGAGAAGAGGTCTAAAAGCGGATGCCCGGTTGGTATCTATCTATCTATATATTTGTCTGTCTACTTTTCTATGCATCAAAGATAAAAGGGCTGATTGGATGTAAAGCTGATATTCAGGGCAAAAAGGTTCTGCTGTCTATCCTCCGTAAAAGGGTATACCTTCTTCCCACTTTTACAGTCGAGACTGGGCACGCCGACGGGACAGCAGTGCAGAGTTCCAACTCTTCATTTCCGAACTCTAAGATGCGATTTACCTCTTTACACAGTGATCGACCTAGGAGAGGGATCTGCAAAGAGGGATCAGCCTCTAAGAGACGTACTTGCGAACAGTATAGAAGCTCCATAAGCCCTTCATATCAAAGAATCAGAATATGCTGAGAAGAGGTCAGAAGTCTAATGTGAAACATAGCTTTTTAATGTACAATAAAGACTATAGAGAAAAAAGGTCAGGAGTACAACATACAACATACACTACCCAGAGAATGGGTCAAAAGTATAATGTACAGTGTAACACAGAATATAGAAAGATAAGAGAGGAGTTTATTGCAAAGCATAGACAGTGCAGAGAAGGGGCCAGGAGTAACATATACTGTTTAGAGTAAACAGTTAGTGTTTGTCGGTCTTAAGTTTTTTACTTTGATTGTGAATAAGCAATGAAAAATATGTCAGCCAGAAACATGTAGAGCGTGGGGCGTCTAATGTTCTTGTCAGTATTGTGTCATTTTTACATGTGTTGTGCTCTGGCCAGAGTGGATTACTTTTCTGGAACATTATTTGGTCTGAGTTTACTCTGTGGTATAAGCGGATGCCCGGTTGGTATCTATCTATCTATATATTTGTCTGTCTACTTTTCTATGCATCAAAGATAAAAGGGCTGATTGGATGTAAAGCTGATATTCAGGGCAAAAAGGTCCTGCTGTCTATCCTCCGTAAAGGGGTATACCTTCTTCCCCCTTTTACAGTCGAGACTGGGCACGCCGACGGGACAGCAGTGCAGAGTTCCAACTCTTCGTTTCCGAACTCTAAGAAGCGATCTACCTCTTTGCAGATCCCTCTCTTAGGTCGATCACAGTGTTAGAAGGGATCAGCCTCTAAAAGACGTACTTGCGAACAGTATAGAAGCTCCATAAGCCCTTCATATCAAAGAATCAGAATATGTTGAGAAGAGGTCTAAAAGCGGATGCCCGGTTGGTATCTATCTATCTATATATTTGTCTGTCTACTTTTCTATGCATCAAAGATAAAAGGGCTGATTGGATGTAAAGCTGATATTCAGGGCAAAAAGATTCTGCTGTCTATCCTCCGTAAAAGGGTATACCTTCTTCCCACTTTTACAGTCGAGACTGGGCACGCCGACGGGACAGCAGTGCAGAGTTCCAACTCTTCGTTTCCGAACTCTAAGATGCGATTTACCTCTTTACACAGTGATCGACCTAGGAGAGGGATCTGCAAAGAGGGATCAGCCTCTAAGAGACGTACTTGCGAACAGTATAGAAGCTCCATAAGCCCTTCATATCAAAGAATCAGAATATGCTGAGAAGAGGTCAGAAGTGTAATGTGAAACATAGCTTTTTAATGTACAATAAAGACTATAGAGAAAAAAGGTCAGGAGTACAACATACAACATACACTACCCAGAGAATGGGTCAAAAGTATAATGTACAGTGTAACACAGACTATAGAAAGATAAGAGAGGAGTTTATTGCAAAGCATAGACAGTGCAGAGAAGAGGCCAGGCAGTAGTAACATATACTGTTTAGAGTAAACAGTTAGTGTTTGTCGGTCTTAAGTTTTTTACTTTGATTGTGAATAAGCAATGAAAAATATGTCAGCCAGAAACATGTAGAGCGTGGGGCGTCTAATGTTCTTGTCAGTATTGTGTCCTTTTTACATGTGTTGTGCTCTGGCCAGAGTGGATTACTTTTCTGGAACATTATTTGGTCTGAGTTTACTCTGTGGTATAAGCGGATGCCCGGTTGGTATCTATCTATCTATATATTTGTCTGTCTACTTTTCTATGCATCAAAGATAAAAGGGCTGATTGGATGTAAAGCTGATATTCAGGGCAAAAAGGTCCTGCTGTCTATCCTCCGTAAAGGGGTATACCTTCTTCCCCCTTTTACAGTCGAGACTGGGCACGCCGACGGGACAGCAGTGCAGAGTTCCAACTCTTCGTTTCCGAACTCTAAGATGCAATTTACCTCTTTACACAGTGATCGACCTAGGAGAGGGATCTGCAAAGAGGGATCAGCCTCTAAGAGACGTACTTGCGAACAGTATAGAAGCTCCATAAGCCCTTCATATCAAAGAATCAGAATATGCTGAGAAGAGGTCAGAAGTCTAATGTGAAACATAGCTTTTTAATGTTCAATAAAGACTATAGAGAAAAAAGGTCAGGAGTACAACATACAACATACACTACCCAGAGAATGGGTCAAAAGTATAATGTACAGTGTAACACAGACTATAGAAAGATAAGAGAGGAGTTTATTGCAAAGCATAGACAGTGCAGAGAAGGGGCCAGGAGTAACATATACTGTTTAGAGTAAACAGTTAGTGTTTGTCGGTCTTAAGTTTTTTACTTTGATTGTGAATAAGCAATGAAAAATATGTCAGCCAGAAACACGTAGAGCGTGGGGCGTCTAATGTTCTTGTCAGTATTGTGTCCTTTTTACATGTGTTGTGCTCTGGCCAGAGTGGATTACTTTTCTGGAACATTATTTGGTCTGAGTTTACTCTGTGGTATAAGCGGATGCCCGGTTGGTATCTATCTATCTATATATTTTTCTGTCTACTTTTCTATGCATCAAAGATAAAAGGGCTGATTGGATGTAAAGCTGATATTCAGGGCAAAAAGGTCCTGCTGTCTATCCTCCGTAAAGGGGTATACCTTCTTCCCCCTGTCACAGTCGAGACTGGGCACGCCGACAGGACAGCAGTGCAGAGTTCCAACTCTTCATTTCCGAACTCTAAGAAGCGATCTACCTCTTTGCAGATCCCTCTCCTAGGTCGATCACAGTGTTAGAAGGGATCAGCCTCTAAAAGACGTACTTGCGAACAGTATAGAAGCTCCATAAGCCCTTCATATCAAAGAATCAGAATATGTTGAGAAGAGGTCTAAAAGCGGATGCCCGGTTGGTATCTATCTATCTATATATTTGTCTGTCTACTTTTCTATGCATCAAAGATAAAAGGGCTGATTGGATGTAAAGCTGATATTCAGGGCAAAAAGGTTCTGCTGTCTATCCTCCGTAAAAGGGTATACCTTCTTCCCACTTTTACAGTCGAGACTGGGCACGCCGACGGGACAGCAGTGCAGAGTTCCAACTCTTCATTTCCGAACTCTAAGATGCGATTTACCTCTTTACACAGTGATCGACCTAGGAGAGGGATCTGCAAAGAGGGATCAGCCTCTAAGAGACGTACTTGCGAACAGTATAGAAGCTCCATAAGCCCTTCATATCAAAGAATCAGAATATGCTGAGAAGAGGTCAGAAGTCTAATGTGAAACATAGCTTTTTAATGTACAATAAAGACTATAGAGAAAAAAGGTCAGGAGTACAACATACAACATACACTACCCAGAGAATGGGTCAAAAGTATAATGTACAGTGTAACACAGAATATAGAAAGATAAGAGAGGAGTTTATTGCAAAGCATAGACAGTGCAGAGAAGGGGCCAGGAGTAACATATACTGTTTAGAGTAAACAGTTAGTGTTTGTCGGTCTTAAGTTTTTTACTTTGATTGTGAATAAGCAATGAAAAATATGTCAGCCAGAAACATGTAGAGCGTGGGGCGTCTAATGTTCTTGTCAGTATTGTGTCATTTTTACATGTGTTGTGCTCTGGCCAGAGTGGATTACTTTTCTGGAACATTATTTGGTCTGAGTTTACTCTGTGGTATAAGCGGATGCCCGGTTGGTATCTATCTATCTATATATTTGTCTGTCTACTTTTCTATGCATCAAAGATAAAAGGGCTGATTGGATGTAAAGCTGATATTCAGGGCAAAAAGGTCCTGCTGTCTATCCTCCGTAAAGGGGTATACCTTCTTCCCCCTTTTACAGTCGAGACTGGGCACGCCGACGGGACAGCAGTGCAGAGTTCCAACTCTTCGTTTCCGAACTCTAAGAAGCGATCTACCTCTTTGCAGATCCCTCTCTTAGGTCGATCACAGTGTTAGAAGGGATCAGCCTCTAAAAGACGTACTTGCGAACAGTATAGAAGCTCCATAAGCCCTTCATATCAAAGAATCAGAATATGTTGAGAAGAGGTCTAAAAGCGGATGCCCGGTTGGTATCTATCTATCTATATATTTGTCTGTCTACTTTTCTATGCATCAAAGATAAAAGGGCTGATTGGATGTAAAGCTGATATTCAGGGCAAAAAGATTCTGCTGTCTATCCTCCGTAAAAGGGTATACCTTCTTCCCACTTTTACAGTCGAGACTGGGCACGCCGACGGGACAGCAGTGCAGAGTTCCAACTCTTCGTTTCCGAACTCTAAGATGCGATTTACCTCTTTACACAGTGATCGACCTAGGAGAGGGATCTGCAAAGAGGGATCAGCCTCTAAGAGACGTACTTGCGAACAGTATAGAAGCTCCATAAGCCCTTCATATCAAAGAATCAGAATATGCTGAGAAGAGGTCAGAAGTCTAATGTGAAACATAGCTTTTTAATGTACAATAAAGACTATAGAGAAAAAAGGTCAGGAGTACAACATACAACATACACTACCCAGAGAATGGGTCAAAAGTATAATGTACAGTGTAACACAGACTATAGAAAGATAAGAGAGGAGTTTATTGCAAAGCATAGACAGTGCAGAGAAGGGGCCAGGAGTAACATATACTGTTTAGAGTAAACAGTTAGTGTTTGTCGGTCTTAAGTTTTTTACTTTGATTGTGAATAAGCAATGAAAAATATGTCAGCCAGAAACATGTAGAGCGTGGGGCGTCTAATGTTCTTGTCAGTATTGTGTCCTTTTTACATGTGTTGTGCTCTGGCCAGAGTGGATTACTTTTCTGGAACATTATTTGGTCTGAGTTTACTCTGTGGTATAAGCGGATGCCCGGTTGGTATCTATCTATCTATATATTTGTCTGTCTACTTTTCTATGCATCAAAGATAAAAGGGCTGATTGGATGTAAAGCTGATATTCAGGGCAAAAAGGTCCTGCTGTCTATCCTCCGTAAAGGGTTATACCTTCTTCCCCCTTTTACAGTCGAGACTGGGCACGCCGACGGGACAGCAGTGCAGAGTTCCAACTCTTCGTTTCCGAACTCTAAGATGCAATTTACCTCTTTACACAGTGATCGACCTAGGAGAGGGATCTGCAAAGAGGGATCATCCTCTAAGAGACGTACTTGCGAACAGTATAGAAGCTCCATAAGCCCTTCATATCAAAGAATCAGAATATGCTGAGAAGAGGTCAGAAGTCTAATGTGAAACATAGCTTTTTAATGTTCAATAAAGACTATAGAGAAAAAAGGTCAGGAGTACAACATACAACATACACTACCCAGAGAATGGGTCAAAAGTATAATGTACAGTGTAACACAGACTATAGAAAGATAAGAGAGGAGTTTATTGCAAAGCATAGACAGTGCAGAGAAGGGGCCAGGAGTAACATATACTGTTTAGAGTAAACAGTTAGTGTTTGTCGGTCTTAAGTTTTTTACTTTGATTGTGAATAAGCAATGAAAAATATGTCAGCCAGAAACATGTAGAGCGTGGGGCGTCTAATGTTCTTGTCAGTATTGTGTCCTTTTTACATGTGTTGTGCTCTGGCCAGAGTGGATTACTTTTCTGGAACATTATTTGGTCTGAGTTTACTCTGTGGTATAAGCGGATGCCCGGTTGGTATCTATCTATCTATATATTTGTCTGTCTACTTTTCTATGCATCAAAGATAAAAGGGCTGATTGGATGTAAAGCTGATATTCAGGGCAAAAAGGTCCTGCTGTCTATCCTCCGTAAAGGGGTATACCTTCTTCCCCCTTTCACAGTCGAGACTGGGCACGCCGACGGGACAGCAGTGCAGAGTTCCAACTCTTCGTTTCCGAACTCTAAGAAGCGATCTACCTCTTTGCAGATCCCTCTCCTAGGTCGATCACAGTGTTAGGAGGGATCAGCCTCTAAAAGACGTACTTGCGAACAGTATAGAAGCTCCATAAGCCCTTCATATCAAAGAATCAGAATATGTTGAGAAGAGGTCTAAAAGCGGATGCCCGGTTGGTATCTATCTATCTATATATTTGTCTGTCTACTTTTCTATGCATCAAAGATAAAAGGGCTGATTGGATGTAAAGCTGATATTCAGGGCAAAAAGGTTCTGCTGTCTATCCTCCGTAAAAGGGTATACCTTCTTCCCACTTTTACAGTCGAGACTGGGCACGCCGACGGGACAGCAGTGCAGAGTTCCAACTCTTCGTTTCCGAACTCTAAGATGCGATTTACCTCTTTACACAGTGATCAACCTAGGAGAGGGATCTGCAAAGAGGGATCAGCCTTTAAGAGACGTACTTGCGAACAGTATAGAAGCTCCATAAGCCCTTCATATCAAAGAATCAGAATATGCTGAGAAGAGGTCAGAAGTGTAATGTGAAACATAGCTTTTTAATGTACAATAAAGACTATAGAGAAAAAAGGTCAGAAGTACAACATACAACATACACTACCCAGAGAATGGGTCAAAAGTATAATGTACAGTGTAACACAGACTATAGAAAGATAAGAGAGGAGTTTATTGCAAAGCATAGACAGTGCAGAGAAGGGGCCAGGCAGGAGTAACATATACTGTTTAGAGTAAACAGTTAGTGTTTGTTGGTCTGAAGTTTTTTACTTTGATTGTGAATAAGCAATGAAAAATATGTCAGCCGGAAACATGTAGAGCGTGGGGCGTCTAATGTTCTTGTCAGTATTGTGTCCTTTTTACATGTGTTGTGCTCTGGCCAGAGTGGATTACTTTTCTGGAACATTATTTGGTCTGAGTTTACTCTGTGGTATAAGCGGATGCCCGGTTGGTATCTATCTATCTATATATTTGTCTGTCTACTTTTCTATGCATCAAAGATAAAAGGGCTGATTGGATGTAAAGCTGATATTCAGGGCAAAAAGGTCCTGCTGTCTATCCTCCGTAAAGGGGTATACCTTCTTCCCCCTTTTACAGTCGAGACTGGGCACGCCGACGGGACAGCAGTGCAGAGTTCCAACTCTTCGTTTCCGAACTCTAAGAAGCGATCTACCTCTTTGCAGATCCCTCTCCTAGGTCGATCACAGTGTTAGAAGGGATCAGTCTCTAAAAGACGTACTTGCGAACAGTATAGAAGCTCCATAAGCCCTTCATATCAAAGAATCAGAATATGTTGAGAAGAGGTCTAAAAGCGGATGCCCGGTTGGTATCTATCTATCTATATATTTGTCTGTCTACTTTTCTATGCATCAAAGATAAAAGGGCTGATTGGATGTAAAGCTGATATTCAGGGCAAAAAGGTTCTGCTGTCTATCCTCCGTAAAAGGGTATACCTTCTTCCCACTTTTACAGTCGAGACTGGGCACGCCGACGGGACAGCAGTGCAGAGTTCCAACTCTTCGTTTCCGAACTCTAAGATGCGATTTACCTCTTTACACAGTGATCGACCTAGGAGAGGGATCTGCAAAGAGGGATCAGCCTCTAAGAGACGTACTTGCGAACAGTATAGAAGCTCCATAAGCCCTTCATATCAAAGAATCAGAATATGCTGAGAAGAGGTCAGAAGTCTAATGTGAAAGATAGCTTTTTAATGTACAATAAAGACTATAGAGAAAAAAGGTCAGGAGTACAACATACAACATACACTACCCAGAGAATGGGTCAAAAGTATAATGTACAGTGTAACACAGACTATAGAAAGATAAGAGAGGAGTTTATTGCAAAGCATAGACAGTGCAGAGAAGGGGCCAGGAGTAACATATACTGTTTAGAGTAAACAGTTAGTGTTTGTCGGTCTTAAGTTTTTTACTTTGATTGTGAATAAGCAATGAAAAATATGTCAGCCAGAAACATGTAGAGCGTGGGGCGTCTAATGTTCTTGTCAGTATTGTGTCCTTTTTACATGTGTTGTGCTCTGGCCAGAGTGGATTACTTTTCTGGAACATTATTTGGTCTGAGTTTACTCTGTGGTATAAGCGGATGCCCGGTTGGTATCTATCTATCTATATATTTGTCTGTCTACTTTTCTATGCATCAAAGATAAAAGGGCTGATTGGATGTAAAGCTGATATTCAGGGCAAAAAGGTCCTGCTGTCTATCCTCCGTAAAGGGGTATACCTTCTTCCCCCTTTTACAGTCGAGACTGGGCACGCCGACGGGACAGCAGTGCAGAGTTCCAACTCTTCGTTTTCGAACTCTAAGAAGCGATCTACCTCTTTGCAGATCCCTCTCCTAGGTCGATCACAGTGTTAGGAGGGATCAGCCTCTAAGAGACGTACTTGCAAACAGTATAGAAGCTCCATAAGCCCTTCATATCAAAGAATCAGAATATGCTGAGAAGAGGTCAGAAGTCTAATGTGAAACATAGCTTTTTAATGTTCAATAAAGACTATAGAGAAAAAAGGTCAGGAGTACAACATACAACATACACTACCCAGAGAATGGGTCAAAAGTATAATGTACAGTGTAACACAGACTATAGAAAGATAAGAGAGGAGTTTATTGCAAAGCATAGACAGTGCAGAGAAGGGGCCAGGAGTAACATATACTGTTTAGAGTAAACAGTTAGTGTTTGTCGGTCTTAAGTTTTTTACTTTGATTGTGAATAAGCAATGAAAAATATGTCAGCCAGAAACATGTAGAGCGTGGGGCGTCTAATGTTCTTGTCAGTATTGTGTCCTTTTTACATGTGTTGTGCTCTGGCCAGAGTGGATTACTTTTCTGGAACATTATTTGGTCTGAGTTTACTCTGTGGTATAAGCGGATGCCCGGTTGGTATCTATCTATATATTTGTCTGTCTACTTTTCTATGCATCAAAGATAAAAGGGCTGATTGGATGTAAAGCTGATATTCAGGGCAAAAAGGTCCTGCTGTCTATCCTCCGTAAAGGGGTATACCTTCTTCCCCCTTTTACAGTCGAGACTGGGCACGCCGACGGGACAGCAGTGCAGAGTTCCAACTCTTCGTTTCCGAACTCTAAGAAGCGATCTACCTCTTTGCAGATCCCTCTCCTAGGTCGATCACAGTGTTAGAAGGGATCAGCCTCTAAAAGACGTACTTGCGAACAGTATAGAAGCTCCATAAGCCCTTCATATCAAAGAATCAGAATATGTTGAGAAGAGGTCTAAAAGCGGATGCCCGGTTGGTATCTATCTATCTATATATTTGTCTGTCTACTTTTCTATGCATCAAAGATAAAAGGGCTGATTGGATGTAAAGCTGATATTCAGGGCAAAAATGTTCTGCTGTCTATCCTCCGTAAAAGGGTATACCTTCTTCCCACTTTTACAGTCGAGACTGGGCACGCCGTCGGGACAGCAGTGCAGAGTTCCAACTCTTTGTTTCCGAACTCTAAGATGCGATTTACCTCTTTACACAGTGATCGACCTAGGAGAGGGATCTGCAAAGAGGGATCAGCCTCTAAGAGACGTACTTGCGAACAGTATAGAAGCTCCATAAGCCCTTCATATCAAAGAATCAGAATATGCTGAGAAGAGGTCAGAAGTGTAATGTGAAACATAGCTTTTTAATGTACAATAAAGACTATAGAGAAAAAAGGTCAGGAGTACAACATACAACATACACTACCCAGAGAATGGGTCAAAAGTATAATGTACAGTGTAACACAGACTATAGAAAGATAAGAGAGGAGTTTATTGCAAAGCATAGACAGTGCAGAGAAGAGGCCAGGCAGTAGTAACATATACTGTTTAGAGTAAACAGTTAGTGTTTGTCGGTCTTAAGTTTTTTACTTTGATTGTGAATAAGCAATGAAAAATATGTCAGCCAGAAACATGTAGAGCGTGGGGCGTCTAATGTTCTTGTCAGTATTGTGTCCTTTTTACATGTGTTGTGCTCTGGCCAGAGTGGATTACTTTTCTGGAACATTATTTGGTCTGAGTTTACTCTGTGGTATAAGCGGATGCCCGGTTGGTATCTATCTATCTATATATTTGTCTGTCTACTTTTCTATGCATCAAAGATAAAAGGGCTGATTGGATGTAAAGCTGATATTCAGGGCAAAAAGGTCCTGCTGTCTATCCTCCGTAAAGGGGTATACCTTCTTCCCCCTTTTACAGTCGAGACTGGGCACGCCGACGGGACAGCAGTGCAGAGTTCCAACTCTTCGTTTCCGAACTCTAAGATGCAATTTACCTCTTTACACAGTGATCGACCTAGGAGAGGGATCTGCAAAGAGGGATCAGCCTCTAAGAGACGTACTTGCGAACAGTATAGAAGCTCCATAAGCCCTTCATATCAAAGAATCAGAATATGCTGAGAAGAGGTCAGAAGTCTAATGTGAAACATAGCTTTTTAATGTTCAATAAAGACTATAGAGAAAAAAGGTCAGGAGTACAACATACAACATACACTACCCAGAGAATGGGTCAAAAGTATAATGTACAGTGTAACACAGACTATAGAAAGATAAGAGAGGAGTTTATTGCAAAGCATAGACAGTGCAGAGAAGGGGCCAGGAGTAACATATACTGTTTAGAGTAAACAGTTAGTGTTTGTCGGTCTTAAGTTTTTTACTTTGATTGTGAATAAGCAATGAAAAATATGTCAGCCAGAAACATGTAGAGCGTGGGGCGTCTAATGTTCTTGTCAGTATTGTGTCCTTTTTACATGTGTTGTGCTCTGGCCAGAGTGGATTACTTTTCTGGAACATTATTTGGTCTGAGTTTACTCTGTGGTATAAGCGGATGCCCGGTTGGTATCTATCTATCTATATATTTTTCTGTCTACTTTTCTATGCATCAAAGATAAAAGGGCTGATTGGATGTAAAGCTGATATTCAGGGCAAAAAGGTCCTGCTGTCTATCCTCCGTAAAGGGGTATACCTTCTTCCCCCTGTCACAGTCGAGACTGGGCACGCCGACAGGACAGCAGTGCAGAGTTCCAACTCTTCATTTCCGAACTCTAAGAAGCGATCTACCTCTTTGCAGATCCCTCTCCTAGGTCGATCACAGTGTTAGAAGGGATCAGCCTCTAAAAGACGTACTTGCGAACAGTATAGAAGCTCCATAAGCCCTTCATATCAAAGAATCAGAATATGTTGAGAAGAGGTCTAAAAGCGGATGCCCGGTTGGTATCTATCTATCTATATATTTGTCTGTCTACTTTTCTATGCATCAAAGATAAAAGGGCTGATTGGATGTAAAGCTGATATTCAGGGCAAAAAGGTTCTGCTGTCTATCCTCCGTAAAAGGGTATACCTTCTTCCCACTTTTACAGTCGAGACTGGGCACGCCGACGGGACAGCAGTGCAGAGTTCCAACTCTTCATTTCCGAACTCTAAGATGCGATTTACCTCTTTACACAGTGATCGACCTAGGAGAGGGATCTGCAAAGAGGGATCAGCCTCTAAGAGACGTACTTGCGAACAGTATAGAAGCTCCATAAGCCCTTCATATCAAAGAATCAGAATATGCTGAGAAGAGGTCAGAAGTCTAATGTGAAACATAGCTTTTTAATGTACAATAAAGACTATAGAGAAAAAAGGTCAGGAGTACAACATACAACATACACTACCCAGAGAATGGGTCAAAAGTATAATGTACAGTGTAACACAGAATATAGAAAGATAAGAGAGGAGTTTATTGCAAAGCATAGACAGTGCAGAGAAGGGGCCAGGAGTAACATATACTGTTTAGAGTAAACAGTTAGTGTTTGTCGGTCTTAAGTTTTTTACTTTGATTGTGAATAAGCAATGAAAAATATGTCAGCCAGAAACATGTAGAGCGTGGGGCGTCTAATGTTCTTGTCAGTATTGTGTCATTTTTACATGTGTTGTGCTCTGGCCAGAGTGGATTACTTTTCTGGAACATTATTTGGTCTGAGTTTACTCTGTGGTATAAGCGGATGCCCGGTTGGTATCTATCTATCTATATATTTGTCTGTCTACTTTTCTATGCATCAAAGATAAAAGGGCTGATTGGATGTAAAGCTGATATTCAGGGCAAAAAGGTCCTGCTGTCTATCCTCCGTAAAGGGGTATACCTTCTTCCCCCTTTTACAGTCGAGACTGGGCACGCCGACGGGACAGCAGTGCAGAGTTCCAACTCTTCGTTTCCGAACTCTAAGAAGCGATCTACCTCTTTGCAGATCCCTCTCTTAGGTCGATCACAGTGTTAGAAGGGATCAGCCTCTAAAAGACGTACTTGCGAACAGTATAGAAGCTCCATAAGCCCTTCATATCAAAGAATCAGAATATGTTGAGAAGAGGTCTAAAAGCGGATGCCCGGTTGGTATCTATCTATCTATATATTTGTCTGTCTACTTTTCTATGCATCAAAGATAAAAGGGCTGATTGGATGTAAAGCTGATATTCAGGGCAAAAAGATTCTGCTGTCTATCCTCCGTAAAAGGGTATACCTTCTTCCCACTTTTACAGTCGAGACTGGGCACGCCGACGGGACAGCAGTGCAGAGTTCCAACTCTTCGTTTCCGAACTCTAAGATGCGATTTACCTCTTTACACAGTGATCGACCTAGGAGAGGGATCTGCAAAGAGGGATCAGCCTCTAAGAGACGTACTTGCGAACAGTATAGAAGCTCCATAAGCCCTTCATATCAAAGAATCAGAATATGCTGAGAAGAGGTCAGAAGTCTAATGTGAAACATAGCTTTTTAATGTACAATAAAGACTATAGAGAAAAAAGGTCAGGAGTACAACATACAACATACACTACCCAGAGAATGGGTCAAAAGTATAATGTACAGTGTAACACAGACTATAGAAAGATAAGAGAGGAGTTTATTGCAAAGCATAGACAGTGCAGAGAAGGGGCCAGGAGTAACATATACTGTTTAGAGTAAACAGTTAGTGTTTGTCGGTCTTAAGTTTTTTACTTTGATTGTGAATAAGCAATGAAAAATATGTCAGCCAGAAACATGTAGAGCGTGGGGCGTCTAATGTTCTTGTCAGTATTGTGTCCTTTTTACATGTGTTGTGCTCTGGCCAGAGTGGATTACTTTTCTGGAACATTATTTGGTCTGAGTTTACTCTGTGGTATAAGCGGATGCCCGGTTGGTATCTATCTATCTATATATTTGTCTGTCTACTTTTCTATGCATCAAAGATAAAAGGGCTGATTGGATGTAAAGCTGATATTCAGGGCAAAAAGGTCCTGCTGTCTATCCTCCGTAAAGGGTTATACCTTCTTCCCCCTTTTACAGTCGAGACTGGGCACGCCGACGGGACAGCAGTGCAGAGTTCCAACTCTTCGTTTCCGAACTCTAAGATGCAATTTACCTCTTTACACAGTGATCGACCTAGGAGAGGGATCTGCAAAGAGGGATCATCCTCTAAGAGACGTACTTGCGAACAGTATAGAAGCTCCATAAGCCCTTCATATCAAAGAATCAGAATATGCTGAGAAGAGGTCAGAAGTCTAATGTGAAACATAGCTTTTTAATGTTCAATAAAGACTATAGAGAAAAAAGGTCAGGAGTACAACATACAACATACACTACCCAGAGAATGGGTCAAAAGTATAATGTACAGTGTAACACAGACTATAGAAAGATAAGAGAGGAGTTTATTGCAAAGCATAGACAGTGCAGAGAAGGGGCCAGGAGTAACATATACTGTTTAGAGTAAACAGTTAGTGTTTGTCGGTCTTAAGTTTTTTACTTTGATTGTGAATAAGCAATGAAAAATATGTCAGCCAGAAACATGTAGAGCGTGGGGCGTCTAATGTTCTTGTCAGTATTGTGTCCTTTTTACATGTGTTGTGCTCTGGCCAGAGTGGATTACTTTTCTGGAACATTATTTGGTCTGAGTTTACTCTGTGGTATAAGCGGATGCCCGGTTGGTATCTATCTATCTATATATTTGTCTGTCTACTTTTCTATGCATCAAAGATAAAAGGGCTGATTGGATGTAAAGCTGATATTCAGGGCAAAAAGGTCCTGCTGTCTATCCTCCGTAAAGGGGTATACCTTCTTCCCCCTTTCACAGTCGAGACTGGGCACGCCGACGGGACAGCAGTGCAGAGTTCCAACTCTTCATTTCCGAACTCTAAGAAGCGATCTACCTCTTTGCAGATCCCTCTCCTAGGTCGATCACAGTGTTAGAAGGGATCAGCCTCTAAAAGACGTACTTGCGAACAGTATAGAAGCTCCATAAGCCCTTCATATCAAAGAATCAGAATATGTTGAGAAGAGGTCTAAAAGCGGATGCCCGGTTGGTATCTATCTATCTATATATTTGTCTGTCTACTTTTCTATGCATCAAAGATAAAAGGGCTGATTGGATGTAAAGCTGATATTCAGGGCAAAAAGGTTCTGCTGTCTATCCTCCGTAAAAGGGTATACCTTCTTCCCACTTTTACAGTCGAGACTGGGCACGCCGACGGGACAGCAGTGCAGAGTTCCAACTCTTCGTTTCCGAACTCTAAGATGCAATTTACCTCTTTACACAGTGATCGACCTAGGAGAGGGATCTGCAAAGAGGGATCATCCTCTAAGAGACGTACTTGCGAACAGTATAGAAGCTCCATAAGCCCTTCATATCAAAGAATCAGAATATGCTGAGAAGAGGTCAGAAGTCTAATGTGAAACATAGCTTTTTAATGTACAATAAAGACTATAGAGAAAAAAGGTCAGGAGTACAACATACAACATACACTACCCAGAGAATGGGTCAAAAGTATAATGTACAGTGTAACACAGAATATAGAAAGATAAGAGAGGAGTTTATTGCAAAGCATAGACAGTGCAGAGAAGGGGCCAGGAGTAACATATACTGTTTAGAGTAA
Organism: Staurois parvus; assembly: GCF_062004578.1. Classification (NCBI taxonomy): domain Eukaryota; kingdom Metazoa; phylum Chordata; class Amphibia; order Anura; family Ranidae; genus Staurois; species Staurois parvus. The sequence continues at coordinate 3,398,425 of NW_028317920.1, read as the reverse complement.
ACAGTTAGTGTTTGTCGGTCTTAAGTTTTTTACTTTGATTGTGAATAAGCAATGAAAAATATGTCAGCCAGAAACATGTAGAGCGTGGGGCGTCTAATGTTCTTGTCAGTATTGTGTCATTTTTACATGTGTTGTGCTCTGGCCAGAGTGGATTACTTTTCTGGAACATTATTTGGTCTGAGTTTACTCTGTGGTATAAGCGGATGCCCGGTTGGTATCTATCTATCTATATATTTGTCTGTCTACTTTTCTATGCATCAAAGATAAAAGGGCTGATTGGATGTAAAGCTGATATTCAGGGCAAAAAGGTCCTGCTGTCTATCCTCCGTAAAGGGGTATACCTTCTTCCCCCTTTTACAGTCGAGACTGGGCACGCCGACGGGACAGCAGTGCAGAGTTCCAACTCTTCGTTTCCGAACTCTAAGAAGCGATCTACCTCTTTGCAGATCCCTCTCCTAGGTCGATCACAGTGTTAGGAGGGATCAGCCTCTAAAAGACGTACTTGCGAACAGTATAGAAGCTCCATAAGCCCTTCATATCAAAGAATCAGAATATGTTGAGAAGAGGTCTAAAAGCGGATGCCCGGTTGGTATCTATCTATCTATATATTTGTCTGTCTACTTTTCTATGCATCAAAGATAAAAGGGCTGATTGGATGTAAAGCTGATATTCAGGGCAAAAAGGTTCTGCTGTCTATCCTCCGTAAAAGGGTATACCTTCTTCCCACTTTTACAGTCGAGACTGGGCACGCCGACGGGACAGCAGTGCAGAGTTCCAACTCTTCGTTTCCGAACTCTAAGATGCGATTTACCTCTTTACACAGTGATCAACCTAGGAGAGGGATCTGCAAAGAGGGATCAGCCTTTAAGAGACGTACTTGCGAACAGTATAGAAGCTCCATAAGCCCTTCATATCAAAGAATCAGAATATGCTGAGAAGAGGTCAGAAGTGTAATGTTAAACATAGCTTTTTAATGTACAATAAAGACTATAGAGAAAAAAGGTCAGGAGTACAACATACAACATACACTACCCAGAGAATGGGTCAAAAGTATAATGTACAGTGTAACACAGACTATAGAAAGATAAGAGAGGAGTTTATTGCAAAGCATAGACAGTGCAGAGAAGAGGCCAGGCAGTAGTAACATATACTGTTTAGAGTAAACAGTTAGTGTTTGTCGGTCTTAAGTTTTTTACTTTGATTGTGAATAAGCAATGAAAAATATGTCAGCCAGAAACATGTAGAGCGTGGGGCGTCTAATGTTCTTGTCAGTATTGTGTCCTTTTTACATGTGTTGTGCTCTGGCCAGAGTGGATTACTTTTCTGGAACATTATTTGGTCTGAGTTTACTCTGTGGTATAAGCGGATGCCCGGTTGGTATATATCTATCTATATATTTGTCTGTCTACTTTTCTATGCATCAAAGATAAAAGGGCTGATTGGATGTAAAGCTGATATTCAGGGCAAAAAGGTCCTGCTGTCTATCCTCCGTAAAGGGGTATACCTTCTTCCCCCTTTTACAGTCGAGACTGGGCACGCCGACGGGACAGCAGTGCAGAGTTCCAACTCTTCGTTTCCGAACTCTAAGATGCAATTTACCTCTTTACACAGTGATCGACCTAGGAGAGGGATCTGCAAAGAGGGATCAGCCTCTAAGAGACGTACTTGCGAACAGTATAGAAGCTCCATAAGCCCTTCATATCAAAGAATCAGAATATGCTGAGAAGAGGTCAGAAGTCTAATGTGAAACATAGCTTTTTAATGTTCAATAAAGACTATAGAGAAAAAAGGTCAGGAGTACAACATACAACATACACTACCCAGAGAATGGGTCAAAAGTATAATGTACAGTGTAACACAGACTATAGAAAGATAAGAGAGGAGTTTATTGCAAAGCATAGACAGTGCAGAGAAGGGGCCAGGAGTAACATATACTGTTTAGAGTAAACAGTTAGTGTTTGTCGGTCTTAAGTTTTTTACTTTGATTGTGAATAAGCAATGAAAAATATGTCAGCCAGAAACATGTAGAGCGTGGGGCGTCTAATGTTCTTGTCAGTATTGTGTCCTTTTTACATGTGTTGTGCTCTGGCCAGAGTGGATTACTTTTCTGGAACATTATTTGGTCTGAGTTTACTCTGTGGTATAAGCGGATGCCCGGTTGGTATCTATCTATCTATATATTTGTCTGTCTACTTTTCTATGCATCAAAGATAAAAGGGCTGATTGGATGTAAAGCTGATATTCAGGGCAAAAAGGTCCTGCTGTCTATCCTCCGTAAAGGGGTATACCTTCTTCCCCCTTTTACAGTCGAGACTGGGCACGCCGACGGGACAGCAGTGCAGAGTTCCAACTCTTCGTTTTCGAACTCTAAGAAGCGATCTACCTCTTTGCAGATCCCTCTCCTAGGTCGATCACAGTGTTAGGAGGGATCAGCCTCTAAGAGACGTACTTGCAAACAGTATAGAAGCTCCATAAGCCCTTCATATCAAAGAATCAGAATATGCTGAGAAGAGGTCAGAAGTCTAATGTGAAACATAGCTTTTTAATGTTCAATAAAGACTATAGAGAAAAAAGGTCAGGAGTACAACATACAACATACACTACCCAGAGAATGGGTCAAAAGTATAATGTACAGTGTAACACAGACTATAGAAAGATAAGAGAGGAGTTTATTGCAAAGCATAGACAGTGCAGAGAAGGGGCCAGGAGTAACATATACTGTTTAGAGTAAACAGTGTTTGTCGGTCTTAAGTTTTTTACTTTGATTGTGAATAAGCAATGAAAAATATGTCAGCCAGAAACATGTAGAGCGTGGGGCGTCTAATGTTCTTGTCAGTATTGTGTCCTTTTTACATGTGTTGTGCTCTGGCCAGAGTGGATTACTTTTCTGGAACATTATTTGGTCTGAGTTTACTCTGTGGTATAAGCGGATGCCCGGTTGGTATCTATCTATATATTTGTCTGTCTACTTTTCTATGCATCAAAGATAAAAGGGCTGATTGGATGTAAAGCTGATATTCAGGGCAAAAAGGTCCTGCTGTCTATCCTCCGTAAAGGGGTATACCTTCTTCCCCCTTTTACAGTCGAGACTGGGCACGCCGACGGGACAGCAGTGCAGAGTTCCAACTCTTCGTTTCCGAACTCTAAGAAGCGATCTACCTCTTTGCAGATCCCTCTCCTAGGTCGATCACAGTGTTAGAAGGGATCAGCCTCTAAAAGACGTACTTGCGAACAGTATAGAAGCTCCATAAGCCCTTCATATCAAAGAATCAGAATATGTTGAGAAGAGGTCTAAAAGCGGATGCCCGGTTGGTATCTATCTATCTATATATTTGTCTGTCTACTTTTCTATGCATCAAAGATAAAAGGGCTGATTGGATGTAAAGCTGATATTCAGGGCAAAAAGGTTCTGCTGTCTATCCTCCGTAAAAGGGTATACCTTCTTCCCACTTTTACAGTCGAGACTGGGCACGCCGTCGGGACAGCAGTGCAGAGTTCCAACTCTTCGTTTCCGAACTCTAAGATGCGATTTACCTCTTTACACAGTGATCGACCTAGGAGAGGGATCTGCAAAGAGGGATCAGCCTCTAAGAGACGTACTTGCGAACAGTATAGAAGCTCCATAAGCCCTTCATATCAAAGAATCAGAATATGCTGAGAAGAGGTCAGAAGTGTAATGTGAAACATAGCTTTTTAATGTACAATAAAGACTATAGAGAAAAAAGGTCAGGAGTACAACATACAACATACACTACCCAGAGAATGGGTCAAAAGTATAATGTACAGTGTAACACAGACTATAGAAAGATAAGAGAGGAGTTTATTGCAAAGCATAGACAGTGCAGAGAAGAGGCCAGGCAGTAGTAACATATACTGTTTAGAGTAAACAGTTAGTGTTTGTCGGTCTTAAGTTTTTTACTTTGATTGTGAATAAGCAATGAAAAATATGTCAGCCAGAAACATGTAGAGCGTGGGGCGTCTAATGTTCTTGTCAGTATTGTGTCCTTTTTACATGTGTTGTGCTCTGGCCAGAGTGGATTACTTTTCTGGAACATTATTTGGTCTGAGTTTACTCTGTGGTATAAGCGGATGCCCGGTTGGTATCTATCTATCTATATATTTGTCTGTCTACTTTTCTATGCATCAAAGATAAAAGGGCTGATTGGATGTAAAGCTGATATTCAGGGCAAAAAGGTCCTGCTGTCTATCCTCCGTAAAGGGGTATACCTTCTTCCCCCTTTTACAGTCGAGACTGGGCACGCCGACGGGACAGCAGTGCAGAGTTCCAACTCTTCGTTTCCGAACTCTAAGATGCAATTTACCTCTTTACACAGTGATCGACCTAGGAGAGGGATCTGCAAAGAGGGATCAGCCTCTAAGAGACGTACTTGCGAACAGTATAGAAGCTCCATAAGCCCTTCATATCAAAGAATCAGAATATGCTGAGAAGAGGTCAGAAGTCTAATGTGAAACATAGCTTTTTAATGTTCAATAAAGACTATAGAGAAAAAAGGTCAGGAGTACAACATACAACATACACTACCCAGAGAATGGGTCAAAAGTATAATGTACAGTGTAACACAGACTATAGAAAGATAAGAGAGGAGTTTATTGCAAAGCATAGACAGTGCAGAGAAGGGGCCAGGAGTAACATATACTGTTTAGAGTAAACAGTTAGTGTTTGTCGGTCTTAAGTTTTTTACTTTGATTGTGAATAAGCAATGAAAAATATGTCAGCCAGAAACACGTAGAGCGTGGGGCGTCTAATGTTCTTGTCAGTATTGTGTCCTTTTTACATGTGTTGTGCTCTGGCCAGAGTGGATTACTTTTCTGGAACATTATTTGGTCTGAGTTTACTCTGTGGTATAAGCGGATGCCCGGTTGGTATCTATCTATCTATATATTTTTCTGTCTACTTTTCTATGCATCAAAGATAAAAGGGCTGATTGGATGTAAAGCTGATATTCAGGGCAAAAAGGTCCTGCTGTCTATCCTCCGTAAAGGGGTATACCTTCTTCCCCCTGTCACAGTCGAGACTGGGCACGCCGACAGGACAGCAGTGCAGAGTTCCAACTCTTCATTTCCGAACTCTAAGAAGCGATCTACCTCTTTGCAGATCCCTCTCCTAGGTCGATCACAGTGTTAGAAGGGATCAGCCTCTAAAAGACGTACTTGCGAACAGTATAGAAGCTCCATAAGCCCTTCATATCAAAGAATCAGAATATGTTGAGAAGAGGTCTAAAAGCGGATGCCCGGTTGGTATCTATCTATCTATATATTTGTCTGTCTACTTTTCTATGCATCAAAGATAAAAGGGCTGATTGGATGTAAAGCTGATATTCAGGGCAAAAAGGTTCTGCTGTCTATCCTCCGTAAAAGGGTATACCTTCTTCCCACTTTTACAGTCGAGACTGGGCACGCCGACGGGACAGCAGTGCAGAGTTCCAACTCTTCATTTCCGAACTCTAAGATGCGATTTACCTCTTTACACAGTGATCGACCTAGGAGAGGGATCTGCAAAGAGGGATCAGCCTCTAAGAGACGTACTTGCGAACAGTATAGAAGCTCCATAAGCCCTTCATATCAAAGAATCAGAATATGCTGAGAAGAGGTCAGAAGTCTAATGTGAAACATAGCTTTTTAATGTACAATAAAGACTATAGAGAAAAAAGGTCAGGAGTACAACATACAACATACACTACCCAGAGAATGGGTCAAAAGTATAATGTACAGTGTAACACAGAATATAGAAAGATAAGAGAGGAGTTTATTGCAAAGCATAGACAGTGCAGAGAAGGGGCCAGGAGTAACATATACTGTTTAGAGTAAACAGTTAGTGTTTGTCGGTCTTAAGTTTTTTACTTTGATTGTGAATAAGCAATGAAAAATATGTCAGCCAGAAACATGTAGAGCGTGGGGCGTCTAATGTTCTTGTCAGTATTGTGTCATTTTTACATGTGTTGTGCTCTGGCCAGAGTGGATTACTTTTCTGGAACATTATTTGGTCTGAGTTTACTCTGTGGTATAAGCGGATGCCCGGTTGGTATCTATCTATCTATATATTTGTCTGTCTACTTTTCTATGCATCAAAGATAAAAGGGCTGATTGGATGTAAAGCTGATATTCAGGGCAAAAAGGTCCTGCTGTCTATCCTCCGTAAAGGGGTATACCTTCTTCCCCCTTTTACAGTCGAGACTGGGCACGCCGACGGGACAGCAGTGCAGAGTTCCAACTCTTCGTTTCCGAACTCTAAGAAGCGATCTACCTCTTTGCAGATCCCTCTCTTAGGTCGATCACAGTGTTAGAAGGGATCAGCCTCTAAAAGACGTACTTGCGAACAGTATAGAAGCTCCATAAGCCCTTCATATCAAAGAATCAGAATATGTTGAGAAGAGGTCTAAAAGCGGATGCCCGGTTGGTATCTATCTATCTATATATTTGTCTGTCTACTTTTCTATGCATCAAAGATAAAAGGGCTGATTGGATGTAAAGCTGATATTCAGGGCAAAAAGATTCTGCTGTCTATCCTCCGTAAAAGGGTATACCTTCTTCCCACTTTTACAGTCGAGACTGGGCACGCCGACGGGACAGCAGTGCAGAGTTCCAACTCTTCGTTTCCGAACTCTAAGATGCGATTTACCTCTTTACACAGTGATCGACCTAGGAGAGGGATCTGCAAAGAGGGATCAGCCTCTAAGAGACGTACTTGCGAACAGTATAGAAGCTCCATAAGCCCTTCATATCAAAGAATCAGAATATGCTGAGAAGAGGTCAGAAGTCTAATGTGAAACATAGCTTTTTAATGTACAATAAAGACTATAGAGAAAAAAGGTCAGGAGTACAACATACAACATACACTACCCAGAGAATGGGTCAAAAGTATAATGTACAGTGTAACACAGACTATAGAAAGATAAGAGAGGAGTTTATTGCAAAGCATAGACAGTGCAGAGAAGGGGCCAGGAGTAACATATACTGTTTAGAGTAAACAGTTAGTGTTTGTCGGTCTTAAGTTTTTTACTTTGATTGTGAATAAGCAATGAAAAATATGTCAGCCAGAAACATGTAGAGCGTGGGGCGTCTAATGTTCTTGTCAGTATTGTGTCCTTTTTACATGTGTTGTGCTCTGGCCAGAGTGGATTACTTTTCTGGAACATTATTTGGTCTGAGTTTACTCTGTGGTATAAGCGGATGCCCGGTTGGTATCTATCTATCTATATATTTGTCTGTCTACTTTTCTATGCATCAAAGATAAAAGGGCTGATTGGATGTAAAGCTGATATTCAGGGCAAAAAGGTCCTGCTGTCTATCCTCCGTAAAGGGTTATACCTTCTTCCCCCTTTTACAGTCGAGACTGGGCACGCCGACGGGACAGCAGTGCAGAGTTCCAACTCTTCGTTTCCGAACTCTAAGATGCAATTTACCTCTTTACACAGTGATCGACCTAGGAGAGGGATCTGCAAAGAGGGATCATCCTCTAAGAGACGTACTTGCGAACAGTATAGAAGCTCCATAAGCCCTTCATATCAAAGAATCAGAATATGCTGAGAAGAGGTCAGAAGTCTAATGTGAAACATAGCTTTTTAATGTTCAATAAAGACTATAGAGAAAAAAGGTCAGGAGTACAACATACAACATACACTACCCAGAGAATGGGTCAAAAGTATAATGTACAGTGTAACACAGACTATAGAAAGATAAGAGAGGAGTTTATTGCAAAGCATAGACAGTGCAGAGAAGGGGCCAGGAGTAACATATACTGTTTAGAGTAAACAGTTAGTGTTTGTCGGTCTTAAGTTTTTTACTTTGATTGTGAATAAGCAATGAAAAATATGTCAGCCAGAAACATGTAGAGCGTGGGGCGTCTAATGTTCTTGTCAGTATTGTGTCCTTTTTACATGTGTTGTGCTCTGGCCAGAGTGGATTACTTTTCTGGAACATTATTTGGTCTGAGTTTACTCTGTGGTATAAGCGGATGCCCGGTTGGTATCTATCTATCTATATATTTGTCTGTCTACTTTTCTATGCATCAAAGATAAAAGGGCTGATTGGATGTAAAGCTGATATTCAGGGCAAAAAGGTCCTGCTGTCTATCCTCCGTAAAGGGGTATACCTTCTTCCCCCTTTCACAGTCGAGACTGGGCACGCCGACGGGACAGCAGTGCAGAGTTCCAACTCTTCGTTTCCGAACTCTAAGAAGCGATCTACCTCTTTGCAGATCCCTCTCCTAGGTCGATCACAGTGTTAGGAGGGATCAGCCTCAAACAGACGTACTTGCGAACAGTATAGAAGCTCCATAAGCCCTTCATATCAAAGAATCAGAATATGTTGAGAAGAGGTCTAAAAGCGGATGCCCGGTTGGTATCTATCTATCTATATATTTGTCTGTCTACTTTTCTATGCATCAAAGATAAAAGGGCTGATTGGATGTAAAGCTGATATTCAGGGCAAAAAGGTTCTGCTGTCTATCCTCCGTAAAAGGGTATACCTTCTTCCCACTTTTACAGTCGAGACTGGGCACGCCGACGGGACAGCAGTGCAGAGTTCCAACTCTTCGTTTCCGAACTCTAAGATGCGATTTACCTCTTTACACAGTGATCAACCTAGGAGAGGGATCTGCAAAGAGGGATCAGCCTTTAAGAGACGTACTTGCGAACAGTATAGAAGCTCCATAAGCCCTTCATATCAAAGAATCAGAATATGCTGAGAAGAGGTCAGAAGTGTAATGTGAAACATAGCTTTTTAATGTACAATAAAGACTATAGAGAAAAAAGGTCAGAAGTACAACATACAACATACACTACCCAGAGAATGGGTCAAAAGTATAATGTACAGTGTAACACAGACTATAGAAAGATAAGAGAGGAGTTTATTGCAAAGCATAGACAGTGCAGAGAAGGGGCCAGGCAGGAGTAACATATACTGTTTAGAGTAAACAGTTAGTGTTTGTTGGTCTGAAGTTTTTTACTTTGATTGTGAATAAGCAATGAAAAATATGTCAGCCGGAAACATGTAGAGCGTGGGGCGTCTAATGTTCTTGTCAGTATTGTGTCCTTTTTACATGTGTTGTGCTCTGGCCAGAGTGGATTACTTTTCTGGAACATTATTTGGTCTGAGTTTACTCTGTGGTATAAGCGGATGCCCGGTTGGTATCTATCTATCTATATATTTGTCTGTCTACTTTTCTATGCATCAAAGATAAAAGGGCTGATTGGATGTAAAGCTGATATTCAGGGCAAAAAGGTCCTGCTGTCTATCCTCCGTAAAGGGGTATACCTTCTTCCCCCTTTTACAGTCGAGACTGGGCACGCCGACGGGACAGCAGTGCAGAGTTCCAACTCTTCGTTTCCGAACTCTAAGAAGCGATCTACCTCTTTGCAGATCCCTCTCCTAGGTCGATCACAGTGTTAGAAGGGATCAGCCTCTAAAAGACGTACTTGCGAACAGTATAGAAGCTCCATAAGCCCTTCATATCAAAGAATCAGAATATGTTGAGAAGAGGTCTAAAAGCGGATGCCCGGTTGGTATCTATCTATCTATATATTTGTCTGTCTACTTTTCTATGCATCAAAGATAAAAGGGCTGATTGGATGTAAAGCTGATATTCAGGGCAAAAAGGTTCTGCTGTCTATCCTCCGTAAAAGGGTATACCTTCTTCCCACTTTTACAGTCGAGACTGGGCACGCCGACGGGACAGCAGTGCAGAGTTCCAACTCTTCGTTTCCGAACTCTAAGATGCGATTTACCTCTTTACACAGTGATCGACCTAGGAGAGGGATCTGCAAAGAGGGATCAGCCTCTAAGAGACGTACTTGCGAACAGTATAGAAGCTCCATAAGCCCTTCATATCAAAGAATCAGAATATGCTGAGAAGAGGTCAGAAGTCTAATGTGAAAGATAGCTTTTTAATGTACAATAAAGACTATAGAGAAAAAAGGTCAGGAGTACAACATACAACATACACTACCCAGAGAATGGGTCAAAAGTATAATGTACAGTGTAACACAGACTATAGAAAGATAAGAGAGGAGTTTATTGCAAAGCATAGACAGTGCAGAGAAGGGGCCAGGAGTAACATATACTGTTTAGAGTAAACAGTTAGTGTTTGTCGGTCTTAAGTTTTTTACTTTGATTGTGAATAAGCAATGAAAAATATGTCAGCCAGAAACATGTAGAGCGTGGGGCGTCTAATGTTCTTGTCAGTATTGTGTCCTTTTTACATGTGTTGTGCTCTGGCCAGAGTGGATTACTTTTCTGGAACATTATTTGGTCTGAGTTTACTCTGTGGTATAAGCGGATGCCCGGTTGGTATCTATCTATCTATATATTTGTCTGTCTACTTTTCTATGCATCAAAGATAAAAGGGCTGATTGGATGTAAAGCTGATATTCAGGGCAAAAAGGTCCTGCTGTCTATCCTCCGTAAAGGGGTATACCTTCTTCCCCCTTTTACAGTCGAGACTGGGCACGCCGACGGGACAGCAGTGCAGAGTTCCAACTCTTCGTTTTCGAACTCTAAGAAGCGATCTACCTCTTTGCAGATCCCTCTCCTAGGTCGATCACAGTGTTAGGAGGGATCAGCCTCTAAGAGACGTACTTGCAAACAGTATAGAAGCTCCATAAGCCCTTCATATCAAAGAATCAGAATATGCTGAGAAGAGGTCAGAAGTCTAATGTGAAACATAGCTTTTTAATGTTCAATAAAGACTATAGAGAAAAAAGGTCAGGAGTACAACATACAACATACACTACCCAGAGAATGGGTCAAAAGTATAATGTACAGTGTAACACAGACTATAGAAAGATAAGAGAGGAGTTTATTGCAAAGCATAGACAGTGCAGAGAAGGGGCCAGGAGTAACATATACTGTTTAGAGTAAACAGTTAGTGTTTGTCGGTCTTAAGTTTTTTACTTTGATTGTGAATAAGCAATGAAAAATATGTCAGCCAGAAACATGTAGAGCGTGGGGCGTCTAATGTTCTTGTCAGTATTGTGTCCTTTTTACATGTGTTGTGCTCTGGCCAGAGTGGATTACTTTTCTGGAACATTATTTGGTCTGAGTTTACTCTGTGGTATAAGCGGATGCCCGGTTGGTATCTATCTATCTATATATTTGTCTGTCTACTTTTCTATGCATCAAAGATAAAAGGGCTGATTGGATGTAAAGCTGATATTCAGGGCAAAAAGGTCCTGCTGTCTATCCTCCGTAAAGGGGTATACCTTCTTCCCCCTTTTACAGTCGAGACTGGGCACGCCGACGGGACAGCAGTGCAGAGTTCCAACTCTTCGTTTTCGAACTCTAAGAAGCGATCTACCTCTTTGCAGATCCCTCTCCTAGGTCGATCACAGTGTTAGGAGGGATCAGCCTCTAAGAGACGTACTTGCAAACAGTATAGAAGCTCCATAAGCCCTTCATATCAAAGAATCAGAATATGCTGAGAAGAGGTCAGAAGTCTAATGTGAAACATAGCTTTTTAATGTTCAATAAAGACTATAGAGAAAAAAGGTCAGGAGTACAACATACAACATACACTACCCAGAGAATGGGTCAAAAGTATAATGTACAGTGTAACACAGACTATAGAAAGATAAGAGAGGAGTTTATTGCAAAGCATAGACAGTGCAGAGAAGGGGCCAGGAGTAACATATACTGTTTAGAGTAAACAGTTAGTGTTTGTCGGTCTTAAGTTTTTTACTTTGATTGTGAATAAGCAATGAAAAATATGTCAGCCAGAAACATGTAGAGCGTGGGGCGTCTAATGTTCTTGTCAGTATTGTGTCCTTTTTACATGTGTTGTGCTCTGGCCAGAGTGGATTACTTTTCTGGAACATTATTTGGTCTGAGTTTACTCTGTGGTATAAGCGGATGCCCGGTTGGTATCTATCTATATATTTGTCTGTCTACTTTTCTATGCATCAAAGATAAAAGGGCTGATTGGATGTAAAGCTGATATTCAGGGCAAAAAGGTCCTGCTGTCTATCCTCCGTAAAGGGGTATACCTTCTTCCCCCTTTTACAGTCGAGACTGGGCACGCCGACGGGACAGCAGTGCAGAGTTCCAACTCTTCGTTTCCGAACTCTAAGAAGCGATCTACCTCTTTGCAGATCCCTCTCCTAGGTCGATCACAGTGTTAGAAGGGATCAGCCTCTAAAAGACGTACTTGCGAACAGTATAGAAGCTCCATAAGCCCTTCATATCAAAGAATCAGAATATGTTGAGAAGAGGTCTAAAAGCGGATGCCCGGTTGGTATCTATCTATCTATATATTTGTCTGTCTACTTTTCTATGCATCAAAGATAAAAGGGCTGATTGGATGTAAAGCTGATATTCAGGGCAAAAAGGTTCTGCTGTCTATCCTCCGTAAAAGGGTATACCTTCTTCCCACTTTTACAGTCGAGACTGGGCACGCCGTCGGGACAGCAGTGCAGAGTTCCAACTCTTCGTTTCCGAACTCTAAGATGCGATTTACCTCTTTACACAGTGATCGACCTAGGAGAGGGATCTGCAAAGAGGGATCAGCCTCTAAGAGACGTACTTGCGAACAGTATAGAAGCTCCATAAGCCCTTCATATCAAAGAATCAGAATATGCTGAGAAGAGGTCAGAAGTGTAATGTGAAACATAGCTTTTTAATGTACAATAAAGACTATAGAGAAAAAAGGTCAGGAGTACAACATACAACATACACTACCCAGAGAATGGGTCAAAAGTATAATGTACAGTGTAACACAGACTATAGAAAGATAAGAGAGGAGTTTATTGCAAAGCATAGACAGTGCAGAGAAGAGGCCAGGCAGTAGTAACATATACTGTTTAGAGTAAACAGTTAGTGTTTGTCGGTCTTAAGTTTTTTACTTTGATTGTGAATAAGCAATGAAAAATATGTCAGCCAGAAACATGTAGAGCGTGGGGCGTCTAATGTTCTTGTCAGTATTGTGTCCTTTTTACATGTGTTGTGCTCTGGCCAGAGTGGATTACTTTTCTGGAACATTATTTGGTCTGAGTTTACTCTGTGGTATAAGCGGATGCCCGGTTGGTATCTATCTATCTATATATTTGTCTGTCTACTTTTCTATGCATCAAAGATAAAAGGGCTGATTGGATGTAAAGCTGATATTCAGGGCAAAAAGGTCCTGCTGTCTATCCTCCGTAAAGGGGTATACCTTCTTCCCCCTTTTACAGTCGAGACTGGGCACGCCGACGGGACAGCAGTGCAGAGTTCCAACTCTTCGTTTCCGAACTCTAAGATGCAATTTACCTCTTTACACAGTGATCGACCTAGGAGAGGGATCTGCAAAGAGGGATCAGCCTCTAAGAGACGTACTTGCGAACAGTATAGAAGCTCCATAAGCCCTTCATATCAAAGAATCAGAATATGCTGAGAAGAGGTCAGAAGTCTAATGTGAAACATAGCTTTTTAATGTTCAATAAAGACTATAGAGAAAAAAGGTCAGGAGTACAACATACAACATACACTACCCAGAGAATGGGTCAAAAGTATAATGTACAGTGTAACACAGACTATAGAAAGATAAGAGAGGAGTTTATTGCAAAGCATAGACAGTGCAGAGAAGGGGCCAGGAGTAACATATACTGTTTAGAGTAAACAGTTAGTGTTTGTCGGTCTTAAGTTTTTTACTTTGATTGTGAATAAGCAATGAAAAATATGTCAGCCAGAAACATGTAGAGCGTGGGGCGTCTAATGTTCTTGTCAGTATTGTGTCCTTTTTACATGTGTTGTGCTCTGGCCAGAGTGGATTACTTTTCTGGAACATTATTTGGTCTGAGTTTACTCTGTGGTATAAGCGGATGCCCGGTTGGTATCTATCTATCTATATATTTTTCTGTCTACTTTTCTATGCATCAAAGATAAAAGGGCTGATTGGATGTAAAGCTGATATTCAGGGCAAAAAGGTCCTGCTGTCTATCCTCCGTAAAGGGGTATACCTTCTTCCCCCTGTCACAGTCGAGACTGGGCACGCCGACAGGACAGCAGTGCAGAGTTCCAACTCTTCATTTCCGAACTCTAAGAAGCGATCTACCTCTTTGCAGATCCCTCTCCTAGGTCGATCACAGTGTTAGAAGGGATCAGCCTCTAAAAGACGTACTTGCGAACAGTATAGAAGCTCCATAAGCCCTTCATATCAAAGAATCAGAATATGTTGAGAAGAGGTCTAAAAGCGGATGCCCGGTTGGTATCTATCTATCTATATATTTGTCTGTCTACTTTTCTATGCATCAAAGATAAAAGGGCTGATTGGATGTAAAGCTGATATTCAGGGCAAAAAGGTTCTGCTGTCTATCCTCCGTAAAAGGGTATACCTTCTTCCCACTTTTACAGTCGAGACTGGGCACGCCGACGGGACAGCAGTGCAGAGTTCCAACTCTTCATTTCCGAACTCTAAGATGCGATTTACCTCTTTACACAGTGATCGACCTAGGAGAGGGATCTGCAAAGAGGGATCAGCCTCTAAGAGACGTACTTGCGAACAGTATAGAAGCTCCATAAGCCCTTCATATCAAAGAATCAGAATATGCTGAGAAGAGGTCAGAAGTCTAATGTGAAACATAGCTTTTTAATGTACAATAAAGACTATAGAGAAAAAAGGTCAGGAGTACAACATACAACATACACTACCCAGAGAATGGGTCAAAAGTATAATGTACAGTGTAACACAGAATATAGAAAGATAAGAGAGGAGTTTATTGCAAAGCATAGACAGTGCAGAGAAGGGGCCAGGAGTAACATATACTGTTTAGAGTAAACAGTTAGTGTTTGTCGGTCTTAAGTTTTTTACTTTGATTGTGAATAAGCAATGAAAAATATGTCAGCCAGAAACATGTAGAGCGTGGGGCGTCTAATGTTCTTGTCAGTATTGTGTCATTTTTACATGTGTTGTGCTCTGGCCAGAGTGGATTACTTTTCTGGAACATTATTTGGTCTGAGTTTACTCTGTGGTATAAGCGGATGCCCGGTTGGTATCTATCTATCTATATATTTGTCTGTCTACTTTTCTATGCATCAAAGATAAAAGGGCTGATTGGATGTAAAGCTGATATTCAGGGCAAAAAGGTCCTGCTGTCTATCCTCCGTAAAGGGGTATACCTTCTTCCCCCTTTTACAGTCGAGACTGGGCACGCCGACGGGACAGCAGTGCAGAGTTCCAACTCTTCGTTTCCGAACTCTAAGAAGCGATCTACCTCTTTGCAGATCCCTCTCTTAGGTCGATCACAGTGTTAGAAGGGATCAGCCTCTAAAAGACGTACTTGCGAACAGTATAGAAGCTCCATAAGCCCTTCATATCAAAGAATCAGAATATGTTGAGAAGAGGTCTAAAAGCGGATGCCCGGTTGGTATCTATCTATCTATATATTTGTCTGTCTACTTTTCTATGCATCAAAGATAAAAGGGCTGATTGGATGTAAAGCTGATATTCAGGGCAAAAAGATTCTGCTGTCTATCCTCCGTAAAAGGGTATACCTTCTTCCCACTTTTACAGTCGAGACTGGGCACGCCGACGGGACAGCAGTGCAGAGTTCCAACTCTTCGTTTCCGAACTCTAAGATGCGATTTACCTCTTTACACAGTGATCGACCTAGGAGAGGGATCTGCAAAGAGGGATCAGCCTCTAAGAGACGTACTTGCGAACAGTATAGAAGCTCCATAAGCCCTTCATATCAAAGAATCAGAATATGCTGAGAAGAGGTCAGAAGTCTAATGTGAAACATAGCTTTTTAATGTACAATAAAGACTATAGAGAAAAAAGGTCAGGAGTACAACATACAACATACACTACCCAGAGAATGGGTCAAAAGTATAATGTACAGTGTAACACAGACTATAGAAAGATAAGAGAGGAGTTTATTGCAAAGCATAGACAGTGCAGAGAAGGGGCCAGGAGTAACATATACTGTTTAGAGTAAACAGTTAGTGTTTGTCGGTCTTAAGTTTTTTACTTTGATTGTGAATAAGCAATGAAAAATATGTCAGCCAGAAACATGTAGAGCGTGGGGCGTCTAATGTTCTTGTCAGTATTGTGTCCTTTTTACATGTGTTGTGCTCTGGCCAGAGTGGATTACTTTTCTGGAACATTATTTGGTCTGAGTTTACTCTGTGGTATAAGCGGATGCCCGGTTGGTATCTATCTATCTATATATTTGTCTGTCTACTTTTCTATGCATCAAAGATAAAAGGGCTGATTGGATGTAAAGCTGATATTCAGGGCAAAAAGGTCCTGCTGTCTATCCTCCGTAAAGGGTTATACCTTCTTCCCCCTTTTACAGTCGAGACTGGGCACGCCGACGGGACAGCAGTGCAGAGTTCCAACTCTTCGTTTCCGAACTCTAAGATGCAATTTACCTCTTTACACAGTGATCGACCTAGGAGAGGGATCTGCAAAGAGGGATCATCCTCTAAGAGACGTACTTGCGAACAGTATAGAAGCTCCATAAGCCCTTCATATCAAAGAATCAGAATATGCTGAGAAGAGGTCAGAAGTCTAATGTGAAACATAGCTTTTTAATGTTCAATAAAGACTATAGAGAAAAAAGGTCAGGAGTACAACATACAACATACACTACCCAGAGAATGGGTCAAAAGTATAATGTACAGTGTAACACAGACTATAGAAAGATAAGAGAGGAGTTTATTGCAAAGCATAAACAGTGCAGAGAAGGGGCCAGGAGTAACATATACTGTTTAGAGTAAACAGTTAGTGTTTGTCGGTCTTAAGTTTTTTACTTTGATTGTGAATAAGCAATGAAAAATATGTCAGCCAGAAACATGTAGAGCGTGGGGCGTCTAATGTTCTTGTCAGTATTGTGTCCTTTTTACATGTGTTGTGCTCTGGCCAGAGTGGATTACTTTTCTGGAACATTATTTGGTCTGAGTTTACTCTGTGGTATAAGCGGATGCCCGGTTGGTATCTATCTATCTATATATTTGTCTGTCTACTTTTCTATGCATCAAAGATAAAAGGGCTGATTGGATGTAAAGCTGATATTCAGGGCAAAAAGGTCCTGCTGTCTATCCTCCGTAAAGGGGTATACCTTCTTCCCCCTTTCACAGTCGAGACTGGGCACGCCGACGGGACAGCAGTGCAGAGTTCCAACTCTTCGTTTCCGAACTCTAAGAAGCGATCTACCTCTTTGCAGATCCCTCTCCTAGGTCGATCACAGTGTTAGGAGGGATCAGCCTCTAAAAGACGTACTTGCGAACAGTATAGAAGCTCCATAAGCCCTTCATATCAAAGAATCAGAATATGTTGAGAAGAGGTCTAAAAGCGGATGCCCGGTTGGTATCTATCTATCTATATATTTGTCTGTCTACTTT
The DNA here is from genome assembly GCF_062004578.1 of Staurois parvus. Lineage (NCBI taxonomy): Eukaryota > Metazoa > Chordata > Amphibia > Anura > Ranidae > Staurois > Staurois parvus. Next base: position 3,381,094 of record NW_028317920.1, on the reverse strand, counting down.
TCTATGCATCAAAGATAAAAGGGCTGATTGGATGTAAAGCTGATATTCAGGGCAAAAAGGTTCTGCTGTCTATCCTCCGTAAAAGGGTATACCTTCTTCCCACTTTTACAGTCGAGACTGGGCACGCCGACGGGACAGCAGTGCAGAGTTCCAACTCTTCGTTTCCGAACTCTAAGATGCGATTTACCTCTTTACACAGTGATCAACCTAGGAGAGGGATCTGCAAAGAGGGATCAGCCTTTAAGAGACGTACTTGCGAACAGTATAGAAGCTCCATAAGCCCTTCATATCAAAGAATCAGAATATGCTGAGAAGAGGTCAGAAGTGTAATGTGAAACATAGCTTTTTAATGTACAATAAAGACTATAGAGAAAAAAGGTCAGAAGTACAACATACAACATACACTACCCAGAGAATGGGTCAAAAGTATAATGTACAGTGTAACACAGACTATAGAAAGATAAGAGAGGAGTTTATTGCAAAGCATAGACAGTGCAGAGAAGGGGCCAGGCAGGAGTAACATATACTGTTTAGAGTAAACAGTTAGTGTTTGTTGGTCTGAAGTTTTTTACTTTGATTGTGAATAAGCAATGAAAAATATGTCAGCCGGAAACATGTAGAGCGTGGGGCGTCTAATGTTCTTGTCAGTATTGTGTCCTTTTTACATGTGTTGTGCTCTGGCCAGAGTGGATTGCTTTTCTGGAACATTATTTGGTCTGAGTTTACTCTGTGGTATAAGCGGATGCGCGGTTGGTATCTATCTATCTATATATTTGTCTGTCTACTTTTCTATGCATCAAAGATAAAAGGGCTGATTGGATGTAAAGCTGATATTCAGGGCAAAAAGGTCCTGCTGTCTATCCTCTGTAAAGGGGTATACCTTCTTCCCCCTTTTAAAGTCGAGACTGGGCACGCCGACGGGACAGCAGTGCAGAGATCCAACTCTTCGTTTCCGAACTCTAAGAAGCGATCTACCTCTTTGCAGATCCCTCTCCTAGGTCGGTCACAGTGTTAGGAGGGATCAGCCTCTAAAAGACGTACTTGCGAACAGTATAGAAGCTCCATAAGCCCTTCATATCAAAGAATCAGAATATGTTGAGAAGAGGTCTAAAAGCGGATGCCCGGTTGGTATCTATCTATCTATATATTTGTCTGTCTACTTTTCTATGCATCAAAGATAAAAGGGCTGATTGGATGTAAAGCTGATATTCAGGGCAAAAAGGTTCTGCTGTCTATCCTCCGTAAAAGGGTATACCTTCTTCCCACTTTTACAGTCGAGACTGGGCACGCCGACGGGACAGCAGTGCAGAGTTCCAACTCTTCGTTTCCGAACTCTAAGATGCGATTTACCTCTTTACACAGTGATCGACCTAGGAGAGGGATCTGCAAAGAGGGATCAGCCTCTAAGAGACGTACTTGCGAACAGTATAGAAGCTCCATAAGCCCTTCATATCAAAGAATCAGAATATGCTGAGAAGAGGTCAGAAGTCTAATGTGAAACATAGCTTTTTAATGTACAATAAAGACTATAGAGAAAAAAGGTCAGGAGTACAACATACAACATACACTACCCAGAGAATGGGTCAAAAGTATAATGTACAGTGTAACACAGACTATAGAAAGATAAGAGAGGAGTTTATTGCAAAGCATAGACAGTGCAGAGAAGGGGCCAGGAGTAACATATACTGTTTAGAGTAAACAGTTAGTGTTTGTCGGTCTTAAGTTTTTTAATTTGATTGTGGATAGGCAATGAAAAATATGTCAGCCAGAAACATGTAGAGCGTGGGGCGTCTAATGTTCTTGTCAGTATTGTGTCCTTTTTACATGTGTTGTGCTCTGGCCAGAGTGGATTACTTTTCTGGAACATTATTTGGTCTGAGTTTACTCTGTGGTATAAGCGGATGCCCAGTTGGTATCTATCTATCTATATATTTGTCTGTCTACTTTTCTATGCATCAAAGATAAAAGGGCTGATTGGATGTAAAGCTGATATTCAGGGCAAAAAGGTCCTGCTGTCTATCCTCCGTAAAGGGGTATACCTTCTTCCCCCTTTCACAGTCGAGACTGGGCACGCCGACGGGACAGCAGTGCAGAGTTCCAACTCTTCATTTCCGAACTCTAAGAAGCGATCTACCTCTTTGCAGATCCCTCTCCTAGGTCGATCACAGTGTTAGAAGGGATCAGCCTCTAAAAGACGTACTTGCGAACAGTATAGAAGCTCCATAAGCCCTTCATATCAAAGAATCAGAATATGTTGAGAAGAGGTCTAAAAGCGGATGCCCGGTTGGTATCTATCTATCTATATATTTGTCTGTCTACTTTTCTATGCATCAAAGATAAAAGGGCTGATTGGATGTAAAGCTGATATTCAGGGCAAAAAGGTTCTGCTGTCTATCCTCCGTAAAAGGGTATACCTTCTTCCCACTTTTACAGTCGAGACTGGGCACGCCGACGGGACAGCAGTGCAGAGTTCCAACTCTTCGTTTCCGAACTCTAAGATGCAATTTACCTCTTTACACAGTGATCGACCTAGGAGAGGGATCTGCAAAGAGGGATCAGCCTCTAAGAGACGTACTTGCGAACAGTATAGAAGCTCCATAAGCCCTTCATATCAAAGAATCAGAATATGCTGAGAAGAGGTCAGAAGTCTAATGTGAAACATAGCTTTTTAATGTACAATAAAGACTATAGAGAAAAAAGGTCAGGAGTACAACATACAACATACACTACCCAGAGAATGGGTCAAAAGTATAATGTACAGTGTAACACAGAATATAGAAAGATAAGAGAGGAGTTTATTGCAAAGCATAGACAGTGCAGAGAAGGGGCCAGGAGTAACATATACTGTTTAGAGTAAACAGTTAGTGTTTGTCGGTCTTAAGTTTTTTACTTTGATTGTGAATAAGCAATGAAAAATATGTCAGCCAGAAACATGTAGAGCGTGGGGCGTCTAATGTTCTTGTCAGTATTGTGTCATTTTTACATGTGTTGTGCTCTGGCCAGAGTGGATTACTTTTCTGGAACATTATTTGGTCTGAGTTTACTCTGTGGTATAAGCGGATGCCCGGTTGGTATCTATCTATCTATATATTTGTCTGTCTACTTTTCTATGCATCAAAGATAAAAGGGCTGATTGGATGTAAAGCTGATATTCAGGGCAAAAAGGTCCTGCTGTCTATCCTCCGTAAAGGGGTATACCTTCTTCCCCCTTTTACAGTCGAGACTGGGCACGCCGACGGGACAGCAGTGCAGAGTTCCAACTCTTCGTTTCCGAACTCTAAGAAGCGATCTACCTCTTTGCAGATCCCTCTCCTAGGTCGATCACAGTGTTAGGAGGGATCAGCCTCTAAAAGACGTACTTGCGAACAGTATAGAAGCTCCATAAGCCCTTCATATCAAAGAATCAGAATATGTTGAGAAGAGGTCTAAAAGCGGATGCCCGGTTGGTATCTATCTATCTATATATTTGTCTGTCTACTTTTCTATGCATCAAAGATAAAAGGGCTGATTGGATGTAAAGCTGATATTCAGGGCAAAAAGGTTCTGCTGTCTATCCTCCGTAAAAGGGTATACCTTCTTCCCACTTTTACAGTCGAGACTGGGCACGCCGACGGGACAGCAGTGCAGAGTTCCAACTCTTCGTTTCCGAACTCTAAGATGCGATTTACCTCTTTACACAGTGATCGACCTAGGAGAGGGATCTGCAAAGAGGGATCAGCGTCTAAGAGACGTACTTGCGAACAGTATAGAAGCTCCATAAGCCCTTCATATCAAAGAATCAGAATATGCTGAGAAGAGGTCAGAAGTCTAATGTGAAACATAGCTTTTTAATGTACAATAAAGACTATAGAGAAAAAAGGTCATGAGTACAACATACAACATACACTACCCAGAGAATGGGTCAAAAGTATAATGTACAGTGTAACACAGACTATAGAAAGATAAGAGAGGAGTTTATTGCAAAGCATAGACAGTGCAGAGAAGGGGCCAGGAGTAACATATACTGTTTAGAGTAAACAGTTAGTGTTTGTCGGTCTTAAGTTTTTTACTTTGATTGTGAATAAGCAATGAAAAATATGTCAGCCAGAAACATGTAGAGCGTGGGGCATCTAATGTTCTTGTCAGTATTGTGTCCTTTTTACATGTGTTGTGCTCTGGCCAGAGTGGATTACTTTTCTGGAACATTATTTGGTCTGAGTTTACTCTGTGGTATAAGCGGATGCCCAGTTGGTATCTATCTATCTATATATTTGTCTGTCTACTTTTCTATGCATCAAAGATAAAAGGGCTGATTGGATGTAAAGCTGATATTCAGGGCAAAAAGGTCCTGCTGTCTATCCTCCGTAAAGGGGTATACCTTCTTCCCACTTTTACAATCGAGACTGGGCACGCCGACGGGACAGCAGTGCAGAGTTCCAACTCTTCGTTTCCGAACTCTAAGATGCAATATACCTCTTTACACAGTGATCGACCTAGGATAGGGATCTGCAAAGAGGGATCAGCCTCTAAGAGACGTACTTGCGAACAGTATAGAAGCTCCATAAGCCCTTCATATCAAAGAATCAGAATATGCTGAGAAGAGGTCAGAAGTCTAATGTGAAACATAGCTTTTTAATGTTCAATAAAGACTATAGAGAAAAAAGGTCAGGAGTACAACATACAACATACACTACCCAGAGAATGGGTCAAAAGTATAATGTACAGTGTAACACAGACTATAGAAAGATAAGAGAGGAGTTTATTGCAAAGCATAGACAGTGCAGAGAAGGGGCCAGTAGTAACATATACTGTTTAGAGTAAACAGTTAGTGTTTGTCGGTCTTAAGTTTTTTACTTTGATTGTGAATAAGCAATGAAAAATATGTCAGCCAGAAACATGTAGAGCGTGGGGCGTCTAATGTTCTTGTCAGTATTGTGTCCTTTTTACATGTGTTGTGCTCTGGCCAGAGTGGATTACTTTTCTGGAACATTATTTGGTCTGAGTTTACTCTGTGGTATAAGCGGATGCCCGGTTGGTATCTATCTATCTATATATTTGTCTGTCTACTTTTCTATGCATCAAAGATAAAAGGGCTGATTGGATGTAAAGCTGATATTCAGGGCAAAAAGGTCCTGCTGTCTATCCTCCGTAAAGGGGTATACCTTCTTCCCCCTTTTACAGTCGAGACTGGGCACGCCGACGGGACAGCAGTGCAGAGTTCCAACTCTTCGTTTCCGAACTCTAAGAAGCGATCTACCTCTTTGCAGATCCCTCTCCTAGGTCGATCACAGTGTTAGAAGGGATCAGCCTCTAAAAGACGTACTTGCGAACAGTATAGAAGCTCCATAAGCCCTTCATATCAAAGAATCAGAATATGTTGAGAAGAGGTCTAAAAGCGGATGCCCGGTTGGTATCTATCTATCTATATATTTGTCTGTCTACTTTTCTATGCATCAAAGATAAAAGGGCTGATTGGATGTAAAGCTGATATTCAGGGCAAAAAGGTTCTGCTGTCTATCCTCCGTAAAAGGGTATACCTTCTTCCCACTTTTACAGTCGAGACTGGGCACGCCGACGGGACAGCAGTGCAGAGTTCCAACTCTTCGTTTCCGAACTCTAAGATGCGATTTACCTCTTTACACAGTGATCGACCTAGGAGAGGGATCTGCAAAGAGGGATCAGCCTCTAAGAGACGTACTTGCGAACAGTTTAGAAGCTCCATAAGCCCTTCATATCAAAGAATCAGAATATGCTGAGAAGAGGTCAGAAGTCTAATGTGAAACATAGCTTTTTAATGTACAATAAAGACTATAGAGAAAAAAGGTCAGGAGTACAACATACAACATACACTACCCAGAGAATGGGTCAAAAGTATAATGTACAGTGTAACACAGACTATAGAAAGATAAGAGAGGAGTTTATTGCAAAGCATAGACAGTGCAGAGAAGGGGCCAGGAGTAACATATACTGTTTAGAGTAAACAGTTAGTGTTTGTCGGTCTTAAGTTTTTTACTTTGATTGTGAATAAGCAATGAAAAATATGTCAGCCAGAAACATGTAGAGCGTGGGGCGTCTAATGTTCTTGTCAGTATTGTGTCCTTTTTACATGTGTTGTGCTCTGGCCAGAGTGGATTACTTTTCTGGAACATTATTTGGTCTGAGTTTACTCTGTGGTATAAGCGGATGCCCGGTTGGTATCTATCTATCTATATATTTGTCTGTCTACTTTTCTATGCATCAAAGATAAAAGGGCTGATTGGATGTAAAGCTGATATTCAGGGCAAAAAGGTCCTGCTGTCTATCCTCCGTAAAGGGGTATACCTTCTTCCCCCTTTTACAGTCGAGACTGGGCACGCCGACGGGACAGCAGTGCAGAGTTCCAACTCTTCGTTTCCGAACTCTAAGAAGCGATCTACCTCTTTGCAGATCCCTCTCCTAGGTCGATCACAGTGTTAGGAGGGATCAGCCTCTAAAAGACGTACTTGCGAACAGTATAGAAGCTCCATAATCCCTTCATATCAAAGAATCAGAATATGTTGAGAAGAGGTCTAAAAGCGGATGCCCGGTTGGTATCTATCTATCTATATATTTGTCTGTCTACTTTTCTATGCATCAAAGATAAAAGGGCTGATTGGATGTAAAGCTGATATTCAGGGCAAAAAGGTTCTGCTGTCTATCCTCCGTAAAAGGGTATACCTTCTTCCCACTTTTACAGTCGAGACTGGGCACGCCGACGGGACAGCAGTGCAGAGTTCCAACTCTTCGTTTCCGAACTCTAAGATGCGATTTACCTCTTTACACAGTGATCAACCTAGGAGAGGGATCTGCAAAGAGGGATCAGCCTCTAAGAGATGTACTTGTGAACAGTATAGAAGCTCCATAAGCCCTTCATATCAAAGAATCAGAATATGCTGAGAAGAGGTCAGAAGTCTAATGTGAAACATAGCTTTTTAATGTACAATAAAGACTATAGAGAAAAAAGGTCAGGAGTACAACATACAACATACACTACCCAGAGAATGGGTCAAAAGTATAATGTACAGTGTAACACAGACTATAGAAAGATAAGAGAGGAGTTTATTGCAATGCATAGACAGTGCAGAGAAGGGGCCAGGAGTAACATATACTGTTTAGAGTAAACAGTTAGTGTTTGTCGGTCTTAAGTTTTTTACTTTGATTGTGAATAAGCAATGAAAAATATGTCAGCCAGAAACATGTAGAGCGTGGGGCGTCTAATGTTCTTGTCAGTATTGTGTCCTTTTTACATGTGTTGTGCTCTGGCCAGAGTGGATTACTTTTCTGGAACATTATTTGGTCTGAGTTTACTCTGTGGTATAAGCGGATGCCCGGTTGGTATCTATCTATCTATATATTTTTCTGTCTACTTTTCTATGCATCAAAGATAAAAGGGCTGATTGGATGTAAAGCTGATATTCAGGGCAAAAAGGTCCTGCTGTCTATCCTCCGTAAAGGGGTATACCTTCTTCCCCCTTTTACAGTCGAGACTGGGCACGCCGACGGGACAGCAGTGCAGAGTTCCAACTCTTCGTTTCCGAACTCTAAGAAGCGATCTACCTCTTTGCAGATCCCTCTCCTAGGTCGATCACAGTGTTAGGAGTAATCAGCCTCTAAAAGACATACTTGCGAACAGTATAGAAGCTCCATAAGCCCTTCATATCAAAGAATCAGAATATGTTGAGAAGAGGTCTAAAAGCGGATGCCCGGTTGGTATCTATCTATCTATATATTTGTCTGTCTACTTTTCTATGCATCAAAGATAAAAGGGCTGATTGGATGTAAAGCTGATATTCAGGGCAAAAAGGTTCTGCTGTCTATCCTCCGTAAAAGGGTATACCTTCTTCCCACTTTTACAGTCGAGACTGGGCACGCCGACGGGACAGCAGTGCAGAGTTCCAACTCTTCGTTTCCGAACTCTAAGATGCGATTTACCTCTTTACACAGTGATCAACCTAGGAGAGGGATCTGCAAAGAGGGATCAGCCTTTAAGAGACGTACTTGCGAACAGTATAGAAGCTCCATAAGCCCTTCATATCAAAGAATCAGAATATGCTGAGAAGAGGTCAGAAGTCTAATGTGAAAGATAGCTTTTTAATGTACAATAAAGACTATAGAGAAAAAAGGTCAGGAGTACAACATACAACATACACTACCCAGAGAATGGGTCAAAAGTATAATGTACAGTGTAACACAGACTATAGAAAGATAAGAGAGGAGTTTATTGCAAAGCATAGACAGTGCAGAGAAGGGACCAGGCAGGAGTAACATATACTGTTTAGAGTAAACAGTTAGTGTTTGTTGGTCTTAAGTTTTTTACTTTGATTGTGAATAAGCAATGAAAAATATGTCAGCCAGAAACATGTAGAGCGTGGGGCGTCTAATGTTCTTGTCAGTATTGTGTCCTTTTTACATGTGTTGTGCTCTGGCCAGAGTGGATTACTTTTCTGGAACATTATTTGGTCTGAGTTTACTCTGTGGTATAAGCGGATGCGCGGTTGGTATCTATCTATCTATATATTTGTCTGTCTACTTTTCTATGCATCAAAGATAAAAGGGCTGATTGGATGTAAAGCTGATATTCAGGGCAAAAAGGTTCTGCTGTCTATCCTCCGTAAAGGGGTATACCTTCTTCCCCCTTTTACAGTCGAGACTGGGCACGCCGACGGGACAGCAGTGCAGAGATCCAACTCTTCGTTTCCGAACTCTAAGAAGCGATCTACCTCTTTGCAGATCCCTCTCCTAGGTCGGTCACAGTGTTAGGAGGGATCAGCCTCTAAGAGACGTACTTGCGAACAGTATAGAAGCTCCATAAGCCCTTCATATCAAAGAATCAGAATATGTTGAGAAGAGGTCTAAAAGCGGATGCCCGGTTGGTATCTATCTATCTATATATTTGTCTGTCTACTTTTCTATGCATCAAAGATAAAAGGGCTGATTGGATGTAAAGCTGATATTCAGGGCAAAAAGGTTCTGCTGTCTATCCTCCGTAAAAGGGTATACCTTCTTCCCACTTTTACAGTCGAGACTGGGCACGCCGACGGGACAGCAGTGCAGAGTTCCAACTCTTCGTTTCCGAACTCTAAGATGCGATTTACCTCTTTACACAGTGATCGACCTAGGAGAGGGATCTGCAAAGAGGGATCAGCCTCTAAGAGACGTACTTGCGAACAGTATAGAAGCTCCATAAGCCCATCATATCAAAGAATCTGAATATGCTGAGAAGATGTCAGAAGTGTAATGTGAAACATAGCTTTTTAATGTACAATAAAGACTATAGAGAAAAAAGGTCAGGAGTACAACATACAACATACACTACCCAGAGAATGGGTCAAAAGTATAATGTACAGTGTAACACAGACTATAGAAAGATAAGAGAGGAGTTTATTGCAAAGCATAGACAGTGCAGAGAAGGGGCCAGGAGTAACATATACTGTTTACAGTACACAGTGAGGTAAACCAGATTCACTCATGGCAACTGATACAGAAATCTATGTATTACTCCAAAGTGCAAAAGGGAAGCCTGCAGTCCAAATGTGTTCATGTATCCAAAGGCTATGTTCTCAGTTGTGCATTGTGGGAACACATGCACAATTGCACACTTTGCAGCCCTTTATCAGGTGAACAGCATTGATAATAATTTTTAATGGCACTTCCATGCGCCACGCTAATGCGTGTACATTCATGTGCGCCAAAACATATGGTACTTTATTACATTTTAGCGTGGTGCGATTTTTAATAGAGGCCAGGGAATTATTTTGTACATTTCTTGTGCATAGCACAGTCCATTGAAAGTAATGGGCTGCCCAAACCTAACGCGCAGACTGCGGCCGGCCAGTTCTGGGAGGGCGTCATATGACATCCTCTCAGAACGTGCCCTCCCGCACGCCCCCAGGGGCGCATACCCGGCGATCTACAATCTTAAACTAGATTCACTGATGGCAACCGATACAGAATGGGCTGCCCAAACATGACGCACAGAAACACACAGAAAGCATAAGTTTCTGTTTAAACACTTGCCGACCGCAGATAGCCAAATGATGGCTTCACTGCGGCCGGCTAGTTCTGGGAGGGCGTCATATGACGTCCTCCCAGAACACACCCTCCCTCGTGTCCCCAGGGGCATGCCACCCAGCGATCACCGTGAGTGCTGTGTCCTACAGACACATCTGATCACGTGATGTGCTAAAAGGTCAATCACAGAGGTCTTTTACCACATGTTTAGCCTTGTCCAATGACACAGCAGATCACCGGTAAAATGCAGTTGTGCGAGGAAAGTACTGCTGATAACTGGCAATTGTCAGAGGATGGATCAGCACTGATGATCAGGGCCCTGATGATCAGTGTCCATCAGTGCCACCCACCTGTGCCTAGCAGTGCCATCCACCTGTGCCCATCAGTTCTGCCAGTCAGTGTCACACATCAGTGCTGCTCACTAGTGCCGCCTATCTGTGCCCATCATTGTTGCATAACAGTGCCGCCTCATCAGTGCCGCCTATCAGTGCTGCTTATCAGTGCCGCCTATAAGTGCCGCCTATCAGTGCTGCCTATCAGTGCAGCACCATCAACGCACATTAGTGAAGGAGAACAATTACCTGTTTGCAAAATTGTATAATAGAAACAAAGAAAAACTTTTTTTTTTCAAAATTTTTACTCTTTTTTTGTTTATAGCACAAAAAATAAAACACCCAATGACAATTAAATGCCACCAAAAGAAAGCACTATTTGTGTGAAAAAAAATGATACAAATTTCATATGGGTACAATGTTGCATGACTGCGCAGTTGTCATTCAAAGTGCGACAGCGCTGAAAGCTGAAAATTGGCCTGGGCAGGAAGGGGGTATAAGTGCCCTGTAGGCAAGGGGTTAAAATCTATGTATTATACTTATGATGGAGTGGAATCACCACTCTCTTCCAGGGTTACAGAGCCATTAGGATCTTCAGTATCCAGCATATTCAGTAGGCCCCATTCGCACCTGAGCGTTTTGTAAACGCACAGAAAATCCCAAGTATGTACATGCATTTACAAAATGCGCATAACATGCATGTGACGCTTGTGGTGCCATTCACTGGTAATGGCACCTCAAACGCAGTAAGCAGACATGTTTCTGCATGTGGAAAAGTGCACAACAATCGTGTCAAAACGCACAAAGTTCATGCACTACTTTGGCGCGTGTGTTGTGCGTAGGGAAGCCCATTGAAATGAATGGGCTGCCCTATGCGTGTAGTACACAAATACGCACAAAAAAGTGCTCTTTTTACATGCGTCCACAAAATGCAGTTTATAGATACAGGATAAAAAAAAATTACAAAGGAAAAAAATCTTTTACAATTATGAGGGTGGCCTTTGGGGTGTAGTATGTGTCATTATTTGTCTGTACTACAGTCCCAGCTGCCCACACCATACATGGCAGGAAGGGGGCACTTTACCAGGATAAAGAGATGTGGACTGCTCAGCTCCGCCCACTCACATGCTGGCTTAGCTGCTAATGACAGTTTTGAAACTGCACCCAAAATCGCCATTCATACATGTATTATCAGCCCAGAAGCCATTGGCTGTCCCTCTGGGCTGTTCTGTGGCTACTACTGCTCTGAATTACATCCCCAGCTGCCCACACTGCACCTAGAAGGGAATAGGTCCCTTCACCGTAACATACATGGCTGCCGGAGTCCTCAGCTCCGCCCCGTTTAGCTCATTAGCAAGTAATGACAGCTTTAAAACTGCAAACAAAATCAGCATTGGTACATAAATAATCAGCCCAAAAGCCATGAGATGTCCCTCTGGGGTGTGCCCACACTGTACATAGAAAGGAATGAGTTCTTTTGCCATAACAAAGATGGCCGCCGAAGTCCTCAGTTCCACCCACACAGATGCTGGGTTAGCAACTAATGACAGCTTTGAAACTTGAATCAAAATCGGCATTCAAACATGTACAAACATTACAAAATGCATGAACTGCCCCTCCAGAGTGTACTGTGGCGATTACTACTCTGAATGACATTCACGGCTGCCCACACTGCATATAGAGAGAATAGGTAACTGTACCTTAACAAAGATGGCCATCCTAGTACTCGTCTCCGCCTCTCCATGGCTCCTCCTCTCATATGACCCAGTCTGTGGTCTCTTCATAACTGACAGAGGTGGAGCTTCAGCCCAGCAGTCCACTCCTCTCGACGAGAAGGCAGTGAATGAATAGTTGCTAGGGACTCCAGAGCGCTTAGCAACCGAGGTTTGCTCCGCCCCCTGCTGTGCGTGACTCCTCTCACTTCCCTCCCCCTGATTGGCTGACTTCTGGAACATGCCAGGTATAATGGGGGCTGTGATAGGAGCTGTGTTGAGCTATGGGGAGGGGGACTGTGATCTATTGGGGACCTCAGAGGGGATCTAGCTCTGTATACACAAGCATTGCTATAGAAATGTCTGTCATCTCATGTACAGGTGATCATGACATCACACTCTGCTTTCTATGGACACTTTACTACTTTGTTGTCAGAGGTTTTATATAAAGTGACCCTTCCCCCTCCCCCCACTTTGTATCATTGCACTCCTCCCCCTCCGCTGTCACAGATGGACATTTTATTTAATTATTCTATTTATTATTCTACTTTTTTTTGCATTTTTTCTTAAATTTGTTTATTGCTGTAATATCTTTTTTTCTTGTCCCCTCCCCTCACATTACAGGTGATCATGACATCACACTCTGCTTTCTATGGACACTTTGCTACTTTTGTTTGTCAGTTTTCTTTTAAAGTGACCCCCCCCCCCCACACACACACTTTGTATCATTGCACTCCTCCCCTCCGTTGTCACAGATGGACATTTCTTCGTATTTCTTTTCTGGATTATTTGCCTTTTTTGCATTTCTTTATTAATTTTTGTAATACCATCTTCCTTGTCCCCTCCCACCACTGGCAGGACTCTCCGACATCCTCCTGGAATACTGATGTCATGCATCCCAGGAAGCCTCGGGGTCCTGTACAATGCATGCGCTGCTGTGCATCATCAGTGCTCTGGCTGTCTCTTCCTGATTCTTGCAGCTGTAGCCATGATGCTGCACTTTGTCCAATGCGTGCCATCAGGGGGACGGCTACGAGAACCCGGGAGAGACAGCGGCCCCTTGATGATGTACCAAAACACCTGACTGTTTCGTGAGAGCAGCAAAATTGTAAGCTTTTATGTGAATTTATGAAACGTTGTGGTGCCATTCATTGTTAATGACATCACAAACACAGCAAGCACACACGTGTTGTTCCACGTGGCAGACGTGTCAAAACGCACAAAGCTTAATGCTACTTTGGCACGTGTGTCATGCGTAGGGCCGCCTACTGAAATGAATGCGATTTTGCATGCGTTCATGGAATGTACTTTTTAGCTTACAAAAAATGATAAAGGAAGTCATTCTTTTACCAGAACAAAGAGCTCTGAGCGCTCGGCTCTACCCCACAACATTGTGCTGGGCTGGCAGATTATGACAGCTTTGTACCAAAACTGCTATTCATGGATGTATGGATGTGTATGGATGATGGCAACAGCCATCAGGGGTCCCTCTGGGGTGTATTGCGGCTATTACTGATCTGCTCTACATTCCCTGCTGCCAACACCAGATATTGGAGTGAAAGGGTCACTTTACCATAAAAAAGATGGCCGCTGGAGTGCTCAGCTCCACCTCCCATCCTTGGCTCCACCTCCCATCCTTGGCTCCACCTCTCATTCTTGGCTCCACCTCTCACTCAGGCTCTGTAATCCTTCAAACTTACTGAAAGCTCTTCAGAAAATGGCAGACCTGGACCGTCAGCCTGCCAATCTGCAGCGCTGGATCCCCACTGAGCAGCAGTCAATGATTGCTAGGAACGCCAGCGTACTTAGCAACTTCTTAGCAACCAATAGTGTCATGTGTATGCCTTGTCCCCTGTAGCACACCTCCTCCCAGTTCCCGTCTCCTGTCTGCCTTTCTTCAGGGTCATATTGGTCAGGCACTGGGCACTGTGATAGGCTCTACTGATCTATGGGGCTACTTTGATCTATGAGGGAACTCTGATCTATGGGGGGTATTCTGATGACGCAAATGATCTGTGGGGGTACTCTGATGTATGTGGGCACTCTAATCTATGGGGATACTCTGACTGGGGTACCTGATTTGTGGGGGTACTCTGATCTGTAGAGGCACTCTATGGGGGTTCTCTGATTGGGGCACCTGATCTATGGGGGTACTCTGATGAGGGCATCTGATCTTTGTGGGTACTCTGATTTGTGGGGGTACTCTGATCTGTAGAGGCACTCTATGGCGTTACTCTGATTGGGGCACCTGATCTGTGGGGGTACTCTGATTGGGGCAACTGATCTTTAGGGGTACTCTGATCTATGAGGGTGCTCTGAATGGGACACCTGCAATTCTGCAGCATAGAAGTGGGTATGTTTTTTTTTTGTACCCCTATACATCTCAGACTGATGCTGCAGTGTGGCGGGGAGTATAAATGTTTGTTTTTTGAGAACCCCAAAGTTCTCCTTTAATTGACCTCCTACTTGATGGTGCCTAGGTAGTTCCATGTGTGACACCAGACTACAGCATGACATTAGGTAAGGGGTGCATTCTTCCTACTGACCTCCAATGTGAGGGACACTTTTGCTATTGACCCTGATTAAACTCGTAAGTTGTCCTTGGCTCCACCTGTCACTCAGGCTCCGTTGACCAATACATTTCCTGAAGATTCTTCAATAAAGGGCAGACCTAGGCTGTCAGCCTGCCAATCAACAGCACCGGATTCCCGCTAAGCAGCAGTGAATGGTTGCTAGGGGGTTCTTTAGCAATTGATGAAGCCCCATTTGCTCCACCCCCTGCGCCATGCGTCTCTCCTCCAGTTCCCGCCCCCTGCCTGGCTGGCTACAGGGACTTGTCACGTATAATGGGTGCAGTGATAGGATCTGTGCTGATCTATGGGGAGGGGGACTCTGATCCACGGGGGAACTCAGAGGGAATCTAGCTCTGTATGCAAAAGCATTCCTCTAGAAATGTACATTTACAAGTGATAATGATAATAAACTCTGCTTTCTATGGACAGTTTGTATCTTTTTTTAAAAAAAAGTTCTGTTTAAAGGGAACCTTCACCCTCCCCACCCACTTTGTATAATTGCACTCCTACCCCCTCCACTGTCACAATTGAATATTTTTAAATTTCTTATTCTACTTTTTTTTGCATTTTGTATGAAAATTTTTTGTGGTAATACCTTTTTCTTGTCCTTTCCTGCCACAGCCAGGATTCTCCCGCAGCATTCCAGGAAGCCTTGGGGTCCTGTACAACGCATGCGCTGCTGTGCATCATCGGGGCTCTGGCTGTCTCTTCCTAGTTCTTGCAGCTGTATCCCTGATGTTACACTGTGGCACGTGCATGCCATCAGGGGGACGGCTACAAGAACCCGGAAGACACAGCGCTCCCTCGATGTAAGTAAACAAGATGGAGGCATGGTGAACAGCTTGCAGCGGATTGCAGCTGGAGAGGCGGTATAATTAGAAAACCCCTCTGCAGTGTAAAGAGCAGGCTCTATGGCAATCCGCATCACGTGTCTTGGAGCTGCAGTGGCTGGGCAGTAGCCATCGCATGCATCAATAATTGCAGCGAATCTGGTTGGGTCTCTCTGAGTTATGGTTCAACAAGTAATGTCAGTTCTCTGTATAGGTAAACCAGATTCACTCATGGCAACCGATACAGAAATCTATGTATTACTCCCAAGTGCAAATGGGAAGCCTGCAGTCCAAATGTGTTCATGTATACAAAGGCTCTGTTCTCACTTGTGCATTGTGGGAACACATGCACAATTGCGCACTTTGCAGCCCTTTATCAGGTGCACAGCATTGCTAATAATTTTTAATGGCACCTCCATGCGCCGCGCCAATGCGTGTATATTCATGTGCGCCAAAACATATGGTACTTTATTACATTTCTTGTGCATAGCGCAGTCCATTGAAATGAATGGGCTGCCCAAACATGACGCGCAGACTGCGGCCGGCCAGTTCTGGGAGGGCGTCATATGACGTCCTATCAGAACGTGCCCTCCCGCATGCCCCCAGGGGCGCGCACGGCGATCTACAATCTCAAACTAGATTCACTCATGGTAACCGATACAGAATGGGCTGCCCAAACATGACGCACAGAAACACACAGAAAGCATAAGTTTCTGTTTAACCACTTGCCAAATGATGGCTTCACTGCGGCCGGCCAGTTCTGTGAGGGCGTCATATGACGTCCTCCCAGAACGCGCCCTCCCTCATGTCCCCAGGGGGGCGCCACCCGGCGATCACCGTGAGCGCTGTGTCCATTGGACACAGCTGATCACGGGATGTGGTAAAAGGCCAATCACAGTGGCCTTTTACCAGGTGATTAGCCGTGTCCAATGACACATCAGATCACCGGTAAATGTAGTTGCCGGTTATCAGCTGCACTTTCCTCACGCTGTGACAGCGTGAGGAAAGTACTGCCAATAACTGCCAATAACAATAACAGTGCTGGGCTGGCAGATTATGACCGCTTTGTACCAAAACTGCTATTCATGGATGTATGGATGTGTATGGATGATGGCAACAGCCATCAGGGGTCCCTCTGGGGTGTATTGCGGCTATTACTGATCTGCACCACATTCCCTGCTGCCAACACCAGATATTGGAGTGAAAGGGTCACTTTACCATAAAAGAGATGGCCGCTGGAGTGCTCAGCTCCATCTCCCATCCTTGGCTCCACCTCCCATCCTTGGCTCCACCTCTCATCCTTGGCTTCACCTCTCATCTTTGGCTCCACCTCTCATCCTTGGCTCCACCTCTCACTCAGGCTCTGTAATCAACTTACTGAAAGCACTTCAGAAAATGGCAGACCTGGACTGTCAGCCCACCAGTCTGCAGCACTGGATCCCCCCTGAGCAGCAGTCAATGATTGCTAGGAACGCCAGCGTACTTAGCAACGTCTTAGCAACCAATGGTGTCATGTGTATGCCTTGTCCCCTGTAGCACACCTCCTCCCAGTTCCCGTCTCCTTTCTGCCCTTCTTCAGGGAATATTGGTCAGGCACTGGACACTGTGATGGGCTCTACTGATCTATGGGGTTACTATGACCTATGTGGGCACTCTAATCTATGGGGATACTCTGACTGGGGAACCTGATTTGTGGGGGTACTCTGATCTGTAGAGGCACTCTATGGGGGTTCTCTGATTGGGGCACCTGATCTATGGGGGTACTCTGATGAGGGCAACTGATCTTTGTGGGTACTCTGATCTGTAGAGGCACTCTATGGCGGTACTCTGATTGGCACCTGATCTGTGGGGGTACCCTGATTGGGGCACCTGATCTATGGGGGTACTCTGATCTATGAGGGTGCTCTGAATGGGGCACCTGCAATTCTGCAGCATAGAAGTGGGTATGTTTTTTTTTTGTACCCCTATACACTGATGCTGCAGTGTGGCGGGGAGTATAAATGTTTGTTTTTTGAGAACCCCAAAGTTCTCCTTTAATTGACCTCCTACTTGATGGTGCCTAGGTAGTTCCATGTGTGACACCAGACTACAGCATGACATTAGGTAAGGGGTGCATTCTTCCTACTGACCACCAATGTGAGGGACACTTTTGCAATTGACTCTGATTAAACTCGTAAGTTGTCCTTGGCTCCACCTGTCACTCAGGCTTCGTTGACCAATACATTTCCTGAAGATTCTTCAATAAAGGGCAGACCTAGCCTGTCAGCCCGCCAATCAGCAGCACCGGATTCCCGCTAAGCAGCAGTGAATGGTTGCTAGGGGTTTCTTTAGCAATTGATGAAGCCCCATTTGCTCCACCCCCTGCGGCGCGCGTCTCTCCTCCAGTTCCCGCCCCCTGCCTGGCTGGCTACAGCGACTTGTCACGTATAATGGGTACCGTGATAGGAGCTGTGCTGATATATGGGGAGGGGGACTCTGATCTATGGGGGAACTCAGAGGAAATCTAGCTCTGTATACACAAGCATTCCTCTACAAATGTACATTTACAAGTGATAATGATAATAAACTCTGCTTTCTATGGACAGTTTGTATCTTTTTTTAAAAAAAGTTCTGTTTAAAGGGAACCTTCACCCTCCTCACCCACTTTGTATATTTGCACTCCTACCCCCTCCACTGTCACAATTGAATATTTTTAAATTTCTTATTCTACTTTTTTTGCATTTTGTATGAACATTTTTTGTGGTAATACCTTTTTCTTGTCCTTTCCTGCCACAGCCAGGATTCTCCCGCAGCATTCCAGGAAGCCTTGGGGTCCTGTACAACGCATGCGCTGCTGTGCATCATCGGGGCTCTGGCTGTCTCTTCCTAGTTCTTGCAGCTGTATCCCTGATGTTACACTGTGGCACGTGCATGCCATCAGGGGGACGGCTACAAGAACCCGGAAGACACAGCGGCCCCTCGATGTAAGTAAACAAGATGGAGGCATAGTGAACAGCTTGCAGCGGATTGCAGCTGCAGAGGCGGTATAATTAGAAAACCCCTCTGCAGTATAAAGAGCAGGCTCTATGGCA
Organism: Staurois parvus; assembly: GCF_062004578.1. Taxonomy (NCBI): domain Eukaryota; kingdom Metazoa; phylum Chordata; class Amphibia; order Anura; family Ranidae; genus Staurois; species Staurois parvus. The sequence goes on along the minus strand of NW_028317920.1, from coordinate 3,362,568 downwards.
AGCTGCATCAAGTGTCATGGAGCTGCAGCGGCTGGGCAGTAGCCATCGCATGCATCAATAATTGCAGCGAATCTGGTTGGGTCCCTCTGAGTTATGGTTCAACAAGTAGTGTCAGTTCTATGTATAGGTAAACCAGATTCACTCATGGCAACCGATACAGAAATCTATGTATTACTCCCAAGTGCAAATGGGAAGCCTGCAGTCCAAATGTGTTCATGTATCCAAAGGCTCTGTTCTCACTTGTGCATTGTGGGAACACATGCACAATTGCGCACTTTGCAGCCCTTTATCAGGTGCACAGCATTGCTAATAATTTTTAATGGCACCTCCATGCGTCACGCCAATGCGTGTACATTCATGTGCGCCAAAACATATGGTACTTTATTACATTTTAGTGTGGTGCGATTTTTAATAGAGGCCAGGGAATTATTTTGTACATTTCTTGTGCATAGCGCAGTCCATTGAAATGAATGGGCTGCCCAAACATGACGCGCAGACTGCGGCCGGCCAGTTCTGGGAGGGAGTCATATGACGTCCTATCAGAACGTGCCCTCCCGCACGCCCCCAGGGGCGCGCACGGCGATCTACAATCTCAAACTAGATTCACTCATGGCAACCGATACAGAATGGGCTGCCCAAATATGACGCACAGAAACACACAGAAAGCATAAGTTTCTGTTTAACCACTTGCCAAATGATGGCTTCACTGCGGCCGGCCAGTTTTGTGAGGGCGTCATATGACATCCTCCCAGAACGCGCCCTCCCTCATGTCCCCAGGGGGGCGCCACCCGGCAATCACCGTGAGCGCTGTGTCCATTGGACACAGCTGATCACGTGATGTGGTAAAAGGCCAATCACAGTGGCCTTTTACCAGGTGATTAGCCGTGTCCAATGACACATCAGATCACTGGTAAATGTAGTTGCCGGTTATCAGCTGCACTTTCCTCACGCTGTGACAGCATGAGGAAAGTACTGCCGATAACTAGCAATTGTCAGAGGACGGATCGGCACCGATCATCAGTGCCCTGATCATCAGTGCCGCCCATCTGTGCCCATCAGTGCTGCCAGTCAGTGCCACCCATCAGTGCTGCTCATCAGTGCCGCCTATCTGTGCCCATCATTGTTGCATAACAGTGCCGCCTATCAGTGCTGCTTATCAGTGCCGCCTATCAGTGCCCATCAGTGCTGCCTATCAGTGCTGCCTATCAGTGCAGCCTCATTAACGCACATTAGTGAAGGAGAACAATTACCTGTTTGCAAAATTGTATACTAGAAACAAAGAAAAACTTTTTTTTTTCACAATTTTTACTCTTTTTTTGTTTATAGCACAAAAACTAAAACACCCAGTGGTGATTAAATACCACCAAAAAGAAAGCACTATTTGTGTGAAAAAAATGATACAAATTTCATATGGGTACAATGTTGCATGACCATGCAATTGTTATTCAAAGTGCGACAGCGCTGAAAGCTGAAAATTGGCCTGGGCATGAAGGGGGTATAAGTGCCCTGTAGGCAAGGGGTTAAAATCTATGTATTATACTTATGATGGAGTGGAATCACCACTCTCTTCCAGGGTTACAGAGCCATTAGGATCTTCAGTATCCAGCATATTCAGCAGGCCCCATTCACACCTGAGCGTTTTTAAAATGCACAAAAACTCCCAAGTATGTACATGCATTTACAAAATGCGCATAACATGCATGTGACGCTTGTGGTGCCATTCACTGGTAATGGCACCTCAAACGCAGTAAGCAGACATGGTTCTGCATGTGGAAAGGTGCACAACAATCGTGTCAAAACGCACAAAGTTCAATGCTGAAAAAGCATTACTTTGGCGTGTGTGTTGTGCGTAGGGAAGCCCATTGAAATGAATGGGCTGCCCTATGCGTGCAGTACACAAATACACACAAAAAAGGGCTCTTTTTACATGCGTCCACAAAATGCAGTTTATAGATACAGGATAAAAAAAAATTACAAAGGAAAAAAATCTTTTACAATTATGAGGGTGGACTTTGGGGTGTAGTATGTGTCATTATTTGTCTGTACTACAGTCCCAGCTGCTCACACCATACATGGCAGGAAGGGGGCACTTTACCAGGATAAAGAGATGTGGGCTGCTCAGCTCCGCCCACTCACATGCTGGCTTAGCTGCTAATGACAGTTTTGAAACTGCACCCAAAATCGCCATTCATACATGTATTATCAGCCCAGAAGCCGTTCGCTGTCCCTCTGGGGTGTTCTGTGGCTACTACTGCTCTGAATTACATCCCCAGCTGCCCACACTGCACCTAGAAGGGAATAGGTCCCTTCACCATAACAAACATGGCCGCCGGAGTCCACAGCTCCTCCCCATTTAGCTAATTAGAAAGTAATGACAGCTTTAAAACTGGAAACAAAATCAGCATTGGTACATAAATAATCAGCCCAAAAGCCATGAGATGTCCCTCTGGGGTGTGCCCACACTGTACATAGAAAGGAATGAGTTCTTTTACCATAACAAAGATGGCCACCGAAGTCCTCAGTTCCACCCACACAGATGTTGGCTTAGCAACTAATGACGGCTTTGAAACTTGAATCAAAATCGGCATTCAAACATGTACAAACATTACAAAATGCATGAACTGCCCCTCCAGAGTGTACTGTGGTGATTACTACTCTGAATGACATTCACGGCTGCCCACACTGTATATAGAGGAGAATAGGTCACTGTACCTTAACAAAGATGGCCATTCTAGTACTCGTCTCCGCCTCTCCTTGGCTCCTCCTCTCATATGGCCTAGTCTGTGGTTTCTTCATAACTGACGGAGGTGGAGCTTCAGCCCAGCAGTCCACTCCTCTCGACGAGAAGGCAGCAAATGAATAGTTGCTAGGGACTCCAGAGTGCATAGCAACCGAGGTTTGCTCCGCCCCCTGCTGTGCGTGACTCCTCCCACTTCCCTCCCCCTGATTGGCTGACTTCTGGAACATGCCAGGTATAAAGGGGGCTGTGATAGGAGCTGTGTTGATCTATGGGGAGGGGGACTGTGATCTATTGGGGACCTCAGAGGGGATCTAGCTCTGTATACACAAGCATTGCTATAGAAATGTCTGTCATCTCATGTACAGGTGATCATGACATCACACTCTGCTTTCTATGGACACTTTACTACTTTGTTGTCAGAGGTTTTATATAAAGTGACCCTTCCCCCTCCCCCCACTTTGTATCATTGCACTCCTCCCCCTCCGCTGTCACAGATGGACATTTTATTTAATTATTCTATTTATTATTCTACTTTTTTTTGCATTTTTTCTTAAATTTGTTTATTGCTGTAATATCTTTTTTTCTTGTCCCCTCCCCTCACATTTACAGGTGATCATGACATCACACTCTGCTTTCTATGGACACTTTGCTACTTTTGTTTGTCAGTTTTCTTTTAAAGTGACCCTCCCCCCCCCCACACACTTTGTATCATTGCACTCCTCCCCTCCGCTGTCACAGATGGACATTTCTTTGTATTTCTTTTACGGATTATTCACCTTTTTTGCATTTCTTTATTAATTTTTGTAATACCATTTTTCTTGTCCCCTCCCACCACTGGCAGGACTCTCCCACATCCTCCTGGAATACTGATGTCATGCATCCCAGGAAGCCTCGGGGTCCTGTACAACGCATGCGCTGCTGTGCATCATCAAGACTCTGGCTGTCTCTTCCTGATTCTTGCAGCTGTAGCCATGATGCTGCACTTTGTCCAATGCGTGCCATCAGGGGGACGGCTACGAGAACCCGGGAGAGACAGCGGCCCCTTGATGATGTACCAAAACACCTGACTGTTTCGTGAGAGCAGCAAAATCGTAACTTTTTATGTGTATTTATGAAACGTTGTGGTGCCATTCATTGTTAATGACATCACAAACACAGCAAGCACACACGTGTTGTTCCACGTGGCAGACGTGTCAAAACGCACAAAGCTTAATGCTACTTTGGCACGTGTGTCATGCGTAGGGCCGCCTACTGAAATGAATGCGATTTTGCATGCGTTCATGGAATGTACTTTATAGCTTACAAAAAATGATGAAGGAAGTCATTCTTTTACCAGAACAAAGAGCTCTGAGCGCTCAGCTCCACCCCGCAACATTGTGCTGGGCTGGCAGATTATGACCGCTTTGTACCAAAACTGCTATTAATGGATGTATGGATGTGTATGGATGATGGCAACAGCCATCAGGGGTCCCTCTGGGGTGTATTGCGGCTATTACTGATCTGCACTACATTCCCTGCTGCCAACACCAGACATTGGAGTGAAAGGGTCACTTTACCATAAAAAAGATGGTCACTGGAATGCTCACCTCCACCTCCCATCCTTGGCTCCACCTCTCATCCTTGGCTCCACCTCCCATCCTTGGCTCCACCTCTCATCCTTGGCTTCACCTCTCATCCTTGGCTCCACCTCTCACTCAGGCTCTGTAATCCTTCAAACTTACTGAAAGCTCTTCAGAAAATGGCAGACCTGGACCGTCAGCCCGCCAATCTGCAGCGCTGGATCCCCACTGAGCAGCGGTCAATGATTGCTAGGAACGCCAGCGTACTTAGCAACTTCTTAGCAACCAATGGTGTCTTGTGTATGCCTTGTCCCCTGTAGCACACCTCCTCCCAGTTCCCGTCTCCTGTCTGCCCTTCTTCAGGGTCATATTGGTCAGGCACTGGGCATTGTGATAGGCTCTACTGGTCTATGGGGCTACTTTGATCTATGAGGGAACTCTGATCTATGGGGGGTATTCTGATGACGCAAATGATCTGTGGGAGTACTCTGATGTATGTGGGTACTCTAATCTATGGGGATACTCTGACTGGGGTACCTGATTTGTGGGGGTACTATGATCTGTAGAGGCACTCTATGGGGGTTCTCTGATTGGGGCACATGATTTATGGGGGTACTCTGATGAGGGCAACTGATCTTTGTGGGTACTCTGATTTATGGGGGTGCTCTGAATGGGGCACCTGAAATTCTGCTGCATAGAGGTGGGTATGTTTTTTTTTTAGTAACCCCATACATCTCAGACTGATGCTGCAGTGTGGCGGGGAGTATAAATGTTTCTTTTTTGAGAACCCCAAAGTTCTCCTTTAAGTGACCTCCTACTTGATGGTGCCTAGTTAGTTCCATGTGTGACACCAGACTACAGCATGACATTAGGTAAGGGGTGCATTCTTCCTACTGACCACCAATGTGAGGGACACTTTTGCAATTGACCCTGATTAAACTCGTAAGTTGTCCTTGGCTCCACCTGTCACTCAGGCTCCGTTGACCAATACATTTCCTGAAGATTCTTCAATAAAGGGCAGACCTAGGCTGTCAGCCTGCCAATCAACAGCACCGGATTCCCGCTAAGCAGCAGTGAATGGTTACTAGGGGGTTCTTTAGCAATTGATGAAGCCCCATTTGCTCCACCCCCTGCGCCATGCGTCTCTCCTCCAGTTCCCGCCCCCTGCCTGGCTGGCTACAGGGACTTGTCACGTATAATGGGTGCAGTGATAGGATCTGTGCTGATCTATTGGGAGGGGGACTCTGATCCATGGGGGAACTCAGAGGGAATCTAGCTCTGTATACACAAGCATTCCTCTAGAAATGTACATTTACAAGTGATAATGATAATAAACTCTGCTTTCTATGGACAGTTTGTATCTTTTTTTAAAAAAAGTTCTGTTTAAAGGGAACCTTCACCCTCCCCACCCACTTTGTATATTTGCACTCCTACCCCCTCCACTATCACATTTGAATATTTTTTAATTTCTTATTCTACTTTTTTTGCATTTTGTATGAACATTTTTTGTGGTAATACCTTTTTCTTGTCCTTTCCTGCCACAGCCAGGATTCTCCCGCAGCATTCCAGGAAGCCTTGGGGTCCTGTACAACGCATGCGCTGCTCTGCATCATCGGGGCTCTGGCTGTCTCTTCCTGGTTCTTGCAGCTGTATCCCAGATGTTACACTGTGGCACGTGCATGCCATCAGGGGGATGGCTACAAGAACCCGGAAGACACAGCGGCCCCTCGATGTAAGTAAACAAGATGGAGGCATGGTGAACAGCTTGCAGCGGATTGCAGCTGGAGAGGCGGTATAATTAGAAAACCCCTCTGCAGTGTAAAGAGCAGGCTCTATGGCAAGCTGCATCAAGTGTCTTGGAGCTGCAGTGGCTGGGCAGTAGCCATCGCATGCATCAATAATTGCAGCGAATCTGGTTGGGTCTCTGTTAGTTATGGTTCAACAAGTAATGTCAGTTCTCTGTATAGGTAAACCAGATTCACTCATGGCAACCGATACAGAAATCTATGTACCGTATTTGCCGGCGTATAAGACGACTTTTTACCCCCTAAAAATCTTCTCAAAAGTCGGGGGTCGTCTTATACGCCGGTATACGGCATACTGACACTTTTTAGGGGGGCGGCGCGGTGCCGCCGCCGCCCCCCCCTTCCCCTAACGGAAGGGACACTAAGTACAGGGGTGGGCAAGGGCTATTTCTTACCTGGTTCCGGTCCCACGTCGATCCGGTCCAGGAAGCGCGGCTGCGTCTTCAGTTCGGCCACTGGATGTTCACGCGGCTGCTCGACTCCGCCTCCTCACCAGCGATTGGCCGCCAGAACTGTAGCTCAGGAAAGGCACACAGGCGGCCAATCACCGGCGAGGGGGTGGAGCCGAGCGACCCCACGAAAATCGAGTGCAGGACCAGCAGGTAAGTGGTCAGTGTAGAGGTGCTGCTGCAACCACATATGCTGGCTGCAGCAGCACCATACGAGAACAGAGTCAGCAAGTGTCAGTGGGAGGAATAGTGCCCCATCATTGGTGTCACTGATACCAATGATGGAGCACTATTCCTCCCACTGATACCTATGATGGGGCACTATTCCTCCCACTGACACCAACGATGGGGCACTATTCCTCCCCCCCACTGACACCAACGATGGGGCACTATTCCTCCCCCCACTGACATCAACGATGGGGCACTATTCCACCCCCACTGACACCAATGATGGGGCACTATTCCACCCCCCACTGACACCAATGATGGGGCACTATTCCACCCCCCACTGACACCAATGATGGGACACCATTCCTCCCACTGACACCAATGTTGGGACACTATTCCTCCCACTGACACCAATGATGGGGCACTATTCCCCCCACTGATACTAATGATGGGGCACTATTCCTGCCACTGATACCAATGATGGGGCACTATTCCTGCCACTGATACCAATGATGGGGCACTATTCCCTCCACTGATACAAATGATGGGGCACTATTCCTGCCACTAATGCCAATGATGGGGCACTATTCCTCCCACTGACACCAATGATGGGGCACTATTCCCCCCACTGATACTAATGATGGGGCACTATTCCTGCCACTGATACCAATGATGGGGCACTATTCCTGCCACTGATACCAATGATGGGGCACTATTCCCCCCACTGATACTAATGATGGGGCACTATTCCTGCCACTGATACCAATGATGGGGCTCTATTCCTCCCACTGGTGTGCATTGGAAGAGGGGTAGTCTTATACGGCGAGTATAGCCCAAACACTACATTTTAGCAGGAAAAGTAGGGGGGTCGTCTTATACGCTCAGTCGTCTTATACGCCGGCAAATACGGTATTACTCCCAAGTGCAAATGGGAAGCCTGCAGTCCAAATGTGTTCATGTATCCAAAGGCTATGTTCTCACTTGTGCATTGTGGGAACACATGCACAATTGCGCACTTTGCAGCCCTTTATCAGGTGCACAGCATTGCTAATAATTTTTAATGGCACCTCCATGCGCCACGCCAATGCGTGTACATTCATGTGCGCCAAAACATATGGTACTTTATTACATTTTAGTGTGGTGCGATTTTTAATAGAGGCCAGGGAATTATTTTGTACATTTCTTGTGCATAGCGCAGTCCATTGAAATGAATGGGCTGCCCAAACATGACGCGCAGACTGCTGTCGGCCAGTTCTGGGAGGGCGTCATATGACATCCTATCAGAACGTGCCCTTCCGCATGCCCCCAGGGGCGCGCACGGCGATCTACAATCTCAAACTAGATTCACTCATGGAAACCGATACAGAATGGGCTGCCCAAACATGACGCACAGAAACACACAGAAAGCATAAGTTTCTGTTTAACCACTTGCCAAATGATGGCTTCACTGCGGCCGGCCAGTTCTGTGAGGGCGTCATATGATGTCCTCCCAGAACTCGCCCTCCCTCATGTCCCCAGGGGGGCGCCACCCGGCAATCACCATGAGCGCTGTGTCCATTGGACACAGCTGATCACGTGATGTGGTAAAAGGCCAATCACAGTGGCCTTTTACCAGGTGATTAGCCATGTCCAATGACACATCAGATCACCGGTAAATGTAGTTGCTGGTTATCAGCTGCACTTTCCTCACGCTGTGACAGCGTGAGGAAAGTACTGCCAATAACTGGCCATTGTCAGAGGACGGATCGGCACCGATCATCAGTGCCGCCCACCTGTGCCCATCAGTGCTGCCAGTCAGTGTCACCCATCAGTGCTGCTCATCAGTGCCGCCTATCTGTGCCCATCATTGTTGCATAACAGTGCCGCCTATCAGTGCTGCTTATCAGTGCCTATCAGTGCTGCCTATCAGTGCCCATCAGTGCTGCCTATCAGTGCTGCCTATCAGTGCAGCCTCATTAACGCACATTAGTGAAGGAGAACAATTACCTGTTTGCAAAATTGTATAATAGAAACAAAGAAAAACTTTTTTTTTCACAATTTTTACTCTTTTTTTGTTTATAGCACAAAAACTAAAACACCCAGTGTGATTAAATACCACCAAAAAGAAAGCACTATTTGTGTGAAAAAAATTATACAAATTTCATATGGGTACAATGTTGCATGACCATGCAATTGTTATTCAAAGTGCGACAGCGCTGAAAGCTGAAAATTGGCCTGGGCAGGAAGGGGGTATAAGTGCCCTGTAGGCAAGGGGTTAAAATCTATGTATTATACTTATGATGGAGTGGAATCACCACTCTCTTCCAGGGTTACAGAGCCATTAGGATCTTCAGTATCCAGCATATTCAGTAGGCCCCATTCACACCTGAGCGTTTTGAAAATGCACAAAAACTCCCAAGTATGTACATGCATTTACAAAATGCGCATAACATGCATGTGACGCTTGTGGTGCCATTCACTGGTAATGGCACCTCAAACGCAGTAAGCAGACATGGTTCTGCATGTGGAAAAGTGCACAACAATCGTGTCAAAACGCACAAAGTTCAATGCTGAAAAAGCATTACTTTGGCGTGTGTGTTGTGCGTAGGGAAGCCCATTGAAATGAATGGGCTGCCCTATGCGTGTAGTACACAAATACACACAAAAAAGTGCTCTTTTTACATGCGTCCACAAAATGCAGTTTATAGATACAGGATAAAAAAAATTACAAAGGAAAAAATCTTTTACCATTATGAGGGTGGCCTTTGGGGTGTAGTATGTGTCATTATTTGTCTGTACTGCAGTCCCAGCTGCCCACACCATACATGGCAGGAAGGGGGCACTTTACCAGGATAAAGAGATGTGGGCTGCTCAGCTCCGCCCACTCACATGCTGGCTTAGCTGCTAATGACAGTTTTGAATGTGCACCCAAAATCGCCATTCATACATGTATTATCAGCCCAGAAGCCGTTCGCTGTCCCTCTGGGCTGTTCTGTGGCTACTACTGCTCTGAATTACATCCCCAGCTGCCCACACTGCACCTAGAAGGGAATAGGTCCCTTCACCATAACAAACATGGCCGCCGAAGTCCTCAGCTCCGCCCCATTTAGCTAATTAGCAAGTAATGACAGCTTTAAAACTGGAAACAAAATCAGCATTGGTACATAAATAATCAGCCCAAAAGCCATGAGATGTCCCTCTGGGGTGTGCCCACACTGTACATAGAAAGGAATGAGTTCTTTTACCATAACAAAGATGGCCACCGAAGTCCTCAGTTCCACCCACACAGATGTTGGCTTAGCAACTAATGACAGCTTTGAAACTTGAATCAAAATCGGCATTCAAACATGTACAAACATTACAAAATGCATGAACTGCCCCTCCAGAGTGTACTGTGGTGATTACTACTCTGAATGACATTCACGGCTGCCCACACTGTATATAGAGGAGAATAGGTCACTGTACCTTAACAAAGATGGCCATCCTAGTACTTGTCTCCGCCTCTCCTTGGCTCCTCCTCTCATATGGCCTAGTCTGTGGTTTCTTCATAACTGACGGAGGTGGAGCTTCAGCCCAGCAGTCCACTCCTCTCGACGAGAAGGCAGCAAATGAATAGTTGCTAGGGACTCCAGAGTGCATAGCAACCGAGGTTTGCTCCGCCCCCTGCTGTGTGTGACTCCTCCCACTTCCCTCTCCCTGATTGGCTGACTTCTGGGACTTGTCAGGTATAATGGGGGCTGTGATAGGAGCTGTGTTGATCTATGGGGAGGGGGACTGTGATCTATTGGGGACCTCAGAGGGGATCTAGCTCTGTATACACAAGCATTGCTATAGAAATGTCTGTCATCTCATGTACAGGTGATCATGACATCACACTCTGCTTTCTATGGACACTTTACTACTTTGTTGTCAGAGGTTTTATATAAAGTGACCCTTCCCCCTCCCCCCACTTTGTATCATTGCACTCCTCCCCCTCCGCTGTCACAGATGGACATTTTATTTCATTATTCTACTTATTATTCTACTTTTTTTGGCATTTTTTCTTAAATTTGTTTATTGCTGTAATATCATTTTTTCTTGTCCCCTCCCCTCACATTACAGGTGATCATGACATCACACTCTGCTTTCTATGGACACTTTGCTACTTTTGTTTGTCAGTTTTCTTTTAAAGTGACCCCCCCCACTTTGTATCATTGCACTCCTCCCCTCCGCTGTCACAGATGGACATTTCTTTGTATTTCTTTTACGGATTATTCACCTTTTTTGCATTTCTTTATTAATTTTTGTAATACCATTTTTCTTGTCCCCTCCCACCACTGGCAGGACTCTCCCACATCCTCCTGGAATACTGATTTCATGCATCCTAGGAAGCCTCGGGGTCCTGTACAACGCATGCGCTGCTGTGCATCATCCGGGCTCTGGCTGTCTCTTCCTGATTCTTGCAGCTGTAGCCATGATGCTGCACTTTGTCCAATGCGTGCCATCAGGGGGACGGCTACGAGAACCCGGGAGAGACAGCGGCCCCTTGATGATGTACCTAAACACCTCACTGTTTCGTGAGAGCAGCAAAATCGTAACTTTTTATGTGAATTTATGAAACGTTGTGGTGCCATTCATTGTTAATGACATCACAAACACAGCAAGCACACATGTGTTGTTCCACGTGGCAGACGTGTCAAAACGCACAAAGCTTAATGCTACTTTGGCACGTGTGTCATGTGTAGGGCCGCCTACTGAAATGAATGAGATTTTGCATGCGTTCATGGAATGTACTTTATAGCTTACAAAAAATGATAAAGGAAGTCATTCTTTTACCAGAACAAAGAGCTCTGAGCGCTCAGCTCCACCCCGCAACATTGTGCTGGGCTGGCAGATTATGACCGCTTTGTACCAAAACTGCTATTAATGGATGTATGGATGTGTATGGATGATGGCAACAGCCATCAGGGGTCCCTCTGGGGTGTATTGCGGCTATTACTGATCTGCACTACATTCCCTGCTGCCAACACCAGACATTGGAGTGAAAGGGTCACTTTACCATAAAAAAGATGGCCACTGGAATGCTCAGCTCCACCTCCCATCCTTGGCTCCACCTCTCATCCTTGGCTCCACCTCCCATCCTTGACTCCACCTCTCATCCTTGGCTTCACCTCTCATCCTTGGCTCCACCTCTCACTCAGGCTCTGTAATCCTTCAAACTTACTGAAAGCTCTTCAGAAAATGGCAGACCTGGACCGTCAGCCTGCCAATCTGCAGCGCTGGATCCCCACTGTGCAGCGGTCAATGATTGCTAGGAACGCCAGCGTACTTAGCAACTTCTTAGCAACCGATGGTGTCTTGTGTATGCCTTGTCCCCTGTAGCACACCTCCTCCCAGTTCTCGTCTCCTGTCTGCCCTTCTTCAGGGTCATATTGGTCAGGCACTGGGCACTGTGATAGGCTCTACTGGTCTATGGGGCTACTTTGATCTATGAGGGAACTCTGATCTATGGGGGGTATTCTGATGACGCAAATGATCTGTGGGGGTACTCTGATGTATGTGGGTACTCTAATCTATGGGGATACTCTGACTGGGGTACCTGATTTGTGGGGGTAATATGATCTGTAGAGGCACTCTATGGGGGTTCTCTGATTGGGGCACCTGATCTATGGGGGTACTCTGATGAGGGCAACTGATCTTTGTGGGTACTCTGATTTATGGGGGTGCTCTGAATGGGGCACCTGAAATTCTGCAGCATAGAGGTGGGGTTTTTTTTTAGCAACCCCATACATCTCAGACTGATGCTGCAGTGTGGCGGGGAGTATAAATATTTGTTTTTTGAGAACCCCAAAGTTCTCCTTTAAGTGACCTCCTACTTGATGGTGCCTAGGTAGTTCCATGTGTGACACCAGACTACAGCATGACATTAGGTAAGGGGTGCATTCTTTCTACTGACCACCAATGTGAGGGACACTTTTGCAATTGACTCTGATTAAACTCGTAAGTTGTCCTTGGCTCCACCTGTCACTCAGGCTCTGTTGACCAATACATTTCCTGAAGATTCTTCAATAAAGGGCAGACCTAGGCTGTCAGCCCGCCAAACAACAGCACCGGATTCCCGCTAAGCAGCAGTGAATGGTTGCTAGGGGGTTCTTTAGCAATTGATGAAGCCCCATTTGCTCCACCCCCTGCGGCACGCGTCTCTCCTCCAGTTTCCGCTCCCTGCCTGGCTGGCTACAGGGACTTGTCACGTATAATGGGTGCAGTGATAGGATCTGTGCTGATCTATGGGGAGGGGGACTCTGATCCATGGGGGAACTCAGAGGGAATCTAGCTCTGTATACACAAGCATTCCTCTAGAAATGTACATTTACAAGTGATAATGATAATAAAATCTGCTTTCTGTGGACAGTTTGTAACTTTTTTAAAAAAAAGTTCTGTTTAAAGGGAACCTTCACCCTCCCCACCCACTTTGTATAATTGCACTCCTACCCCCTCCACTGTCACAATTGAATATTTTTTAATTTCTTATTCTATTTTTTTTTGCATTTTGTATGAAAATTTTTTGTGGTAATACCTTTTTCTTGTCCTTTCCTGCCACAGCCAGGATTCTCCCGCAGCATTCCAGGAAGCCTTGGGGTCCTGTACAACGCATGCGCTGCTGTGCATCATCGGGGCTCTGGCTGTCTCTTCCTGGTTCTTGCAGCTGTATCCCAGATGTTACACTGTGGCACGTGCATGCCATCAGGGGGATGGCTACAAGAACCCAGAAGACACAGCGGCCCCTCGATGTAAGTAAGCAAGATGGAGGCATGGTGAACAGCTTGCAGCGGATTGCAGCTGGAGAGGCGGTATAATTAGAAAACCCCTCTGCAGTGTAGAGAGCAGGCTCTATGGCAATCCGCATCACGTGTCTTGGAGCTGCAGCGGCTGGGCAGTAGCCATCGCATGCATCAATAATTGCAGCGAATCTGGTTGGGTCTCTCTGAGTTATGGTTCAACAAGTAATGTCAGTTCTCTGTATAGGTAAACCAGATTCACTCATGGCAACCGATACAGAAATCTATGTATTACTCCCAAGTGCAAATGGGAAGCCTGCAGTCCAAATGTGTTCATGTATCCAAAGGCTCTGTTCTCACTTGTGCATTGTGGGAACACATGCACAATTGTGCACTTTGCAGCCCTTTTTCAGGTGCACAGCATTGATAATAATTTTTAATGGCACCTCCATGCGCCACGCTAATGCGTGTACATTCATGTGCGCCAAAACATATGGTACTTTATTACATTTTAGTGTGGTGCGATTTTTAATAGAGGCCAGGGAATTATTTTGTACATTTCTTGTGCATAGCGCAGTCCATTGAAATGAATGGGCTGCCCAAACATGACGCGCAGACTGCGGCCGGCCAGTTCTGGGAGGGCGTCATATGACGTCCTCTCAGAACTTGCCCTCCTGCAGGCCCCCAGGGGCGCGCACCCGGCGATCTACAATCTCAAACTAGATTCACTCGTGGCAACCGATACAGAATGGGCTGGCCAAACATGACACACAGAAACACACAGAAAGCATAAGTTTCTGTTTAACCACTTGCCGACCGCAGATAGCCAAATGATGGCTTCACTGCGGCTGGCCAGTTCTGGGAGGGCGTCATATGGCGTCCTCCCAGAACGCGCCCTCCCTCATGTCCCCAGGGGCGCGCCACCCGGCGATCACCATGAGCGCTGTGTCCTACGGACACAGCTGATCACGTGATGTGGTAAAAGGCCAATCACAGTGTCCTTTTACCACTTGATTAGCCGTGTCCAATGACACAGCAGATCAACGGTAAATGCAGTTGCCGGTTATCGGCTGCACTTTCCTCACGCTGTGACAGCATGAGGAAAGTACTGCCGATAACTAGCAATTGTCAGAGGATGGATCGGCACTGATCATCAGTGCCCTGATCATCAGTGCCACCCACCAGTGCCCATCAGTGCCACCCACCTGTGCCCATCAGTGCCTAGCAGTGCCACCCACCTGTGCCCATCAGTGCTGCCAGTCAGTGCCACCCATCAGTGCTGCTCATCAGTGCCGCCTATCTGTGCCCATCATTGTTGCATAACAGTGCCGCCTCATCAGTGCCGCCTATCAGTGCTGCTTATCAGTGCCAGCTATCAGTGCTGCCTATCAGTGCAGCCTCATCAACGCACATTAGTGAAGGAGAACAATTACCTGTTTGCAAAATTGTATAATAGAAACAAAGAAAAACTTTTTTTTCCAAAATTTTTTACTCTTTTTTTGTTTATAGCACAAAAAATAAAACACCTAGTGGCAATTAAATACCACCAAAAGAAAGCAGTATTTGTGTGAAAAAAAATGATACAAATTTCATATGGGTACAATGTTGCATGACTGCGCAATTGTCATTCAAATTGCGCCATTGCTGAAAGCTGAAAATTGGCCTGGGCAGGAAGGGGGTATAAGTGCCCTGTAGGCAAGGGGTTAAAATCTATGTATTATACTTATGATGGAGTGGAATCACCACTCTCTTCCAGGGTTACGGAGCCATTAGGATCTTCAGTATCCAGCATATTCAGTAGGCCCCATTCACATTTACATGCATTTACAAAATGCGCATAACATGCATGTGACGCTTGTGGTGCCATTCACTGGTAATGGCACCTCAAACGCAGTAAGCAGACATGGTTCTGCATGTGGAAAAGTGCACAGAAATCATGTGAAAACGCACAAAGTTCAATGCTGAAAAAGCATTACTTTGGCGTGTGTGTTGTGCGTAGGGAAGCCCATTGAAATGAATGGGCTGCCCTATGCGTGTAGTACACAAATACACACAAAAAAAGTGCTCTTTTTACATGCGTCCACAAAATGCAGTTTATAGATACAGGATAAAAAAAATTACAAAGGAAAAAAATCTTTTACCATTATGAGGGTGGCCTTTGGGGTGTAGTATGTGTCATTATTTGTCTGTACTACAGTCCCAGCTGCCCACACCATACATGGCAGGAAGGGGGCACTTTACCAGGATAAAGAGATGTGGACTGCTCAGCTCCGCCCACTCACATGCTGGCTTAGCTGCTAATGACAGTTTTGAATGTGCACCCAAAATCGCCATTCATACATGTATTATCAGCCCAGAAGCCATTGGCTGTCCCTCTGGGCTGTTCTGTGGCTACTACTGCTCTGAATTACATCCCCAGTTGCCCACACTGCACCTAGAAGGGAATAGGTCCCTTCACCGTAACAAACATGGCCGCCGGAGTCCTCAGCTCCGCCCCATTTAGCTAATTAGCAAGTAATGACAGCTTTAAAACTGGAAACAAAATCAGCATTGGTACATAAATAATCAGCCCAAAAGCCATGAGATGTCCCTCTGGGGTGTGCCCACACTGTACATAGAAAGGAATGAGTTCTTTTACCATAACAAAGATGGCCACCGAAGTCCTCAGTTCCACCTACACAGATGTTGGCTTAGCAACTAATGACAGCTTTGAAACTTGAATCAAAATCGGCATTCAAACATGTACAAACATTCCAAAATGCATGAACTGCCCCTCCAGAGTGTACTGTGGTGATTACTACTCTGAATGACATTCACGGCTGCCCACACTGTATATAGAGGAGAATAGGTCACTGTACCTTAACAAAGATGGCCATCCTAGTACTCGTCTCCGCCTCTCCTTGGCTCCTCCTCTCATATGGCCTAGTCTGTGGTCTCTTCATAACTGACGGAGGTGGAGCTTCAGCCCAGCAGTCCTCTCCTCTCGACGAGAAGGCAGCAAATGAATAGTTGCTAGGGACTCCAGAGTGCATAGCAACCGAGGTTTGCTCCGCCCCCTGCTGTGCGTGACTCCTCCCACTTCCCTCCCCCTGATTGGCTGACTTCTGGGACTTGTCAGGTATAATGGGGGCTGTGATAGGAGCTGTGTTGATCTATGGGGAGGGGGACTGTGATCTATGGGGGACCTCAGAGGGGATCTAGCTCTGTATACACAAGCATTGCTATAGAAATGTCTGTCATCTCATGTACAGGTGATCATGACATCACACTCTGCTTTCTATGGACACTTTACTACTTTGTTGTCAGAGGTTTTATATAAAGTGACCCTTCCCCCTCCCCCCACTTTGTATCATTGCACTCCTCCCCCTCCGCTGTCACAGATGGACATTTTATTTCATTATTCTATTTATTATTCTACTTTTTTTGGCATTTTTTCTTAAATTTGTTTATTGCTGTAATATCTTTTTTTCTTGTCCCCTCCCCTCACATTACAGGTGATCATGACATCACACTCTGCTTTCTATGGACACTTTGCTACTTTTGTTTGTCAGTTTTCTTTTAAAGTGACCCTCTCCCCCCCTCCCCCCCCCCACTTTGTATCATTGCACTCCTCCCCTCCACTGTCACAGATGGACATTTCTTTGTATTTCTTTTACGGATTATTCACCTTTTTTGTATTTCTTTATTAATTTTTGTAATACCATTTTCCTTGTCCCCTCCCACCACTGGCAGGACTCTAATCTATGGCACTCTAATCTATGGGGGTTCTCTGAATGGGGCACCTGATCTGTGGGTCTACTCTGATCTATGAGGGAACTCTGATCTATGGGTATACTCTGATGACAGCAACTGATCTGTGGGGGTACTTGAATCTATGGGGGGGCACTCTTATCTATGGGGGTACTTTCAGGCACCTGATCTGTGGGAGTACTCTGATCTATGGCGGCACTCTGATCTATGAGGGCACTCTGATGAAGGCAACTGATCTGTGGGGGTTCTTTAATCTATGGGGACACTCTAATCTATGGGGTTACTCTGAGGCACCTGATTGTGGGGGTACTCTGATCTATGGGAGTACTCTGATTTGGGCACCTCATCTATGGGGGTTCTCTGGTGGGGGCAACTGATCTGTGGGGGTACTCTGATGTATGGGATACTCTGATAAGAGCACCTGATCTATAGGGGTACTCAGATGGGAGCACCTGATCTATGGGGATACTCAGATGGGGCAGCTGTTCTGTGAAGGTTTAGAGGTGAATCCCAGGATAAGCAAATATTGTCTAAATGTAAGAGTCCTGTGTATTCTTCTTGAATCTCGGTGTGTTTGGTTTATTTCTTCCAGATCTGCGCAGTAATCCAGTGTGAACTTTTCCCTCTGTGCAGGAGCTTCCTGTAATAAAGACCGCTCACTGCTGCTCTCTCTCTTTGCGCAGGGTGACTGGTCTTGTCTCTGCCCCTCTGGTGGTTTTCTAAAGGCAGCTTGTGATGGATGGGTCCTGCCTGGTCCCGCCCACAGCTCTGCTCCCTGCACAGGCTATGTACAGAACAGTGATGATGTCACTGCTACGTTTATAAGATAATATCTGGTTTTGCAAAGGCATATGGTGCTCCCAAAGTTGACATCCTTTGTGGCTATTAGGAATGATATATTTTAAAGTGTTTCTGCTCGGAGTTCAGCTGTAAACCTAAAAATGAAGATGCCTTTTTTAACCAATATATTGTTTTTGAAAAATGTTACTAAAAGTATTTTTTAAACAGGTGTCCCAGCGAAGCTCCCAGCACAGCACATCCAGATCGATAAACCAGATCCAGCATGGGCCAGATCGATAAATCTCCTTTACAGAATAATACTTCATCTGTAATCAACATTCCAGCGTACTGCACAGAGGTAAGAATTGATGGGCTACTCATAGATTTACTTCAGTTATTTAAAAGTGACCTACAGGAACACGGCTAAATCCACAAATGAGATCCATACAAGGGAGCCATCTTACCTGCCAAAGGATTTGTGCTTCTGTCTGTACACTGGTGATAGTTACACAGCTCCCACACACAGCACAACATGGTCTAGCTGGGCTTTTCTCTGATACAATTAAAGTGATTATAAAGGTTTGATTATTTTTTTCATATAATAAACATGTTATACTTACCTGTTCTGTGCACAGCAGCCCTCCTCTTCTGGGGTCCCCCACCATCACTCCTGGCTCCTCCTCCCTTCCAAGTGCCACCACAACAAGCTGCTTGCTATGGGGGCACTCGCACGGGTTTGATCCCGAGCTGAGCTGTATGCGTCTATTGATACACAGACTGCAGTTCAGCCTCGCCCCTGCTCCCTTGAGTGACAGCAACAGGAGCCAATGGCTCCAGCTGCTGCTTCCATATCCAGTGAGGAGAGCGAGAGTAGCACTGCTGCTCTCAGGCACAGCGCTGGATCGAGATCAGGCAAAGGTAAGTATTTAGGGGGGTCTGGGGGGAGCTGATCAAAGAAGATTTTTTACCTTAATGCAGAGAATTCATCAAAGTAATAAACCTTCTGTCTTTACAACCACTTTAAGAACCAGAAGCTCTTTTGGACATACTTCTCTTCTGGGTCACAAGAGTGCACTTGTGTTCCCCTGTGACCCAGAATCAGCCAAAAGTGGGCTAAAGGTCCTCCGTGGGCTGATGTCACAGAGCTGCTCCAAGCTGTGGAAGGATCCCAACCTTATTGTTGGGATCCGCCCAGCTGCCTATTGACAGCTGGCTTCAGCTCTCAGCACACGGCTGAAACTGCTGTCTTCTTTGAGGAGACCGAGAACTAAGCAATCAGCAGTCATGTGATCGCTCAGTTCTCTGTCTTAGAGTTGGTTGCGGACAGCTGCAGCATCACAGTGATGATGCAGCATAGAAGTGGGTAAGTATGTTTTTTTTTTACGACCCCCATACATCTCAGACTGATGCTGAATTGTGGGAGTATGGATGTTTGTTTTTTGAGAACCCCCAGATTTTCCTTTAATTGACCTCCTATTTGATGGTGCCTGGTTAGTTCCATGTGTGACACCAGACTACAGCATGACATTAGGTAAGGGGTGCATTCTTCCTACTGACCACCAATGTGAGGGACACTTTTGCAATTGACCCTGATTAAACTCGTAAGTAAAGACTCCCGGAAACCTGAAAATTATTATTTTTTATACTGTTAGAGGCTTTAAGTTAGAAAAAGCCTGGTCTAGACCTTCCTGTAATCTCCTCACCACCCCTACTAGATGCATTGTTCTCCCAGCTGTAGAGGGAACACTACATTTAACAATTTGCCTGGGTGCTCAAACACAGGATTGGCCTTCCTTTTCTAAGATTTCCCATCACATTCTCTATCAGCGATAACCCAGCTCCCTATCTGATCAATCCACATGCCTGAATCTTATATCTAAATTAAGATTTTATGCAGTTTGAATCAAGATTGCAATAAAGATTGAGACATGAGTTGTACTTAACATTTCCTCTATATTTCCAGAAATGTTTGTCTAGAATGGGGTCACCATACCCGGCCTACTGCAAGATTTTTTTCCAGCCCACGACTAGTGGCAGTGACATATCCTCAATGTGCACAGATCTGGGATTCAGCCCAACAGAGGCTGCCTATGGTCTCTGCTTTGACTTGATGTAAGGGGGGACTCTGATGGGAACCCAGATGAAAGGGGAACCCTCATATAAGTAGATACTCTGATGTAAGGGGGATTGTGATGTAAGGGGGGATTCTGATGTAAAAGGGGACTCATTTCTTTATAAAAAAATGTTTTGTTTTGGCCCACAAATATTTGTAAAATAAACAATATAGCCCTCATACTGAAAGGTTCGGAGACCCCTGCTTTAGGGGAAATCTGTGGACCCTTATGTAAAGGGGAGCTCTACGGACTCTGAGGTAAGGAGGAACTCTGCAAACTCTGATGTAAGGGGGGGCTCTAGTGACCAGGGAACCTCTTACACCAGATTTCCCCTTTACACCAAGTCAGCAACATTCCCCTTTACATCAGGGTCCGGAGAGTTCCCCTTTACATCAGGGTCCGCAGAGTTCCCCTTTACATCGGGGTCCGTAGAGTTTCTCCTGGCGCTATAAGGCAAACTCTGCAGACTCTGATGTACTGTAAAGGGGAACTCTGATGTAAAGGGGTCTCTGGGAAGGCTGGGAACTCTGATGTATGAGGGGATTCTAATGTAATGACAGGAAGGGGGCACGCTGCACAACATGTGAGATGGCCCCGCTTCTGAACCATAATAAAGGGCCCCTGACTGGAGCAAAGGGCCCCAGGCTCGTATCAGGGGGATCCTTCATGGTTTTTTGCACCAGGGCCCTGAAGGTTGTAGTTATGCCTCTGGCTTGCAGGAATTTACTAGATGGCAGCTGCTCTGACCCAGAATCTTGAGTGTTTTGTTTGACACAGTGTGGGTACAACCATACACTCTAGATGGGTCTGCTGGCAGGTCCATAATCTGGGTCTCCTAGCTGTCCGTTTTCTTCTTTCTCCTCATACAAGTTTCTCGCACCGCATCCAAAACCCACTGATTTTGAGATCTGCTGTGGGTGCCAATAATTTGTTAATGGCACCCCAAACACAGATTGCAAACACAGTGCATTTGCCTGCACCAGATCGCATGGTACCGCAGTACCATGTGATTTGGTGCTGTGCGTTTTTGAAAAGTAGTGCGCGCTTTACTTTATGTGCAATCTAATGCAATTTCAACCTATTCAAATGAATGGGCTGAAACTCGCAGCGCTCTGAATGGCGTAGGAATGTGTGCGATTCAGGTGTGAACCGGCCCTAAAATTCCAAGTCGTTTTTCTTTTTTACTTTTGTATCGGTTACAAGTCCATACACAAGGGGTTTTTTTATGTTTTAAAATTTGTATAATTATAGACTGAGACACTGTCATGACATCTGAACAGTATATAGGCCACATTTAAGCCAGCCATAAACAAATCTACCGTATTTGCCGGCGTATAAGACGACCCCCTACTTTTCCTGTTAAAATATAGAGTTTGGGCTATACTCGCCGTATAAGACTACCCCTCTTCCAACGCACACCAAATGAAAATGAAAAAACATCAGATTTGATTTCAATATGGTATGGTATTTCAGTATGGTATTCCAATGATGGGGCACTATTCCTCCCACTGATACCAATGATGGGGCGCTATTCCTCCCACTGACACCAATGATGGGGCATGATTCCTCCCACTGATACCAATAATGAGGCACTATTCCTCCCACTGATACCAATGATGGGGCACTATTCCTCCCACTGATACCAATAATGAGGCACTATTCCTCCCACTGATACCAATGATGGGGCACTATTCCTCCCACTGATACCAATGATGGGGCTCTATTCCTCCCACTGATACCAATGATGGGGCGCTATTCCTCCCACTGATACCAATGATGGGACACTATTCCTCCCACTGACACCAATGATGGTGCCCCATCATTAGTGTCAGTGTGTGAAGAATAGTGTCCCATCATTGGTATCAGTGGGAGGAATAGGGCCCCATCATTGGTGTCAGTGTGGAGGAGGAACAGTGCCTCATCATTGGTGTCAGTGTGGAGGAGGAACAGTGCCTCATCATTGGTGTCAGTGGGGGAGAACAGTGCCCCATCGTTGGTGTCAGTGGGGGAGAGGAGCGGCTGCTCCTTCTTTCAGTTCGGCCCCTTGATTTTCGTGGGGCCGTTCGGCTCCGCCTCCTCGCCGGTGATTGGTCGCCCGTGTGCCTTTCCAGTGCTGGCGCCCAATCACCGGTGAGGAGGCGGAGCCGAGCGGGCGGCGGGACCATCGAGCGGCCGAACTGAAAGAAGGAGCAGCCGCGCTTCCTGGACCGGATCGTCGTGGGACCGGGACCGGAGCCAGGTAAGGTACAGCAGCCCCTCTGCCCACCCCTGTACTTGGTGTCCGTTGAAGGAGGAGGGGGGGTGGCGCCGCACCTCGAAAAAGTGCCGCCCTGACACCGGCTCGCCGTATACCGGCGTATAAGACGACCCCCGACTTTTCAAAAGATTTTCACGGGTTGAAAAGTCGTCTTATACGCCGGCAAATACGGTAAATCTGAACGATTCAGCAGGAACCAGCCGAATTTCAATCCCTCTATGATCAGGCTGGTAGAACTGAAATCGAGCTATCTATTGATTGACTTCAGTGCAACCAGCCTGTGTTTTTTCTTTTGTTCGATCACTATAGGCAACAGCATTGATCAATGTATTCTGACAGCGGGGAAACCTTCCGCCTTCAGAATACAATAGCACAGTGGGAGGGATTCCCCCAACACTGTGTTGATATGGAAATTGAGCAATCTCCTTTCCTTCAACCCATGGTAAATGTATGGCCTGCCTTAGACCATGTATATTTAGTGTGCAACATGCAGCATGGTTGCATAAACCATTTCCAAAACTAGAGTTGCACCTATACCGTGTACAAATACTCGTACTTGTGCAAATGCTCTTGATACTGAAACTGATACCTTTGTGGTGCAATTTGAGGCCATACAAAATGAATGGGCTCAAATTGCACTGCAAAGAATTGCATGCAATCTAAACAGGAATGCGGTGCAATTCCTGTCTGAATCACATACGGTTTTGCGCACAGCTCCTGTGTGAACCCAGGCTTGTCATAGTGACTTTGACCCTGAATTCACCCAGGGAAACCTCCCTGCATGACATAAATCGCACTGCATTCCTGCTCAAATGACATGCAATTCTTTGCAGTGCGATTTGAGCCCATTCATTTTGTATGGGTTCAGATTGCACTGCAAAGGTATCGGTGAATACTTGACCGAAAGTATCAGTACCCAGACTCGCCGATAAAAAAAACAATATCTGTGCATCCCTACCCAAAACCCATACTGCACCCCCTTGTCTGAACAGCGGGGTGATTCTTCTTGCGGCATTATGTGATTATTTGAGTTCAGCATGGCTGTGCGGCAGGAATCACTCACAATGAATTCCCTCATGTCCCATCTGTCACCGCAGCATTTTTTAAAGCATTTTTCTTCTGCTTTTATTAACTGCAAAACTGATCAATGTGAAAGGGCCCTAAGATAACACGTTCCCTGTAGCAGTGCAGTAGCCTTCATGAGTGTTCTTGTACCAAACTGGTTAATCCCATTACAAATGGCCTGCAGCAGGTATGAGCAGGTATGAGAGCCGGCACCTGTGTAAGCATGCTGGATTTTTGCCGTTGTGTGCTTACAAAGGTCACCGTGACTCTCGCAGGATACTAAATAGAGCCGGGTAATCTTTACTGAAAGCTGAGCTCTGACATACTGGGAAAAGCAGCAGCCAAGCACCGTGTGTTCTTTAAGGGACCCGTCGCTACAATGGGAGCTGTCATTGCTGACTGTCATCCTGATCCTTGCTTCACTATTTAGTGAGTTACTGAACTGTTACAACCTTGAAGAATGTAACAATAAACAGTGCAGCGCTCAAAAAATAAAGGCAGTATAAAGTCTATGCGATATCCATAGAGTTGTCTGGATTAGATGTAGAACTTCCAGAGTATTTACTGCTTCAAAATAATAGCAATGCGCACTCACCAGAAACGCATGGATTATGCATATGTAGGAATAATCATCCCAGATGTCAGATCCATCGAAGACCAAGTGGTGGGCATCCTTCTCACGGTGGGTCATCAAAGACTCCAAATCAGATCCAGAGGTCCCCTTAAGGCTAGTCAGGTAATCCACACTGATAGTATTGATCCCTCTTCTGGATGGTATAGGCCAGTGGTGGGCAACCTTTTTTTTCAACTGAGCCAAATCTCGCCAAAACCACGATTGAAATTTATTTTGAGAGCCACATTTTTAAAACTGAAAATACATCCCCCATAGTAATTCATCCCCCATATAGTAATTCATCCCCCATATAGTAATTAATCCCCCATAGTAATTCATCCCCTATAGTAATTCATCCCCCATAGAGTAATTCATCCCCCATATAGTAATTCATCCCCCATAGTGTAATTCATCCCCCATATAGTAATTCATCCCCCATAAAGTAATTCATCCCCCCTAAAGTAATTCATCCCCCATATAGTAATTCATCCCCCATATAGTAATTCATTCCCCATATTATTTCATCCCCCATATTAAGTCCCCAAGTCCCCCCTGTGTCAATTTACTTACCTTTGCTCTGTGCGTTCCTCTCGCCGTGTTCCCGCGCCGTTCTGGTCTTCAGGGCGGACTGTGAGAGGAGGTCGTCACGCTGCCCCGCCTACATCCTGACAGCTGCAGAGTCCTGACTTTTGGGGCGGCCGCCCGGCACACAGAAGAGCCACATTTAAGTTTGTAAAGAGCCGCATGTGGCTCGCGAGCCGCGGCTTGCCGACCACTGGTATAGGCACCCTCTCTGTGGGGGTAATAGCTCCACAAAGGAGCCCCAAGAAACAGGTGCCAGAGATAGTGTAGTATGTTCTTAGATGATTTTATTTGTCAAAAACAGCAATAGGGCAGTATGCACATCACAACATATATTAGGAAGTGAAAGACAGCATTACTGACCCCAATAAAGATGGCCGCCGGGCCTCCTCGTGGCTCCGGCGGTAGGAAATGACGTCACGCTCTGCACAGCTCCTCCTTAGGCCTTTCGTGCTACAGGCACATCATCAGAGGGGAGGCTGTACCAGGTTAGTGTCTCATTAGATGGTAAAACTGGGATAAGGATGACCGCTGCAGTGCACAATAATCAGTACTATAGATCCTAAAGTCTATTTCTACTTTTGCAGCCAAATTGGGAAAACACCTACTTTATATTTGACACGTTCCCAATCACATAGCATAACTTAAAAAAAAAAATTTAAAATTGCTGGTTACTTTTTTTAGTTTGATCATCCAACAAAGAAAAATCCCAGGTAGTTTTCTTTGTTTATGAATGGGCTGGGCAGCTGTATTTGCCATAATTAACCCTGTCGGTGCCAGCAGATCTTCATTATCAATTGTAGCTAGATTTGAACAATATGGGGCCGATTTATTAAAAATGGAGCATGCAAAATCTGGTGCAGCTCTGCATAGAGACCAATCAGCTTCCAGGTTTTTTTTTGTGAAAGCTTATTTGAACAAGCTGAAGTTAGAAGCGGATTGGCTTCCATGCAAAGCTACACCTGCTTTTGCACTCCCCAGTTTTAGTAATCAATCCCTGTCCTTACAAACGGTTAAAGGCTTAGAAGTTAGGATTCTTGCATTGTATGTTAATGAGGACAGACCTGGGACAGGCTCACTCTAACATAGTTCAAAAAACTTTACAGTCAGCCATGACACCTCCTCCTGAGAAACATCTAAAGTAAAAAAATATTTGAATAAAAACATTTTTTAGGCATGCTGTGTGAATGGGAGCACGTAATAAACATATAGTGGGGTTTTCTCACATTTGACTGCAGAAGTGGAAATACACTTTAAAGTAGATGTAAATCCAGTCACTAAAATCTGATATATGCTTTATTCAAAGCCATTTTCAATGTTTTAAAAAAATAATACCCAGTTATCCTGCTGTGAAGGTCACTGTTCAGGCACTTCTTGTCATAGGGCGACAATGCTCTGCTCTTGTTTTCCAAATGTGCTCCTTCTTTGTAACACTGCCTTCTGATGGAGACTGTATGTGGCCATTTCAACACACATAAAACCGGCATGGTCCTCGTCACCATCAGGTAACACACCCTGAGAAATACCATGCGGCCATCATTGGAGAACATGTAGATGAGAAGTGGCTGCGAAAAAAATTATAAAAGGCGATACTTTTCTATCTACTTTAAACCACCTCCTGCCCGCCATGTAAGGAAATGACGGGAGGGCGGTGGCTCTCACAATGGATCAATGATTGCAGTAAAAAGCTGATCACAGAGGCTCTTTCATGTGATCACCTGTGTCCAATCACAGCTGAACGCATGTAAATAGGAAATGCCAGTTATCGGCAGTCCTCTCCACACACTGACAGCGCGCGAGGAGAGCCGGTAAGCGGCATTCCCCTCAGAAGGGACATCTACACTGATCATCAGTGTCGTGATTGTCAGTGTAGCCCCATCAGTGCCACCTGTCAGTACCCATAATTGCCACCTGTCAGTATATATCAATGCCACATACCAGTGCCCATCAGAGCTGCCTTTCAGTGGCAGTCAGTGATGCCTATTAGTGCTGCCAATCAGTTCGTCAGTGCCACCTAACAGTTCCAATCAGTGCCATATATGAGTGCTGCCTTTCAGTGGTCATCAGAGATGTCTGTCAGTGCCCAGCAGTAATGCCTGTCAGTGCCTCCTCATCAGTGCTGTCTATCAGTGCCCATCACTGCAGCCTCATTTGCGCACATCAGTGAAGGAGAAAAAATTACTTATTTACAAAATTTTGTAACAGAAACAAGAAAAAAATTGTTTTTCCAAACTTTTCAGTCTTTTTTAGTTTAACCACTTCAAGACCGGACACTTTTACCCCCTTCCTGACCAGGGCAATTTTCAGCTTTCAGCGCTATCACGCTTTGAATGACAGTTACGCGGTCATGCAACGCTGTACCCAAATTAATTTTTTACCATTTTTTTGAAACAGATAAAGCTTTATTTTGGTGTTATTTATTCACCGCTGGGATTTTTATTTTTTTTGCTATGTAAATGAAAATGTCCAAAAAGTTTGAAAAAGTGTTTTTTTAATACAATTTTGCAAATAAATAATATTTCATCATAAATCTTTGCCAAAATTTATTCCGTTATCTTTTTAGTAAAAAAAAAAAATCCAAATTAGTTTATAACAAAAATTATAATTTTTAAACATTTTTTTTTACATTTTTATATTATTATTTTTTATTTTTTTTTACATACTGTACTACTTGTGGGGGGTGATGATTTTTTTTTTTTTTTTTACACATTGCTTTTACACCCATATATGATGTAAAAGCAATCATTTCTTTTTCTCTCTGGCTGCATTCTTGCACTCATTGAGAATTACTGAGTGAGCTGTGAGTGGTCACAGCTTGTCACATGGTACAAGGCTGTTGTGAATAGGCTTGTACCATGTGACCTCTGTGATCATTCACAGATTTCACACGTAGTAAGCAATGATGTCACAAGTGACATCTTGCTTACTACTTTGCATGTGATCACCAATTGGCCAATCAGTGATCACATGATCGGGACCTCGTACAGAGGTCCCATCCGACGATCGGTGTTTCACTGTGTCCGGAGGACACAGCGGGCACCAAATAGCGGTGCTGCGCGCTCCCAGGGAGCGTGCACAAGCAGGGTGCGGGGAGGCCGTTTATAGACGGCCACCCGACCCTGCAGTGCCACCGTCCGGCCGTTAATATGCAACGGCCGGTCAGGAAGTGGTTAAGGAAAAAATAAAAACCCCAGTGCTGATTAAATGCCACCAAAAGAAAGCTTGGTCTCAAAAAAGTGATACAAATTTTGTTTGGGCACAGTGTTGCATGACCGTGCAATTGTCATTCAAAGTGTGACAGCGCTGAAAGCTGAAAATTGGCCTGGGCAGGAAGTGGGTAAAAGTTCTTAGTAGGAAAGTGGTTAAGGGCCCTTTAACACCTTTCCAGTCTGCTGTAGCACCTTAAAATTCGCCATTTCATCTATTTACATGCTGTAAATGTATGGCACAGACAAAAAAGGTCTCTGCAATACCACCTACTGCATTTATCTGTTGGGCTAATATTCTAAATGCACTGCAGTAACTGTACTGTGTGCTAACTTACATTACATGAATGCATGGTAAACGTATGTTCTGCTGTGCGTCACTGCAACACATTGGTGTGAAGAAAGCCTAAAGGTTTGCTTCATGCAAGGAGATGATTGGCTGGTATTTTCTGCGGCTGATGACAGTACAATTGAGGCTGATATTCCTGGGAGGATGAAGATGTTACAGAGAAGAGAGCAGTGAGAATGCGAAGTCTGATGAGAGGTCTGTGTTTACAAAAGTACATTTGAGATGCAGGATGACCATATTTTGATCTTTGAGTTTAAATCAGATGAATACATTCCAAGTGCTAGGCCCTAGGACCTATTTATGCCACACCGGTCTGTTGCAATGCATTTATGTTGCGTTTGTGTTTGTTTTGAGAGCTGCATTAAGGCAGCCCATTCTGTGTGCTGCAGCAACATGCACTTTGTTTTATTTATTTTTTTTATTTTTAGAGAGCAACCACAGTAAAAATGCCTGTCCCCTGCCAGCATGCTGCAAGGAAGGGCCATTCCGCCATGTGTAAGCAGTGGTCTCTCTGCAAAGATCCTACACATCCCCTGCTGGGTCAGAGCTAGAGCTCTTCCATCATCAAAGCTCATGCTCCCTGCTGATTGGAGAGCCATAGGTCTGACTCAACAGTAAAGAAACGGCAAACCTAGATACTCCTGCGCTTAGGGATGGACTCTGTATGGATAGGACCACATCGCAAATTTCTTGGGATATGCACGCCTTGCTGCCCTCAAATGACCGGGGAAGTCCAAATATACTGAATAGAGAAAAACAAACAGAGGGCGCACCGGCCTAGTGCATTACCTTACAAAATGTATTTATGAAATGATAAAAGTAGGTATTGTACTCACAAAATGACAATACAGTCAAAAGCACATCATAAAAGAACAGCTCTGTCCAATCCTCACTACGTGTCTGTCTAGAATAGGAACTCTGACCTCTTCTCATTGGCTCCCACTGCTGTCAATCACTGCCAGTGAGCCAATGAGAAGAGAGGGGGCGGGGCCAAGCCATGGCACCATGTGTGAATGGATACACAGAGCAGCGGGTGCCTCATAGCCAAGCTGCTTGCTGTGGGGGCACCCGACAGGAGGGAGGGACCAGGAGTGCCGATGGGGTACCGAGAAGAGGAGGATCCGGGCTGCTCTGTGCAAAACCACTGAACACACCAGGTAAGTATAGACTTGTTTGTTATTGAAAAAAAAAAATAACCCTTGCATTATGCCATTGTTGATTTTGATGTTTAAACACAAAAGACATGCAGTACTTCCCCTGGTTAATCCCTCTTTTGAGCCTATCGTGTGTCTTTTTTACCCTGCCTTTTATGTCTTATGTACATTTCACACAAGATGTTTGTTGTACATTTTAAAGTGACAAGCATAAGGGTTTGATTCACACGTGTGGCTGAGGGGCATTAAAACCAGACAGTTGAGCCATGGTTTTTATCACCCCCTGAACGCCCACCTAAACACTAACATACAGTCAAGACAAAAATTAAACAGCATTTCGCCTTTGGTAGGTGGTACTGCCTGCTAATGCAGTTCTATGGAGCTGCACCGCAACTGCATGCAATACACATGATTGCGGTTTGGCAGTGCTGCAATTATAGGGTTAACTCAGGCAGTGAGGATGCAACATATTGTCTCCTCATCACCTGTTAAACACCTCTGAAAAGGGATTTGAGCATGGATTCTTTTTCAGAGCAGTAGCAGTCCTCGTTGCACATGTAAGCAAGCCCTAAAAAAGCCAAAGAAATGAATATGAAAGACACACGTGATGAAATAAGAAAATTTAATATTAATTCAGACCATATTGTATACATCAGCATGGAAAAAGATATTTAACAAAAAAAAAAAAAATAAGTCTACAGTCCAGCTTTTTCACACTTTCAGCTTTCCACCCGTACCTACCACGTGAGGAATTCCTGTTCCAAAAATTGTTCTAAAGCAAACAATAAACAAAGATATTCTTGATACCTGACCAGCAGATTATAACTATTTTATATATAAAAAAAACTTTGGTGATCATGTATAAAAATCGAGTTGTACCATCGAATATTCTTTAAAGACCAACTCACCCCACTGGTAATATGACTCTCCAGTATCCATCCGTCCGCAATTGAAGCATTACTTTTGGATGGACACTTATAAAAGTCATCTCACCTTTGAGCTTTTTACATCTCTAAGTCTGACCACAGGTCAGTTTCCAGAAGATCCGACAAGAGTTTAAAATGTTGTGATATGATTTGGGTTTATCGAATTTTAATTACCGTGCACAGGTGCCTCGATTATGGACATTATTGTATTTACATATTCTAAATAAGAGCTTTAAAACAAATTGACAATGACCTCTGTAGTTACAGGCACTGAAGAAAAAATCATCCTCAATGGTCACAACAGACACTGGCATCTCAGATCCTCTCCCCTATTTTCTCTGGCAGCTGGCCAACCTTCTAATGAAAACAAACAGCGCATCTAAGCAAGCACTTCTTAAGCTGGCCATACACTAGCAGATTTTTGGATACAAATTCTCATCAGTACATGGTTTGGTTTTGACATTTGATTTTAAAGTGAATGGAATTTCCCAGAAGAAAACCACATGCACTTTTAGAAATTTGTTTAAGAATTTTTTTCCATTCCTGCTCCTTTCGAATATTCTCATCACTTTAATGAATGTCGATTTGACTCCACTAACAATTAAAAAAAAAAAAAATCGAACAAACATTCTTGAAATAAAAGTTTTACTAGTGTATGGTCGGCTTTAAAGTGGATCTAAAGGCTGGCCATACATTATACAATTTTCTTGAGAATTTTGCTTTAGGTTTACCAAAAACCATATAATGAGGTCAAACCTAAACAATCCTTTTAATTGTATCCAATTAGGCAGGGGTTTGCACTACATAGAAGGCAACTCTAAATTGGGCATTGGGCAGAAAATTGAATAGTGTATGGCCAGCCTTAGTAAAAAAAAAAAAAAAAAAATTATGTAACCAATTTAAAAATGATTATAAACTATACATGCATCGTTGGCCCTATCTGAGATATTGCAGAAGGAAATTTTCCAGCTTGATCGTAAATCTTTTTGGAAGCAGGTCCCAATCCCCCCTTCTCCATGGAGGGGAGTGAAAGGTCAAAGTTCCATGTGCATGCCACTATACTATAGGTGTAGGCCACAAAATGTAACAAGTCTTGGCAATTCTGCAGCTTATCTGAGAACAGACAGTTTCCCACCTGTCCTTCTAATGGAAATATTGTTCTGTCCAATGGAAATCAATTATCCTTCATTTATGATCATTTCAATAACAAAATACTGATCAAGCTTTTTCCAAATCTTTGCCGAATCCTCTTGAAAACTGTCCTGTATATGGTCACCTACAGACTCCAGTTGTAAGGTTTAGTAGTAGTTGTATCTCACTCCCCTTATACAAGGACACAATAAAGCCGTCACTCCTCAATCTATTATTTTACAATATGGAGGATCAGCTGGAAGTAATCATTGTGAAACCATTAAACTAATACCATATATGGTCAAAAGTTTGTGAACACCTGACCGTCACACCTACTATATGGCCCAAAATATTGGATACCCCTCCAAACTATTGCGTTCAGGTGTTTCCAGTGAAGGGTATGGTTCTTACTACAGTATATATAATACAATTGTGTATTTCCAACCCTGTGGTAACAATTTGGAGGAGGCCCTTTTTAGCTCATGCATTACTGTATCCTTGTATATAAAGTTGACTTCATGAAGACTTAGTTTGACAAGTTTGGTGTGGAGCAACTAAGGCCTTCACAAAGCCTATACCTCAATCCTGTTTAATCACCACTGGAATAATTTAGAATGGCGATTGAGAGCCAGATCTCCTTATTCAAAGTCAATATTTGACCTTGCAGTCTCTTTTGGCCTAATGGGTACAAATGCTTACAGAAACACTCCAAAAGCCCTTCCAAAAGGGTGGAGGCTGTTATAGCTGCAAAGAGGGGCAATTGCATATTAATACCCAAGGGTTTGGAGTGGTAAGTTCAGTATAAGTGTGGTGGTCCATAAACCTTTGGCCATATAGTGAAGCTCCATCACTTGGACAGCTATGGCAACTATGACAGGGACAACTCATCACTGAAGTCACTGAGAGATATAAGAAGCTCTTTAATTTATTATGTGAGAAACCACATAGAAGTGAAATATTTTGTATAGAGCTGGCCTTTCAACCTTGTGGATTATGGAAATATTATATTAAAACATACAATGTCATTAAAAAGTAGGAAAAAATGTATTTACATTCCCATTATGTACAATTTGGGGTAGTTCCCCCCCAAACTAGCTTTTTTTCTTCTGTTAAATGGAAGCATTGGATTGGTGGTTGATAAAAACGGTGGCTTAAAGAAAAACATCCCCACAACTTTCCTGCTAAAATCCTTCATTTGAAAATAACCAATACTGACTTAAACCATTTCAAACCATACGCCCATTCACTGCGATGAGGCCAAAACAAATTTTTATGTTGTCCGGTGTGCTGATCCCAAAACAAAGTTTGTGCTTTTTCTTGCAAAGAAATCCGCAGAGCTTCGGGCTACCAGGTAAAGATCCACTAAATTTCACAGTTTTAAACTTTTGTTCTGATCATGCACGCGGTCTTCCACAAAGTGCTTTCCATGTTTGACTATAAAATCCAAGTGCTTGTAAGCCATCAGACTGTGCCACTTCAATAAAAAAAATTCAGGAGGAAGTTGCCCGATTCTTTATGGCAGGCCTGTGCCACATGGGCAGTCAAGGATACCTCGAAGCAGCGGCAAGTCTTACGATATGGCAATTAGTGCAAGGCACGTGAGGTGAGGAATGAAGAATTGGCCGCTTCAAACTAAGGTGCCCGGTTTGGAATCTTCATGCCACAGGATGTCTTGGTCGTTGGGCAGGGGGTCGCTGGGTAAAGGCAAGATTTCTGGGTCGTCCAACTGGGAAGGATAAGCGACAAAACTCCTGGAAATCAAAACAGAAGATAAAATGCTTTAATTGATGACTTTTTACGAAAGTAAAAAGGTGCATTTCTGGAAAGTATTTACAGACATAAAAAAATATGAAATTTACTGTCCCACAAATACTAAACATAAATGTTCAAAGGATTCTTTGAGCCAAATGTGGTATTTCAGTGGCAGATGGAGTCTTGCAGTCCCCCATATCTTATGTCTAAGAATCGCTTTTTATTTCTTAAGCCCTGTACACATGGGCCAAATATTGGCCGAAATCAGCCCTTGCAATAGAAACCAGCCTGCGTGTACAGCTGCTTGTCCAACAGAAGCCGATCTCACGACCAGCTTCTGTTGAATGGGCACGCTGGAAAACCAG
The DNA here is from genome assembly GCF_062004578.1 of Staurois parvus. Taxonomy (NCBI): domain Eukaryota; kingdom Metazoa; phylum Chordata; class Amphibia; order Anura; family Ranidae; genus Staurois; species Staurois parvus. The sequence goes on along the minus strand of NW_028317920.1, from coordinate 3,329,066 downwards.
CAGCCGATCAGAATCCAATTAGCGCTCTCAGTGAATGGCAGCGAGTGCTGACTGGTGTGTTCTGGCAGGGGGGCAGTGCCTGTCAGAACACAACAGCAGAGCAGTTCTAGTTAGTACAGAGACCTCCTCAATTTTTTTTTTTTTGTTCAACCTGCTGTGTTGTGCAAAAAAAAAAAAAAAAAAAATTAATGTGTACTAGGAATTACTAAAAAAAAAAAAAATAAATATTCACAGTCATTGGTGGCCAGTGGCACTTTAAATTCCCCCTGGCCCTTTCACCACCTTAAAAACAATCCCTATTCATCAGTGGCCAATGGCACTTTAAACCCCCAAAACAATCCCAGAATCATTGCAGATTAGTAGCACTTTAACCCCAGCTCTGACCCTGGAGAAACAAATTCCACCATCATTGGTGGTCAGTAGCACTTTAACACTTTAAGACTCGCTACCTTCACCTTCCATCTGCTGATCCTTCTTCCTACTGTGTTTACAAATATTTAGTGCTCCCTTTACTCTCCTTCCTCAACTGTGAATTGGCTGAATGTTTGTAAATGCTAGCAGTATTTACACCTGTGATGACTTTGATTAGTTCACAGAGATCACAAGGTACTGAGCCACTCTGATTGACTCTGTACATTGTGCCTGTGATCTGAGCTGTTCAATGACAGCCATTTACGGAAGCACTGGCCACCCACGTGTGTTTTTTTAAGAGCCATTTATACCGGCCCATTAGAAAATAGGGTCCATCTCCTCATCATTTTTTTTTTTTTTACAATACGTCAGGGTATTGAGCCAATTAAAGTGACCTGTCACCACAGGTTAGCTTGCAAAAAACCCAGAACTGTAATAGGACAGGCACTATACTTACCTTTGCAGTGTCCTGTATCTTGAAACACACTTCCTGTTGTGTGAATACCTGCTCCTTCCACCACGCACAGTGGCTTCTCCAGCCAGCTCATAGGTCACTCCAGAATGTACAAGTCAATGCGTTGAACATTTGTTCTACATACAGTACATGATATAATATAATTGGACAACTCTCTTTTTCAGGTTTACTTCAGCTCTAGGTAAACCCGTACTATAATGACTGAGAGCTTCCAGCAGCATAGTGGAGTGGCTAGGAAGTGAATGTATAAAAGGTATTTGCTGCTGGGGAGGGTGGCGGTAAAGGGAACCGGTTGCTTTTTCTTTGTGTCCAACCTCAAAAGGTCATGCCATGAGAGGCCATTGACTTCCAATAGAGAAACTTGCCACTGGCAATGTGTCTCCTGCAGAAGAAGCACCAGTGTGATGCGGTGGCCCCTGGGCAGGACATATACTCTCAGATGTAATGCTGTGTTGCACCATAAATGGGATATTACACTGGCCATTTAAATCATGGATTTCCAGTAAACAGAAGTTAGAACGTTGGAATGAAAAGAATTTTCCAATGCTAACAATGTCTTATAATTAATCACCTGGTTCACACAGACAAAAGCAGAAATAAAAAAAACAAGAGTGATTGGAGGGGGTGCTTTTCAGAATGTTACGGGACAATGCAGTTGGAGAATGCAGCAGCTTGTCAGGTCTGACCACAATCTGAACTCACCTGCTTGGCAGAGGTATGCTGCTGTATGCTGTGGAGTAGCCGCTGTACTGCGAGTGAGATGCCGTGTTGTATTCTGGGTACGCCATTGTACTGTTATGTGCCCGCCGACTTCCTGGGGTGTTCGTGGAAGACACTGAAATTAAACAATGAAGACTTCCATATATATTTTTTCTCTATTTTCCTTTAAGATACCACAGACTAAGACCCCTGCAGATAGCAGGGAGGATTTGCTGAGAATTGAGAAAATCATGAGTCACATATGATTATCAAATTCTTAATTAGCACAATTCACCTTGAGAAGTGCAACTAATGATTCCCCACTACAGCAAATCACAAATTAAAAAGGTGGATTGCACCAATCGGGGGTTCTCTAAATTAAGGCCAAATATGGTAAGCTGGCCATAGATGGGATCAAAATTCAGCTGGTTCAGCAGAGACTGGACAATTTACAATCCATCTATGGATGTTACCATTCAAGAGGCGTTGACCTAGTCGTAGATTTAATATACCTTACTAACCGATCCATGACTGCTGCCCCTCTCTGCCAATATCTTCACTGGCTTCCACTATCCCAACGTATAAAATTCAAAATACCAACCACAACGTTCAAAGCCATCTAGAACATCACCTCCAGCTACATCACCAACCTCATCTGCAGATATTACCCAAACCGTACTCTCCTCTCAAGACCTCCTGCTCTCCAGTTCCCTTGGTACCTCCTCCCACGGTCACCTCCAGAGCTCCTCCCATCCACTGGAACTCCCTACCCCAGTATGTCCGGTCAGCTCCTACCCTGGCCACCTGTAGGCGATCCATAAAAACTAGTTTATTCAGGGAAGGGTACCCCACCTCCACTGAAGAACTGTACTTGTGTCACTCCATCAGTACATCCCCTGCAGCTATTACCTTTTGTACCACCCCCCCCCCCCCCCCTTAGATTGCAAGCTCCATGAGCAGGGCCCTCCTATTCCTTCTATATTGTACTGTATTGTAATTGTACTGTCCCCTTTATATTGTAAAGCGCTGTGTAAACTGTTAGCTCTGTATAAATCCTGTATTATAATAATAATTTGTCTTGAACAGGATCGCTGGAAAATTTGTGTTGAATCAGTACATGCAGCCAGTAGGCTGCAGCACTGATCAGGGTAATTTAGCAGTGGAGGAGTCCTGCTGTCAGGACACAATAGCATGGTCGAGAGGATTCCTTTGTCCACCTCGAATGTGTGGATAAGGGAATCCATTCTTTTTATGGCTGATCAAAATAAAATAATCCATGTATGGCTAGCTTTACCTATCTATGTATGGCTAGCTTTACCTATCTGACTCCTGGAGGGGAGGGTCAACACTGAGCCAATTAGGGCTCTAAGGCATCGTACAATGCTGTACGGCTAACATTGTTAGGAAGGTCTTAGTGCAAAAAGGCCAAAGTGTGCCCCCTATCTATGTACTGTGAACTACTTCAGCTAAATAGGTTGCAGGTCCTACTCTTTTGGCTCCCCTCTCCTGCTTAAGCACCCAAGGTGGCCAGCTCTTCTGCCTACTAGTTGGCTAAGCCCTGATTGTGAACAGTCCTTGGGAGGACAGCAGAACAATAACCCAGAGCACTGCTGTTCCTTCACTATCCAATCAGAAGGCTAGAGGCGAGGCTGTGACCAAGCTATATTGTTTAACTGCAAAGGAGAAAAGTGACGTCAACAATTTACACGGTTTGGCAGGGGCTGCTTATATCACAAGTTTGACTGTATCTCAGCTGTGTATTTATTGGTTTGGCCAGAGATTGGCTTAAGCCTTCACTAGAAATGTGATGCAGGGAGGCTACCCTCTTACTCTGGGCAACAATGAACATTTTTTCTTCCAACTAAGAGGCCCATTAAAGAGAAGCGTCACATCCTCCAAAGCCACTCTGCTGTTCAAAATGAGAAGATACCCATACAAATGAAGAATTCAAGATGGTTTGTTGTCTGCAAGTTTTCAGGATGCAATGTGCCACATGCTGAAAACTAACCAATATCTGCTTTTATGGGTGCCAAGGAGCATGGTTCCCCTATAGACCTCCCTAGATTTGTCAGAAACCCCATAGATAATGCACCCCCTCAGTTCCATTGTCACTTTTTTTTTGCTACAGCATTCTATCTGGAGAGACAATCGTATCTTCTTACCAGAGGAGCAAGATGGTACGCGGACACTGGGAGATGATGGGACTTGCACAGAAGCATAGCAAAGACTCCTCTGTGAACCCCGCTCAGATTCCACCATTCCTTGCAGTCCATGGGTTTGGTCCTTCTGACCTGAAGCTCGCTGATACCAGCCCCTCAAATGCTCAGCCACAATAGCCTTATGAATGTTCTTGGTGATCTGCTCAGTGGTCTTTGCTGCAGGCTTCTTCCTGGGGAGCCTCAGTGTTGCATATGGGTGTTGAGCCACAAATTGGTCCCCATCATACCTTGCGTCCCTGTAGTGATCATACCCGTAATGTGCAGAAGATCGATAAGAAGGATTAACACTATACTGTCCCTCTGTATCATTTTCATACAAGTATCCCCCATTGTAATAGGGATCACTATCCAGGTATGCGCAATACCCTGTAATATAGTAGCTAGATGATGGCTGGTTCTGGGCTATTTGGTAAACACTGTTGCGAGTGTCCTTGTGTGCCAGATTCGGCATGCTACCCGTGTTGGCCGCTGAGAAGTTCTGTTTTTTGTGCCGTCTCCTATCCCGGGAGCGGTTATCCAGGGTCTGAGCCGTGTAGCAGTGGTTTTGTTTTGGTGGAGTGCTGTAATACTCCGAGCTAGACTGACTGGTGTAAGAGGAACCATCATCTAGGATCTCCGTACTGTTGCTTCGCTGGCTCTTGGAAAGCAAAAATGTGGCGCTTCCATCAATAGAATCAACAAGGGGCGTATGTGACTCCAGACTGCCGCGGCGCTGCCTGCTTTCGTAGCTTAAACCTTCATTTCTAAAGAAAGCAGAAAAAAAATCAGGTGAAACACAGTTGACTAATCTCACTTTTCCTGCACAATGAACAGCAGGTGGTTAGCACTGAACCATTTTCTGTTTTATTTACTCTAAACCAACAATTCTCAAATCAGGATTCCAAGAACAGCAACCAAACTTGTGAACTCCAAGCTCTACACCTTAAATTAACCACAAAATGGTTACAAATCTGGAGCCCATAGTAGAAACTTCAAGACACATATTTATAAAAAAAAAGAAAAAAAAATGTATCTTACTTTTATTATGCAGCTAACGGTTTACAAACATATTTTATAACAAAGAAAAAGAAAATTGTAAAGACAAAAAAAAGAAAAAAAAAAAAAAACACAATGGTATATCCATTAAAAACCCAAATAACTTAGTTTACTACAGTAAATATACTTACTACATCCTTGCTATTCACACTTTATATGTTTGCTACAAGCTTTTTGGGATTTTGATTTATATTCTAGGATGTACCTATAAATTTTTTGAAGATCATTTTGGGAGTTATTTGGGTTTTAATAGGTATACCATGGCTTTTAATCTTACAAATTAAAATGTTTGTAATAAAACATGTTTGTTAAACATTAACTGCATAAGAGTCAGATACATTTTTTTCTACTTTCTTTTATAAATAATTATTTGAACTTCCGGGGAAGCCCTATGAAACTAGATATTTTTACAGTAGTTGTGTCAATCAGGATTCTGTGAAACCCTAGGGTTCCTCCAGATGTTGCCAAGTGTTCCTTGAGCTGTGGCTGTTTGGCCTCCAACTAATGGTACTTGGCTCTGAGTCCATTGCCACTTGGCGAAGCCAATGGCATGACCCCAATCATCTTTTTTAGCTGTCTGTAAGGGTGGCATTCTGATCACCATTGTAAGGGAGGCATGCTTCCTTCCGACTACTAATGTAAAGGGCATTTTTGGCATTGACCCCTGATGTATTGGTTTTAGTAAGGGTTCCATGAAAATTTTTTAAGTCACAAACAGAAAAAGCATGCAGCACTAGAATATTGAGATTACCTCGTAATGCAATATGACAAACTCAATGGAGATAAACGCAGCTAGCATATAAGTACTAGTATTTACAACCCATACTGAAACACACTCTTAATCAAACTAAGGTGTACATGGTGACATGGGTGTCAAAGTCAATACATCAATGGAGTAACATAAGGAAATCTGTGACTTTTGTGGTAGGTAGTGTGGCTGTGGAATGCACTAACCAGATAGCGCATTTGATAGCGCATTGGAGTAAAATGACCTACTCCTGGTCACTGGATAGGGAACTCTGCCGGAGTGTTGGTAGTCTCTGCCACAGTCACCAGAAACATCTGTATCGATAAACGTTCATCCGATATGTTGTGGAATCCTTTCTGACAGCAACCTCCAGGGGGTGCAGTGCACACTCATAAGACAGGAGTCACCTTGAAGGCTCGGAAATAAACCCAAAAAGAGAGGCCTCCGATAGTGTAGTAACTTTTATTAAGGGGTGTAAAAACAAATGAAGCACTTACATGATATATTCACAATTCCAGGTAGGTACAAGAATGGCCGCCCGTATCAAGGTGTGGACCATGTGGACAGTGGTGATAAGTCAAATAGCATCTCTCTAACGCGTTTCGTGGCAATGGCACGTTGTCAAATGGCACGTTGTCCCCTTTGACAACGTGCCATTGTCATGAAAACGCGTTAGGGAGATGCTATTTGACTTATCACCACTGTCCACATGGTCCACACCTTGATACGGGTGGCCATTCTTGTACCTACCTGGAATTGTGAATATATCATGTAAGTGCTTCATTTGTTTTTACACCCCTTAATAAAAGTTACTACACTATCGGAGGCCTCTCTTTTTGGGTTTATTTCCGAGCCTTCAAGGTGACTCCTGTCTTATGAGTGTGCACTGCACCCCCTGGAGGTTGCTGTCAGAAAGGATTCCACAACATATCGGATGAACGTTTATCGATACAGATGTTTCTGGTGACTGTGGCAGAGACTACCAACACTCCGGCAGAGTTCCCTATCCAGTGACCAGGAGTAGGTCATTTTACTCCAATGCGCTATCAAATGCGCTATCTGGTTAGTGCATTCCACAGCCACACTACCTACCACAAAAGTCACAGATTTCCTTATGTTACTCCATTGATGTATTGACTTTGACACCCATGTCACCATGTACACCTTAGTTTGATTAAGAGTGTGTTTCAGTATGGGTTGTAAATACTAGTACTTATATGCTAGCTGCGTTTATCTCCATTGAGTTTGTCATATTGCATTACGAGGTAATCTCAATATTCTAGCGCTGCATGCTTTTTCTCTTTGTGACTGTTATCTTATGAGGCGTTTTGAGGTTTGCCTTTCATGCGAGCTGCTTTATATTCTGTTCTAATATCATCCAGCGCTCGTTTTACCCCCTTTTGTTTATTTATTTAAAAAATTTTAAGTGTTCGTCTGATAAAAGGTTGAGAAAGGCTGATATAAACAAGTTTTAAAAAACCTACTCAGCGCTAAATGCATCTGATGTGATTTCAGAGGGATAACCCTTTTGGGGGCAATTATAGAACAGTTATGCAGCTTTTTAAAAAAGTTACATATGTGTTTGTCGCCACTCCTTCTCACTATGTAACTAGTCTGAAGAAAAAAAACAACTCAGTTCCCATGGGTCTCAATGACGCTATGGTAGGGGGCTGGCAGAGACACAGCATTGCTTCCAGTGACCATAAAATTGAATAGCCATCTGCAAATTATTCAGGTTTAGACACTCATTCTGCTTGTAAGTACAAGTCTTCATCTTAAAATCTAGCTCTGTGGAGCAACTTCTGCCCCATAGCTCCTCTCCTCTCATTTATAGGCTAGGCCTTCAATGGGCAGTAAAGGTTTTGGTGGCATTTGAGATGGAAGGAATTAGGGGAAACTCTTGAATTAGGCAGACGCTGCGGCCCCTTGTAAAGCCTGGGCTCTACAAGGACACAGGAATCAATTTGGAGATGAATATAGGTACAAATAGATACCAAAAGGTGAAGTGCATCATTTAAAACATTTTAGGCCAGGTTTATTTCAACTTTTTTTACAAACCTACCTCATCCAAATGGGTTCCGAATCATTCTATCAGAAATAATAGCTTTGAATATCGATTCTGTAGACTGTTGGCCAAAGCCAAGTACCAGACGTCAGCACTTTCTGAATTATGTATGTTCCTGTTATACAGGGCCAATAAAGGCCTACAGCTGGAGTGGATTGTCCGGGACAAGCTGCACTAACATTCCTGCCCTGCAGTGCTGGAGAGAAACACATCCTGAACTTACTGGAGGTGGTTGCTGCTGTAGGCGTTTCGTGTCAGCACAGGCGTTGAAGGTACGCTCCTTCCCCCATGAGGCTTCCGCTCAGCCGTCTTGTAAGGGCTGCTGTGCGTTGATGTTGGCTCTCTGTGACTATATATGGGAACAAAAAAAACAACATTAAGTGGTGCAAAAATATTACACTGCACTCACAGAATCTTAACGTGAACGTAATATACATTGTTGTACATTCTACAGGGACTGGAACAGGTATTAGAAAACAAGCTGTGTATATGAAATGTGTTTTATATCATTAGGCACTGCTGTGCCCTGGAGGTGAAGACTGGTTCTGCTATCCAACGGTGACTGGCACGGTTTTTCATACAAGTGGACCACAATGCGAATAGTGATGGGCTGTATGTTCGAATCGAACGTCAGTTTGACTTGAACATCGGCCGTTCGTGTTTACACTGCATTGTGATTGGCCAAAGCAATGCAAAGCTGTGGCCAATCACCATGCATGTGACATCATTACAGTATTTAAGAACTGTCATCCTTGCTCAACTGTCAGACGGCGGGAGCCAGTGTTTTTTTCAGGTCAGCGGTGGCAGTGGAGATTGTGATTGACTTTGGATCTACTTCGGGGGACATTTTTAAAATTTTTGTTTTTAATAAAAGGACTTGTCAAAGACTGTCTACTGTTTTTTACACTACACTTTTTTTTTTGTGAATGAGAAAAGGTACCATGTACCCCATGCTCAGTCACATACGGGGGTGCCCAGATCTGGGGGCTCCCCTTGTTAAAGAGGGTGGGCAGATCTGGGGTCTCCCCTTGTCAAAGGGGGCTTTCAGATTCTGATAAGCCTACTGCCCGTAGACCCCCCACAACCACTGGCCACGGAGGAGACCCTTGTCCCCATCAACATGAGGACAAGGTGCTTTGGGGTAGGGGGGAGCTTGGGGTTGGCATGGGGGTTGGGTTTCCCCCCCCTTCATGTTAAGGGCATGTGGCCTGGTATGGTTTGGGGAGGGGGGGCCCTTGCTCCTCCCCCGCTCTCCTGACCTGCCAGGCTCTATGCTCAAATAAGGGTCTGGTATGGATTTTGGGGGGGACCCCAACACCTATTTGTTTTGTTTTTTTATTTTGACATTGGGGTTCCCCGCAAAATTCATACCAGACCCAAAGGGGCTTGGTATGGATGGGGGGGACCCCACACGGCTTTTTTTTTTTTTTTTTTAAGTTGCCAGGCAATGCCGGCAATTCTTTTTACATTCAGCTGTCAGCAGGGAAACCAGCTGACAGCTGAAACAATAAAGAATGTTTTTAGTAGCTGTGCAGTATCTTAGTGCATACTCAGATGTAGTAAGATATCGCTTAGAGAACTGTCTCCTCTGTTCGAATTTCGCAGTCAAACTTTTGTTATGTTCGACCACGAACTGAACAGCGGAGTGTTCGAGCCATCACTAAATGCAAATGATAAACCATTCAAGTCCCTGAAAGGACTACAGACTACTTATATGTTCCAGTGCCATATGTCGCAATGTTTAAAAAAAAAAAGACTGCAGAATATGTAGTCTGCTATTGCTAAACTCTCCATTTGTTAATGCCAGTGACCTGGAACAAGCATGCATGTGAGGAAAGTCTGACTTCGCTTTGACATTCTAATCTGCATGAAATTCTGCATCTGCAGAAATATCTATTTCTGAGCTAATAAAAGTATTGAAGCCATAGAAAGCCAGCAACTAGCATTTTCTGGCCACAACTGCAACCTAAGAATTACAGAGAAGGATCTTTCTGGTCTCTCTGCAGAGGTCTGTCATACCCCTAGCTGAGTCAAGACTTATGGTTCTGCAAACAGTGAATTTAATTAACTGTAAATTAATTAAACTGTAAGTAAATATAATTAAGTGTAAGACTTTCCACACCTTGTTTTGATGCAGCTGGAACATATTTAGTGAATTTAAAATGAATTAACTATAACAACATAATGTCTCCGTGTGCACATCAATCTCCAACAGGCCTGATTTCAACTTTCAGCTGGCGTTTCAGATTTCGGGCAACTGCACTTTTATGAATGGGATTTAAAATAAGTTTCTGGCTTTTGACAGAATACGTAACTCAAGTGATGTATTTGCTTGGCATTCAATATGGCCTCAGGGGAAATGCAAATAAGCAATATAAAGGTCTGAGTACAGAATGGTAAGTGATTTATGGAAAGATTGATGAAAAAAGCTTGTTTCCTTTTCATCATAATGATCTTTATCTATCTTCAGAGTACCACCGATAAACTACAGGGTATAATTTATGACATAGAGGAATACTGCACACTATGCACACTTATAGCATGCATCATATTATGTCTACACTGCTGTTCCTTTCATTACACATGTATCTGAATTGATTAACCTTCCCATATTTTATTGCTATCACAGGACAAAGCTCCCTTGGTTGCGGGGTTCTCTTTCCTCTTCAAGCTCTGATTACTGTTATGCCTAAAACAAAGGCTGAACTGGCTGTTACAGAACTAGTCCCCCCATCAGACACAGACAAGTGTCTATCTAGGACATACCAGCTAGATGCAGGTAAGTGCAGACTTGATCTGCTCTCTTTCTGAACCAATACAGCTGTTGAAAAAAAACCAAAACAATTTCCCTTTAGTTGTGAGAAAAAAGTTTATTGGAGCAACAAAAATGCTGTTTGCTCCTTTGCAGGTATGATACCGAAAGACAACTCAAGCCAAAAGAACTGATTTGAACACTCTTAGTGGGCTGGTTTTATCTACAAAAAAATGCAAAGTGCAGCCTACCCAGAATTGAGGTTTCAGGTATGGGTGGATGCTGGTGAATCCCTCACTAGCTTCTTATGTGTCTCAGGCCTTGTTCACGCAGGCTTTAGCTTGAATAAGAGCAGTAGGTACAGCAAGCTTTTGCAAAGCTCTTGGTAAACTCAAGAAGCTTTGGTGATGTCTGTAAAGCATCAATTTCAGTTTGTGGAGATCCTAATAGGGGTCCTGACTGTCCCTTAAAATAAAACAGGCTTCAGTAAGCTTCAGCACTAATTTTTTCAAAGCCTGTTCTATCCTGGAGCACATTCATTCTAAACCAGGGTTCCTCCAGGAGGTTGTTATGGGTTCCATGAGCTGTGACTGAATGACCTCCAACCTGCAAAGTCCAAGGTCCAACACCACTCGGCTGAACCAACAGCAGGACACCATTTATTTCTTCAGCGGTTTGTAATAGTGGCATTCTGACCACAACTGAGGCAGTGGCATTCTGACCACAACTGAGGCAGTGGCATTCTGACCACAACTGAGGCAGTGGCATTCTGACCACAACTGAGGCAGTGGCATTCTGACCACAACTGAGGCAGTGGCATTCTGACCACAACTGAGGCAGTGGCATTCTGACCACAACTGAGGCAGGAGCATTCTTCCCACTGGCCACCAATGTAAGGGGTGTTCTTCCAACCAATGTAAGGGGCATTGTTCCCACTGGCCACCAATGTAAGGGGCATTCTTCCCACCAATGTAAGGGGCATTCTTCCCACCAATGTAAGGGGCATTCTTCCCACCAATGTAAGGGGCATTCTTCCCACCAATGTAAGGGGCATTCTTCCCACCAATGTAAGGAGCATTCTTCCCACCAATGTAAGGAGCATTCTTCCCACCAATGTAAGGAGCATTCTTCCCACCAATGTAAGCAGCATTCTTCCCACCAATGTAAGCAGCATTCTTCCCACTGGACACCAATGTAAGGAGCATTCTTCCCACTAGCCACCAATGTAAGGGCATTCTTCCCACTGGCCACCAATGTAAGGGACATTCTTCCCCTTGACTCCCAAATAATTTTATCCAGTATTCCATGAACATAAGTTTGCTTTAAAAGCTGCCAGAAACTTGGAAAAACAAAACAAATGCTGCTCTTTTACAAACTGAAACACATATGAGCAAGATCTTATGACAGTCTATCTTAACAAGGGTTCCTCCTGTGGTTGTTAGGAGTTTCTTGAGCAAATTGATCTCCTACCTTCAAGGGCTTCGATGTTAGGGGATATCACAATTTTTACTGTGTTTTATTTTCTGTTATTATTATTGATGCAAATTTTAGGATTATTACTAAAAATGTTGTACAAAGCAGGATGGTTTAAAAAAAAAAAAAACATCTGCCCTGGGTATCACTAATGCTAGGTAAGCCATATTTACTAAGTTTTATATATGAAATGTCCTACAATTTAGTGATCACTTTAATGTACCACCAACTATAGGTATAATTATTTTTAACAGGGATTTCTTGAGATCTCGAAAAATATTTTAAGGGTTCCTCTGGGTGTAAATAGGTTGAGCGAAAGCTGCCTTATGGTCCTCAGTAAAAAGATCTCAACTCCACCAACCTGCCTTGGCCATCAGAAGAGAAATGACTTAATAAAAAGGATGACACTTTACAAACCATAAAACTGAAAACCTCTGCAGGCAACAATGCACAATAGAATAGCAGTTGTATCCCGTATCAAACTAGAATATAGGTTCTTTGCTTACCTTGACATCCTCATATCAGAAAACTGCTCGTTGAGGGAAGACTTTCTAGAGAGGCTTCTGTCTCCCTGGGATTTTGGAGGTCGGATTTTAGGAGAATTCTGTAGGGAACAGGACCTCTGCCCTTGCAGATAAAGAGCTTCATCTGTAATTGAGAAAGGGCAATTAAGTCAGGGTTGAATGGGTTCTTTTTTTGTTTTGGTTTTTTTACATCAGGTAATTTTTATTGAAAAAGTTTTCAGTTTTACAACAGAAAAAGAAAAAAAAACAAAAAGAATGAATTCATAATAAACAAGCACACTGCTGATCCACAGAGCAAAGCCATCTGGAACGGCACTACCCAGAAGCAGCCAGCAGAGAGCACTGCAAACCGTAAATATCTATTTCTGCTAGAAAAATATTTGCATTTCACCATTCTGTACATAAAGTCAACATTATCAGAAAATGACAAAACCTTGAGTGATGTTTTTTTTCTATGCTGCCCAACAGTGTAAGTAGTCAGGCAATACTTACCATCATCAAATGTGGTTGTATCAGATAAGGAACTGCTTTCTGACGGGATGATGTCATCTAGAAAGTTTGGGTAAAAAAAAGTTTAGTGAGTGGGGCAAGAAGACAAAATGGTCAGCGGATACATTCATAAAAGCTATACAGTATATTAGTACTTCAATAAAAGATATACAGTATATTAATACTTCAATAAAAGATATACAGTATATTAGTACTTCAATAAAAGATATACAGTATATTAATACTTCAATAAAAAGGTATACAGTATACTGCTACACCAATAGAAGAAGTCATGTTCTAGCCCCGACATTGGGATGGCGCCATACCTTGTATAAGCAGAGAGGCCCTCTTTGTTGGATCCTTCCCGCTCTTCACTCTGTACTCATTGATTGCACTTTCTATGTCCTGTAACCTTTTAATGGAGTCGCTGTAGTCCTGCTTCCTTTTCCTTTTGACATTCTTGCTCAGGTCGGGCTCCATCAGAAGTTTCTTTGTAGCTTCTACCATTTGCTGCTGGATGAGAAATTTGTGCTCCAGATTTTTTATATCGGATTCCTGAGCAAAGAAAAAAAAAAAAATCAAGACCTGGATGAAACAGACAGAAGAAGGAAATACTGCAATGTGTTTCACAGCAGGATGGAGAAGTGGACACACGGGAAATGTCAGTGTGTCACTTCCTGCCTGCAATAGACATCACGATGCAGACTAGCCAGGTTTATTATCTTTACTTCCATCAGGAAGACATTTTACAGTTTTAAAGCTGAATGCCAGACAAACCACTAAATGCGCAGGGAGTCGTTTATCCTGCCAAAAAGATTTGTGTTCCTGTCCATCCAGTCCTGAGATTTACACAACTCTGCCAACCAGCACAGCCTGGTCTGCAGGGAAGGTGGCCAGTTTTTTGCTTTTTTGTTTTGTTTTGTTTGTTTTTTGCTGTAGGTCAGTAACTCCTACTGGTCTCCTCCCCACCCCAGTCTGGGAATGGACATGAAAAGGAAAAGCAGCCAACTGATGAGCTGATCTCTCAATCACTCTGCTCTCTCCTATCAGCATGCTTTTTGCACTGCAGCACAACTGACTCTTTTTTGCCCCATCTGAGCTCTGCTACACAAAGGCTGCAAGACTCCAATACCAAGTCAAATTCAGATACTTACACTACTTGCATGAAAAGAAAAAAAAACAAATTGAAGGATGTATTCATGAATACAGAGCTGCATTAATGTCTTTTATACCTGGCCTGAAGTTCATCTTTAAAGCTCAATTTGCATTTATTACATCTTTTTCTGTTTCATTTGGCATTTGTAACCTAATGACTTGGCTGTCAGACAGATATTTCCTGACGCTATGCGGTCTTCTCTACGCATTCTCCAACTGCTGCCAATATTCAGTTGATCGGAGCCTCGTGCAGAATTAGAGCACCAGCGTGTTATATTCAGTAGGTATACAAAGCAACAGCCTTAGTTTTTTCTAAATACGGAAAGAGAGAACACTGTGTTTGCATATGTCTACCTCTTCGCTCAGAAGAATGTTGTCATCCAGTTTAAATGTGGCGCCCATTCTCCTCCGGACATTTGGTGGCTGTTCACCGGGATTCAGTGGATATTCTGATGGTAGTTTCCCAGTCAGCTCCTGAAAGAACAAATACAATTTTACTTTTTACAATAATACTTATAAAAAACTTTGCAACTTTTTTTTTTCCTTATATTATTATTATTATACAGTATATATAAAGCGCCAATAGTTCGCTCAGCGCTGTATATTACAAAGGGGGACAGAACATGTGACAGAACAATACCAATACAATGCAAAACATGAGGGGATCGAGGGCCCATGGGCTTGATCTCTCCAGAATGCCTGCGTATTGATATGCTTTTTAAATGCAGCGCATTGCATTTCTCAAATTGTAGGTTTACATTGACTTGCACAGAAAACTAAAAGGTGAGTGAACCCCAAGTGCAGCATGCATTTATTAACCTCTTCGCACCGGTGCCTCCCGACCCTTTAAGAGTTTCAGAAGCCGGGAGGGTCATGTGACTGCCATGATTCTCTGTCACGGCGGTCACATGATCGGAAAAGGTCCCGATCGAAAGGGGAGATCGGGACCTTTCCGTGAGTCACGGACATATGTGCTGGGGGCGCACACTCTCAGCACATATGTATTTTCTAATTGCACGCAAATATGCGGCCGCTCTGCGTCAAGGCCCAGATGCCAAAAGGCCGCATGTGTGCATGCGCTCGGTATCAAGGGGTTAAAATATATACACACATACATATAAACACACACCAGCCGACTACTTTTGATTTGTACAGACGGCTGTACAATGCACCAAAACTTCAGGAATTCTGTTGTATTTTAATAAAGCAGAGACACACACACTGTAAATGGGTAAATACTGCCATCCCTGGTGCACTGCTCTACCCAGTTTAGTGTTGGTGCAAACACAGTGCCTACGCAAGATGGATGCCAATGCTCTCACCATCAAAGTGGTTGTAAACCCTTACATATACCCAGTGAAGTGACTGGCCTCAAATCCTCCTACACAAGATGTGCCTGTTTATCTGAAGGCTTCTCTTCTCTACATCCATTCAAAGTCCAGAATCTATACAGCTTGACTGAGATATCAGAAAACAGGGGGCGGAGAGCTTGTTACACTATGCAAAGCTCAGTGAGGACAGCTCTGAGAGCTGATTGAAGGGAAGGGACACACCCCCTTCACAAAGACCACAGGAACAGAGCTGAAGCTGTCAATCCTAGGCTGTGTGTTAGAGCTCCCTCCCCTGTCATCTTTTTACCTCTTGGTGTCAGGAAATCTTGTCAAAAGTGACTCATGTAGATAGGAGAGGAAGGAGGCAGCAGACAGAAATGACACTTAGTGCTCTGGATTGAGACAAGTGCACACTATAGAGGGATATGCGTTATTTAGATTTCATGTCTGAGGTTTAAAACCACCTTAAAGACTAAGGTTACCTTTTGAAAAAAATAAATAAATAAATGCACTTTCCCAGGAAAAAAAAAAAAACGTGCATTTTTTTTTCTCTAAGGAGTCTGCTAGGCATTGCACACACGATCAGCAGATTCACAGGCTCCTGCAGACTCTCAGAATAGCTGTGTGCCTGAACCTCATATGGGCAGACAGTTACTTGAGAGCAGGAAGATCGATGAACTACCAGCACCTTCGCAGTTCATTGAGAACTACAATCCGTCAGCTGACAGTACTTGTTGTCTATCCATCCACAGGAAACCAAATGAATGACACGGCTGCTCTGTTTTCAGATTGTGACAACGGGGGCAGGGAGAAGATCTCACACCCACTGTCACAGGGACACGGGGGGGGGGGGGGGGGAAATCAGGGGAAGAGGGTTCAGATGCAGGAATATGTTAAATGTTTCACCCTAAACATGAGTGAACCATGTAATATATTCCAAAGCCGAACATATCCTTTAAAGTGGTTCAGATAAACTTCTACACCTTACTTACCGCCTCCCGCATACATATTTTCTTCAGCTCTTCAATTTTTTTCAGCAGCACTTCCTGCAAATCTCTCTCTTTCTTCTTTAACTCTTGGATTTTCTCCACTTTTTGCTCCTCGCTGACTTCTGAGTCTATGGAACCTGGAACATAAAACAACTGGTTAATCCTCAAAGCATGAGTCACATGACTCCATCACACAATGGCAGCTTGCACTGGTGTAACCATAAGGTACATCAAACAATGGCTGTCCGCACCACATATTCAGGCTGCTGCAATGTTACAGTTACATGGTAAAAGTCAATTCGTTTTAACAATACAAAGAGTTCAGGATAGATACAGTCGGTGTGGATCACTATATAGCATCCATTCTCAACCAGGGTTCTGAGGAATCCTAGGGTACCTTCAGGGTTGGCTAAGGGTTCCTTGAGCTGTGGCTACCTGACTTGTCATCTGATGGTGCCTGCATAGTTCCCGGTCCAACACCACTTGGCAGAGAATACAGCATGACTGTAAGGATGTTATTCTGGCCACCCTTGTAAGGACGACATTCTTCCCACTTACTACCATCAATGTAAGGGGCATTTTTCCGATGACCCCCAATAGACTAATCTTAGCAGGAGTTCCCTGACATCGGAAAATTATTTCAAGGGTTCCTCTGGGGTAAAAAGGTTGAAAAAGGCTGCTATATTGTATGTATTCAGGGTATAATGCAGGACATTTTGAATAGTAAATATTTCATATGCAGTAATGGTAAGGTGGGTCATTTGGTAATATTCTACAATGTACCTGAAATCTAAGGCTGGCCATACACTATACAATTGTTCTTTTAGATTTACCAAAACCATATAATATGTGGTGAAACCTAAACACTTTCAGTTTGTATGCAACCTCTTAGATTGTAAGCTCCAAGGAACTGTATTGTCTCCCGTTAAATTGCGCTGAGCAAACGGTTGGTGCTATATAAATGCTGTATAATAATAATCAGGCAGACCACTGCACTACAGAGTTAAAAGGTAAATCTAAAGGAAACTGAACAAGAAAATTGTATAAATGGATGGTCAGCCTACGGAAGGTGTATCAGGTTCTGTACTGAGAAGCAAAAGCTGGCCATACACTTATACAGTAGATCTTTTAAGAAATCTTAATGGATTCCTCCATCTGCGCTGAACAGCATAGATGGACCAATCTCTCCTGTCAGCTGTTGTATTTTGACAGCCAGCTCCCGCAGCTGTCAGAATACCTGAACGGTGCTTACATCTGATTGGATGCAGGGACTGTTCGGCTACCATTTTTCTTCGACAAAAGTCAGTTGACTTTTGTCGAGCCAGGTGGTGCCAACCAGGCTCAGATTTCTGCCAATTCAGCATGAACTGGCAAAAATACAAGCTGTGTATGGCAGCCTCTAGGAAAGCAACCAAAAGTGATCCTTGAGAAGGTACATGTGTGGGGTTGGGGTGTCAATAGATAAGCCAGAAAGAGGGGGAGGCAAGCAAGGGGAGGTTGGGGAGAGATAGGTAGTGCCTAGGTGGGGGAGCAGGTGGTGAATTCGGCATCCCACTCAATGAAGTTTATATTGAAGAAGCTAAGAGATCTCAAATCCATGCAGTGCCCAATGAGATAACCCAGACAGAAGTGTGCGATTATTACCTGAAGAGATTAAGCTACCACTGCTGGCCATGATCACTGGATTTTTCCCGTCCACCATTTTGGAAATTCGGCTTGTGCTGTTTTCCGTCAGGTCCATAGCAAGTTCGTCCAGACTGCGTGCGCTTGGAATTTTTGCCTGCGGAAGATAAATAATAACTAAAAATGAGATCAAAACACAGCAATATAATAAGAACGTAGAACCAATACTGTCCTCTGCCGCACATCAACAAATACATCAGGGTCGGCCCTGCAGTGCTGAAAGGAACCAGCCAATTAGGCTCCACAAGTGTCAGTGATTGCCTTACAATACACAGCAAAATGCAATTTAAATGATAAATGACTAAACCAATTAGCATCATCTTTCCTGTAAGCTCACTTTCTCCAAGCTCCAAACAAAACAAAATGAATGGCTCTCATTGACAGATAAGGCAATTATTTAAATGGGCGAGATAACTTCACATTAAAAACTCCTAATGACAACGAAATTTAAATTGCAAATAGCCAGGCCAATTAGCATCACGTCTTTCTGCTTTACCTATAGAAAAAAAACAAAGTACAGAATTGGCTGCTCTGTGAACCCCAACTGGAACCAGGTCATTATTATTATACAGTATTTATATAGCACCAAAGGGTATGCTCAGCGCTGTACAGTAGCAAGTGGGACAGAACATGAGACAAGACAGTAACAATACAATACACGAGGGGTTCGAGGGCCCTGTTCCTTGGAGCTTACAATCTAGGAGGGAGGGGAAGGTGGTACAGGAGGAGATGGCTGTGGGGGATGGAGTGATAGGAGGAGTGGAGGAGGTTAGTTGTTAGGTGAGGTCGGGGTAGGCTTCCCTGAAGAGGAGGGTTTTTAGGGTGCGCCTGAAGGTGAGGAGGGTAGGTGACAGTCTGATGGATTAGGGTAGGGAGTTCCAGAGGATGGGGGAAGTCCTGGAGAAGTCCTGCAATCGGGCACGGGAGGAGGAGACCAGGGAGCTAGAGAGTAGGAGGTCATGATTTAAACTGTATCTGAACTCAAGAACAAACATGGAAAATATTGCAGCTTACATGCCCTTAGGTTGCATTAGTTTTCTTTTTAAGGTATTTCTCCTTTATTTTCACCTGGTGATCTAGCCAATAACATACTTCCTGTCCACCATACTGTATTTATGGAGGAGCAGCATGGTCAGCCCAGGCTTCTCTGATTTGGACTACAAACACCTCCCGCTCCCCTCATCTTTATTGCAAGGTTGGAGGGGTTATGATGTTCAGATAAAATAGCTGAGAAAGTGGATAGCATTGTTTGAGATCATTCAGTGTACAGAAAGTTATACACTAGAAGGACACGGGAATCCAAGCAGGATAAACAGGTATGTTCTGTACTAGATTTGGCGCCTTCTTTAGTTTTAATTTTTTTTGGGGGGTAAAGACATTTTCAGCAAGTACAGAAAACATCCATTGATTCTGCCAAAAATGTCTGTGAGCTGAACTGAAAGAACGAACAAAGTTATCTTTCTTTTATAAACTAATCACCCTCCACCTCTTCTATAATGGAGACAAAAGAGAGGAAGCCTTGTTTGTAATCAAACCTGGGTGACAATGACGACTACCACCATAGACAGTGGAAGAGTGAGCGTAGCCAGACTAGAACAGGAATAATTGTTCAGAATAATAGTAATATAATTATTAATACCATTATTAAAGGATTTCTTTGTTTTCTCCTCCTGTCATCACATGTGCATGCACTTGATTGGCCCCCAGGGTTGCCCCTTCCGCTTCCAATCTGAACTGTACACACCTTATTGACCTCAGCAACAATGGTTAAAAAAAAAGCAGTTGGATCATATTGACTCACTTTGCTCTGCTTTCTGTCCAGGTAGAATTGATGTTGACTAATTGCCATCACCCATATGGACTTGATCAGAGAATTGCTGGCATACCAGGTCTGAACTACAAAACTGCTCTGTCCAAAGGTTCTCCTTGACACAGTTATTCTGAAAATTTGAAGAAAAAAAACTCAGACTGATAAATGGTACAGATAAGCGTGACACCTTAATGCGTGGCCTACTATTCAGATTGGCAGACGGTAACTATAACAATATGTGAAATTTACAAGCGTTCCCTCAACATATTAAAACGTAGGAATGGGACCTGTCTTTTCTGACATTTTTTGTTCTTTAAAAGATTGTGAACAGCAATTTTAGGGCTTGTACAGTTGGGCATATTGAGGCATATAAACGTGTCATTAAACCCATCTCATTAAAAACTATTAATAAATGCTGTAGTACATGCTGTTCATACTCGCTGTTTTCAGTATTCTGCAAAAAAAAAAAAAAAAAAAAAACTGATTCATCCTGCTGTTCTCTCTCCCCCCTCCTATCCATGTCCCAACTGCAGTTGGGGATTTTGCAGAGCAGTGTTGGCAGCTAGTGCACATGCTCAGTTTTCAGTGTATTTCTACCCTGAGCATTTCCTCCCTATCACATCTGAGCAGCCCATGTGACTATAGGTACTTCTACATTCGGGGAAAGGACATCCCTCCTCTTCCATGCCCACTAACCAGCAACACAATGGGGATGGAATACTACATCTTGATTGATTCACCTCCCTCGTATTCTAAGACATAGGCTGGATGGGTGTGACACAGCTTTTGACTGGCAGAAATCTTCCCACACCATGGTTTTGCCAAAAAAAATAATACAGATTTGATTTCAAATATATATTTGTATGACAATTTAAAACAGTTTGATATTTTTTATTTTATTTTGAACATGCGACCAGTAACAGAGGACTAGAAGGTCCTTCTGCCACTATTTCCCTGCAGACAGGCTAAGAAAGATCTGAGCCATGTGACAGCTGTATATTGATTAGAAAAAAAAGGTACTTAGATGTTTTTGTTTATTAAAATAATTACAGTGCCATCATCCACATACAGAAAGAGAAGTAAATTAAACAGTGTTTGTTTAGTATCGCTTTAAATGCGGTCAATTTTCAGCATCCAGGAACCGCAGGTGTTGCAAACAACTGCCTGTACAAGTGAATTACAGGATATGGCTGTATGAAGGTATACACACAGCTGTGAGCGTAAACATGCGTACGCCCCTGGATGTATACTTCTGCAAATCGAAACAAAAACGAGAAGCGCACCAACCTTGCGCATTACCTCAGTAACCAAAGTTTATTAATTATAAAATAATACTCACAAACAGCGAATAAAATCAGGCATGTAAGTCCTCAGAGGGACCTAAAAGATAAAGAGCCAGCACGGATCCCATCATGGGGGTGGATACTCAGTACAGCTGACGTGTTTCGAAGGGCATCCCTTCTTCATCAGAGCTCTGGTTGGTGCGCTTCTCGTTTTTGTTTCGATTTGCAGTATTGGTCGGGCTTCCCCAGCCTTATTTGGAGCTGCACAACTCTACATGCATTGGTGGTCGATCTTTCCAGGTCTGGTTCCATCTATTCGCCACCCGCCTGGGTCCTTGAGCGCAGGAGATTTCGCTTATGATCTATTGTATACTTCTGCAACCAGAGGTGTATTTCCAAGCACAAAAATGCATAAGCATTTCTGCATCTAGGGACATATGCAAGTTGACACTCAAAGCTGTATATACCCACATACAGCCGTATTCTGGAATTCATTTGTACAGGTGAATGTATTCAACACGTGTGGCTCCCAGGCATTGAATTACAGGATATGTTTGCAGGGCTGTGGAGTCGAAGTCGTGGAGTCGGAGGAAATTTTGGGTACCTGGAGTCGGAGTCGGCAAACAATGCTCCGACTCCGATTAAATTTAGATTGGAATTAAAAAAAAAAGCAAGTTTAAATGTCCCAATTCACAAAAAGTTATAATTAATGACTTCTCTACTGTAAGAATAAAGACCAATGCATGCAGTGCCTCACGTAACCGCAAAACGAACACGTTAAGTGACCGTGAAGAAGCATGCTTTTCATGTGCTTCACTATATGGCACGCAACGCATAATTAGGAGCGGCAATACTTATACTTTGCTTAGTGTTTTACAGATTTTGTTTTTGGTTCATATAGATAAGCTTTGTTTTTGTTCTAAAACAACCAAATAATGTGGTTTGTATTTTTGGACTGGTAAAGTTCCTGTTCCTGATGTTTATGCCTGCTGCTACTATCCAGCCACTTGATTAATTAATAAAATTTTTTTTATAAAACTTTGTTGTTTTCATTGTGTTTGTCTTTTGCTTAAACTGTTCAAGACAGTAGACTGGTGGCTTCCCAGCCAGTAGTCCTGTGGTAATGACATGTATGTTGCCTTTCTTTCCTTCAAGGAATGTATAAAATACATTCGCATATTAATACAGAAGAGTCGGAAGTACAAAAAACTGAGGAGTCGGAGTCAGAACATTTATCTACCGACTCTACAGCCCTGTATGTTTGTACATAGTTATATGCAGCATAAACCTTCATTCATACATACTCCTCTGGAGGCAGACCTCTGCACCAAGGAACGTACGATTGTACACATTTGCACTTAGTTGCATTTACCCACTGTGACAGTGTGACGATCTGTCACCCAGGATTCTCAACTAGGCAGGTTGAGGGGCTCCGGGGTAAGTGTTTGATATGGAGGAAAGTGGCTTTTCACTTTCCTCCTTTGTTTGTAAGGTCTGTTTTGGGATCTGTAGCCTGGAGATTTCAAAGAGATCTGGGAGGGATGAAATCTCCAATCCTGGGACCAGGTTTTTGGAAATGGCCAGGAGACTGATTGCACAGGTGTGTGCGGGCCTTTTCTGAGAGTCAGGATCAGGGTTCTGGGCTCCACCCCGGCAGATAGGAGTCAGGAGGGCTCCACCCCGGCAGATAGGAGTCAGGAGGGCTCCACCCCGGCAGATAGGAGTCAGGAGGGCTCCACCAAGGAGAGGTGGAAGCCAAAAGCGGCAAGGAGCTGCTTGGTAGTAGCTATGTGCTAGTGGCCAGCTGTGTGCAAGAGCCATGGTTTTTGTAAGGGTCTGCAGGAGTCAGACATAAGCCTGAAGAGGAAGGCCAGTGGAAGATTGTATATCTGAGAAAGCCAGGAGGCTGAACCGTTGTTTTGTGGATGATCGATACCCCTGTGTGGGAAACTTCTGTTTTGAACTTTCATTTAAATAAAAGTGGGCTAAAAAAGGCCTTTAAAAATAAGCGAGTAGCTGTGTGCGTTTAAAAGCTCTACCACTTTGAAGCGAGTTTCCACACCACCTATAACCATATCCTGCAATTCCTTTGTATAGAAGGCTGTATGCAGCACCTGGGCACTGAAATATGGCCATATTTACATTATATGCCCCAATATTCAGCTAATGGTGGCCACAGACCATAGGTGCTCAACTGGCGGCCTTCAAGGTCATAATACAAATAAAGCAGATCATTCATGGAAAGCCTTTGGAGGAAGGGTCCCTGCGAGGCCCCAAAAATGTTGATTTCTTATGACTTATAGGATGCTATCTGCACAATAAATATGTGAAACACATTTATTTGGAGTGCTGGTGGCTTCATATCTTCCTCACTACTGTCAGTTGCATCCACCACCCTTTAAGGTTTTGATACAGAACAGTCAATCTCTGACGACGAGCTTGTTCTTCTGACACAGTGAAATTTTGAGAATTCACAAACAAGTCTTTTTTTTTTTTTTTTACCTGCGGGGATCGTGAACTTCCACTGCAAATTTCTTCTCTCTGAAGTACAAATTCTCCAGCTGCTTCCACTGAAATAGCTGCAAGAGAGAGACAGAAAACGAAGGCTTCCCTATAAATAACCGTATCATTATCTATTTAATGTGCAGCACACTCTGCGGTGAAAACATATTACAGCCATAGGAAGCCTGAGCAAGCAAGCAATTGAAAGCTTAAATCATGCTGGAATGGTTGCGGTTGTTATTTACGGTGAAAATAAAAGGTTTGGAATAAGCACTGTAAACAGAACACGGTCTTCGCTACAAAGAAGAGCAAACAAACACAGAGATCCCGAGAAAAAGGAAAGTTTCTGCAAATTGGATTCCAATACTTGAGCCAGGCTGCAGGTGGAGAAACCTTTTAGTGTTTGCAATAAAAACTACAAATATAAAACAAAACTAAATTGGCTAAAACCACTTTTATACTGGCGATACGATCAGCTCTGCCTGTCAGGAGGACCTGATTGGAAGCTCCATGTAAGTCTATGGGCAGACAAATTTAAATGGGAGTGCGTCCTTTTGGATTTGACTACCCCATGTCCATCTAAGTCCAGAAAAAAAAATGTAAAAGGTTGGCATCCTTTTTCATTTTTTTCTGACTTATACTTGATCTAATATGGGTCCACAAATCCACTTTAGCAAAGCACTGAATGGACATGGATGTCACACCCGTTATATTCTGTTCCAATTCAGAAGGGTGTCTGTTCACGGATCTCCTGAAGATCAGGTCAGACTCGACCTGTGTGAAGAGATCAAAATGTAATATCTGCTAAAGGAGAGGATTAGCTCATCTCTGTTCAGCAGAGATCACATAACCTGGTGCCTAGGCCTTCAGACATGTGATCAGAAAAAAAGGGAACTTGGAGCAGCAAACTTGTTAAAGTGTTTGTACAGCTAAGCAAAATCTTTTTTGCTTGGGATAGAGTAAGGAGGGGTTAAAACCCTTATGCTAATTTTTCATGTCTCCTGCTGGGTAGCTTTCTCTTCACTTCCTGTTGTGGGGAGGAAACAGGAAGTGAGAAGAAATATCAAAAGTTAGAGTAATCCCCCACTTAGTTGTCACCAGAATAATTTTCCCCATTGGAGGAATTCACCTTACTTCTTGCACTAGTGACAACTCTAAAATTTTGAATTTCCTCTCACTTTTTTGTCTCTGTGACAATGGTGTGAATCTCCCAAACAATGGTGCGAATCTCCCAAACTACAGGGATACAAGACAGAAAAAACTAGGCCAAAGGGTCTAACATAGCTTCTCTCAGACTTTTTACACCAGTGGAACCCATAAAATAATTTCAAGTCTCATGAAACCCTTACTGAAACCAATTATTTGGGGGTCAATAGCAAAGAGCAAGAATACCCCTGACATTGCTGTTCAGTAGGAAGAATCCAACCCTTACTGTGGTGGTCAGAATGTCCCCCATGTCATGCTGCTGGCGTTGCCAACTGGTGTTGGTTCTAGAACTATGAAGGAACCACCAAACAGGAGGTCTATCAACCACAGCCAAGGAACACCTAGCATCCTCTGGTGGAACTCTTGCTGAATGGCTGCTCTAGAGGTTGCTACGGGTTCCTTGAGCTGTGGCTGATTGACCTCCAATCTTATGGTGCCGAGACAGTTCCAGGACCAAACACCACTTGGCAGAGCCAACTTCATAACACTATTGATCTCTTTAGCTGTTTGTAAGGGTGACATTTTAACCAATGTAAGGGACATTTTCCCCACTGACCTCCAATGAATTGGTTTTTAACCGGGATTCCCTGAGACCTATAATTATTTTAGGGCTTCCTCTGTGGAAAAAAGGTTGAGAAAGGCTGCTCTAGAGGAACCGTGGTGGAGAATGGTTGACCTAGACTCTATGATTGTGCCTATATGTGCCTTTATAAACACATCCCATGTGCTATAAGCAGAGAACTAGACACAACAGTCAGCTGTCCGAGGTTTTGTTATTGTAGTGCAGTGAAATAGCCTGCTACAAAAAGCAATAAACTATGCAGAAAACATTTAACATTGTGATACATGAGAATGCAAATACATGTTTTTATAGGATATATTAAACACACACAACAGCCGCAAACAATATCTTTTGTGCATACAGAGCTTTGCATTCAGTTTGTTAAAAGGGAGCTTATATTTCCATAGATTTGAATCAAGTTCAACATGCAGAAGTGAACAATTGTGCCATGCCAAACTCCACAGCTTGTGCAACTTTAGCTGTTCTGGAACTTGAAACGCCAATCTGCAAGGCTTAAATCGACAGGACAACCTGTAACATATAAAGTGCAGCAGCCCATAGCAACCAATCAAAAATACATTTCAGTTGTCTCACTAATCCTAAGACTGATTGGTTGTTATCGGTTAGAATTTTCCAATGCTCAACGAATACGGCTATCCATCTCTTGGGTACATGTGACACTATGGGGGTTGATTTACTAAAAGCGGGCAGTGCAAAATCTGGTGCAGCTCTGCATAGAAACCAGTCAGCTTCCAGGTTTCACTGTCAAAGCTTAGTTGAACAAGCTGAAGTTAGAAGCTGACTGGCTACCATGCAGAGCTGCACCAGATTTCTGCCCTCTACAGTTTTAGTAAATCAACCCCGATCTGTTGCAGAACTACAGATTCCAAAGCCTTCTGTCAGACTGTCTCTCTACACACTAGACCAGGCATGTCCAAAGTCCGGCCCGCGGGCCATTTACGGCCCGAGGGTCGGTTTAATACGGCCCTCCATGTCAGTGTGTCTTATGGAGCGAATATGGAGCGGCCGGTCCGGTATTTCCACTGCGGCCGTGTCAGAATACCGGGCCGGCCGCTCAGCTCTGCAGCGGGACCTTACCTGTTCCTCTATCCAGCGGCGCGCTGTCTTCCCGGCTTCTGTAGTGTGGGCGCTGGGCATGACAGCCGGGTGCCAAGTGCGCATGCGCAAGAAGCGGTGCTTTTTGTGAATGGTAAGGCGGTACCTGGGACACATGACAGATCCCAGAAGCCGCCGGACCAATCACAAAGCGCAAGTGCTTCTCGCTCATGCGCACTGGGCACCCGGCTGTCATGCCGAGCGCCATTACAGAAGCCGGGAAGACAGCGCGCGGCTGGATCGAGGAACAGGTAAGATCAAAGAACAACTGCGGAAGTAAGAGCGGGTACCTGTCAAATTCAGGTACCCGCTCCCCACCTCCCCAAAGGTTAGCAGTCATCTGTGCTGTCCGCAGTCTCTGGTCATCCCTGTGCTGTCCGCAGTCTCTGGTCATCCCTGTGCTGTCCGCAGTCTCTGGTCATCCCTGTGCTGTCCGCAGTCTCTGGTCATCCCTGTGCTGTCCGCAGTCTCTGGTCATCCCTGTGCTGTCCGCAGTCTCTGGTCATCCCTGTGCTGTCCGCAGTCTCTGGTCATCTCCTGTACTGTGTCTGCAGTCCATTAGTTCAGAATTTTTTTTTTCCTGTTTTCTGCCTCTAAAACCTAGGTGCGTCTTATGGTCAGGTGCGTCTTATACGGCGAAAAATACGGTAACTTGGCATAAATTAATTTATTTGCATTTAATTGTAATGGTTCAAAGAATGTTTGGAAAAATGTTAGGCCCTCCACCATGTTCACTTCATCCAATCTGGCCCTCTTTGAAAAAAGTTTGGACACCCCTGCACTAGACCATGGTTTCTCCATAAGGGTTCCTCCAGAGGTTGCTAGGGGTTTCTTGAGCAAGTTCTACCTCTCAGATATGTTCCCACTGACACCATTGATCTTTTTAGTGACCTGTAAGGAGGTAATTCATCTCAATGACCACAAGTGTAAGGAGCATTTTTTCACACTGACCATCACATGAATGTATTATGAGTTGTAGATATAGTCATTTTTAGCAGGGGTTCCCTGAGACCAGAAAGGTAATTCAAGGATTCCTGGCTGAGAAAAGCTGCACTAGACCAAAGCAATCACTGGGGATTAAGGAACTCCCAGCATACTTCTTCAAATACCAAGAAAGAAATGCTGGTACTTTTAGTTCCAGAACAAGCTGCCATTCTGTCCTCCAGATTGGAACATTGTTACAAATGATTCTGTTGTCCTTTTACAGCACCAAAAAGAGTGTAAAGTCCTCCTTTTGACAGTATGATCAGAAACATTACAGAATTGTCAGCTCATTTTCATTCCCTGCATGTGTAGTGCCTCCAATATGGAAGTCTCAATGTTCAGGAACCCCAATGCATACCCAACTGTGTGTGTCTAGGACCTACGCAGGCATTCCTGTTTCCAGCCCCCAGGGGAAACAACAGTTGTCCTGCAAAGTCCAACCCAAGTGCCACCCCAGGATCAACTGGGTCTTCTGTACCATACCAATAGATGCAACAACTAAAATCTGTGATTGTCTTACATCTGGTTGTGTATGGGTATTTCCAAGAGCAGAAAAGGGGTTAACAGGGCAAAAACGAGCATTTCAAAGCTTTAAAAGTGATCCATGTTGCACGCAGAGATTATCCAACATGTTCTGTTTGAAGAGTGAGCATTTAAGACTCAGGAAGAATGGTCACAAAAGGTCCTCAATGGGCAGCACAGTGACATAGTGGTTAACATTTCAGTCTTGCAGCACTGGGGTCCTCTGTTCAAATCCCAGCCGTGACATGACCTGCAAGTTCTCCCTGAGCTTGCGGTGGTTTTCTCCAGGTACTCCCAGTTCGTTCCACACTCCAAAGTCATGGTGGAGGGTAAAATGGCTCCTGTCTAAATTGGCCCTAGTACACATGTGAGATAGGGACCTTAGACTGTAAGTTCCTTGGGCAGGGACGGATGTGAAAGTATGTCAGCCAAAGTATATGTTTCCAGCACTTCAAAAATCTTTGAAATAAAGTCCAAGCGTATGCTCAGTCATTGCAGTGCAACGTTTGGGGGCCATACAAGACCCCTTTTTGAAACAAGTGTGCAAAGCGAATATTAAACCGTACATGTACCATATGTAAAGCACTACACAAATTGTTGGTGCTATATAAATACCTGAAATAAATAACATAGGAGACAGATTTCTCAATGAAATACCTTCCTGCCTATTTTCATACCAAGTCCATGATTACCTTGTCAGGTTTAAAAGATTGACGTTTTCTGATAAATTTAACACAATAAAAGGCAATACCTATATAAACATCTCTAACAAATTTAAAAAGAGAAAAAAAAAAAAAAAAAGCAAGAAAATCCTGTTCTCAGCAAAGCGGAAAGGTTTGTTAACACTTGTACACAATGACATGTTGCAAGCACTAGCACCCAGCCACCAACAGCTGCATGCCAAATGTCCAGTGTCAGCCCTGCAAACACAGAATGTCATTGATTGCGGTCTTACCTATTGTGTTCTCTCTTGGAATATTAAGTCCCCATTGTATGCTAGTAATCCAAAAGGGTTAGTAATCCACAGATGGGCTCTGCATGTGTGTCTGTTGCTCGCTTGACACTTTGTGAGAGCGCTGAGATACTGGAAAGGTGAAACTCCCAGCCCTGACCATCCCACTGATGACACACCAGTTACATCACAGCTTGTATCAGCACACACAGGAACATTTACATACACATGCCTACCTCATCTGTGACTGGAAGAGAAGACACCTTCTTCCAACCCCAGCCTGCCTTCCCTACATTCTGGGGGCATGTCAATGAAAAAAAAGAAAGTTACATTCTGTTCCCTTTCTTTTTTTTCTTTTTTTTAATCTCACAATCAACTTCCGTAAGATTCCAAGAAGACAACACGCCCTCCCCGATGAATTATTTATGTTTCTGTATTTACCACTAAATCACCATTCTGCTGATTATGTAACCGGAAAAGTTGTTTGTTTTTTGTTTTGTTTTTTTTTCTGTTTTCCACCCTTTTTGTTTTTAGACTTCTGTGCGTTCTATTAGGATTTTTTTTTCTCTTTAATAGAGATTTGCTGTTGAAAGCGGCAGAATCAAAAATCTTTTAGAAAGAATATCCTATACTCTAAGTGGGCTAAACATTGGAATTATGACGCACATTTTTAATTTATGAATACAGTCGAATTATGCTAGTTTTCACCAGAATGATCACTTTTTTGTATTTATTTATTGCAGGTACTTATATAGCGCTGTCAATTTAATCAGTCCTTTACATATATTGCACACTCACATCAGTCCCTAACTGTCAAGGAGTGTACAATCTCTCACATCCAGGGGCGGACTGACAACTCATGGGGCCCCCAGGCAATAGGGGATCATGGGGCCCCTGTGTCCTCACCCACACTCAAACCACACCCAAAAAAGTCTATGAAAGGTACTAGGGGCATCTCACGGGGCCCCCTACTTACCCTGGGCCCTCGGGCAGTGCCCGAGTGCACGAATGGTCAGTCCGCCCCTGCTCACATCAGTCCCTTAGGCTGGCCATACACTATACAATGTTCTGCCCAATTTTCTTTAGATTTACCTTCAACTATGTAGTGTAAGGGCCTGTCTAATTGGATACAATTGAAAAGTGTTGTTAGGTTTGACCTCCTATTATATGTTTTTTGGTAAATCTAAACCAAAAATATCAAGAAAATTGTATAATGTACGGCCAGCCTATCTCTCACATCAGTCCCTAACTCTCAAGGGGTGTACAATCTAAGGTCCCTAACTCACATTCACACATACACATACCAGGGTGGTGCCGTGGTTGGGATTTGAACCAATGACCCTAGTGGTGCTAGGCAGAAGTGCTAACCACTTGGCCACTGTGCTCTCCTACTTTTCCTCTTTTTTTTTTTCCTTTAAACTTCAGCTTTTACCTTTTGGTTCACACTTTCCTGCACTATGCTGGCTGGTTGGAGGTGCAGGAATCGCAGCTGTTCCCACACCTGCAACCACCCACATTCAAATTGCGCTGCTCTTAGGAGATGGGCATGGCTCATTTTTAATGGCACCCCCACGCATCTCAACTAGCAGTGCGTTTGTAGGTGCGGTAACTGCAGGGAAATTCCATGAGATTTCCCTGCTGGTGCTTTTTTTTTTCTGCGGGAAACATGGGCACAGCAGCGTATCCAAAAGACTGGGCTGCGTTGCACAAACGCCAGCTGCACACCCCATACAAGTGTTAACCTAGGCTTAGTCGCGTTCACATTTGTGACTTGTAGTACTTTGGCCACAATGCACAGCAAGAGGCATCCTGTTATTGTCTATAGGGCCCATTCACATCTATGCAACACACTTGTGATTTGGTACAAAAAAAAAAGGTGCAGGCACTTTTTTTTTTTTGGGTGCATTTTTGAGCCCAAGGACTTCAACTGAAGAGCATGCAAAATGCATAAAATTCCATCAAACAAGCACATGTAAAACGCATGAAAATCAGATGCACAAGTGTTAACCAACCCTAAAGCAGAAGTCCAGGAAATACAAATATCTTCTTCCCATGTAGCAGGGCTGTGCCCACACTGCATGGGTTAACTGCTTGTTTTATCCAGGGGCGCATAGAAAGGTTATACTCGCCTGATCCTTCGATTCTCCGGAAAACAGTGCTCCCCCTGTGCACAGGTGGACTGTTCCTGCCATCCTCATGTCCAGAGCTGGTCTATGGGCGTGATGACTACGGAAAAGTCCACCACACAAGACTGCAAGCTTGCGGAGGGGGGGCTGGAGTGGCAGGGACCTCTTTTGTGCTCAGAGGATTGGCAGATTAGGTAGGTATATCTCCACTCTCCTCACCCTAAGGGTCCTTTCACATGCCGCGGAACCATTTAGCAGATCCACTTGCTCAGCAGGGGTTCTCCCTGCTGATCCTCACTGAGCAAGTGAATGACAGCTCTGTATCTGCTCCTCTGCTGCAGAGCAGACACAGAGCTACTTGATCTCCTCAGTGCGTGGTCGGATGAAAACAAACCGTCTTTCCGTTTCCTTCCGACCCCAATCCAAAGGACGAAAGGGGAATTGGATCCCCATCCATCCCTTTTTTGCGGATCGGATGCCAGTGGGTGTAAACGGACACGTACGTTTACATGCACCGATCCATAGAGGAGAATGGAGGTTCCGATCAGGCCCGCCTGAAAAATGGGCAGGCAGACCCGATCAGAACGTCCATCTGAAAGAGTCCTTAGACAAAAACGAGCAGCTAACCCATGCAGTGCAGGCACAGCCCCACTGCATGGGATTTGTTTCCCCAGACTGCTGCTCTAAAGAGGATCTTCACCCTAGAAAGATTAAACAAATTAAAACTCAGCAGTTACAAATACTGTAGCTTTTAGTTTTTAATAAAAGGACACTTATCTCTCCTGGAATCCAGCTGGTATGTTTTGGGTCCCCAGCACCAGCATATTTACTGTGGGAAGCCGGCTGTGACTCCTTATGGCTTCAAAGTCAGCTTGCCACTGCGCATGTAGGAGCTGTACTGTGCTTTTGAGTTGTCCTGCAACCTCCTGGGACCTGTGGTGTGTCCCGGGAGGCTGCAGAGAAAGATGGGGGGGGGGGGGGGCAACCATCAAAACCAGGTACTCTCTCCTCTCCAAATATATATATATATTATTCCAATTGTGGTAGATGAGCGGGGAGAAGACCTAAAGTGGAACTTCCCCTTTTTGGGTAGATGAGCGGGGAGAAGACCTAAAGGTGAAACTTCCCTTTGTTGGGTAGATGAGCGGGGAGAAGACCTAAAGGTGGAACTTCCCCTTTTTGGGTGGATGAGCGGGGAGAAGACCTAAAGGTGGAACTTCCCCTTTTTGGGTGGATGAGCGGGGAGAAGACCTAAAGGTGGAACTTCCCCTTTTTGGGTGGATGAGCGGGGAGAAGACCTAAAGGTGGAACTTCCCCTTTTTGGGTAGAGGAGCGGGGAGAAGACCTAAAGTGGAACTTCCCCTTTTTGGGTAGAGGAGCGGGGAGAAGACCTAAAGTGGAACTTCCCCTTTTTGGGTAGAGGAGCGGGGAGAAGACCTAAAGTGGAACTTCCCCTTTTTGGATGAAGTTTTGCTTTAAGGCTGGCCATAGAATATTCTTTTTGATCAGCCCTCTGGAGTGGATGGAATGAGTGGATGAAGTGAAGAGGAATCCGCCCTGTTGTGCCATTGTATTCTGATAGTGGGGACTCCTCTGCTATAACAATACACTAATCACTGCTGATTGATGGACATTTTCCAGCAGTCTCCATCAACAGAACCTGAGCAGGTATGACCATTGATGGATTGAAATCTGGCCAGTCCCTGCTGAACCGGCTGAATTTCGATTCACCTATGGCCAGATTTAAACCCCTGCAACCCACCTACAAACCGCCCACCACCCCCAATCCAACCTAGGTTTTTTTTTTATTAAAAAAAAAACCAACCCAATACCTACCTTTTCCTGCAGTCTTCTAGCTGCTCTGATGATCTTGCCAGTATGTCTTCCTTCTCCAATGGGGGATGGGAATTCTTCCACTTTGATTCTACTTTGACATGACAGCACTGCTAATTCCTGGAATACTGTGAACCCAGCCTGGGTAATGACACCCCCTAGAGCTCATGTAAATGACAGGTTGGGCTCACAGGAAATGGGTAGATTGACATTTTCATTCTGCCCAAAGGGAACTGCGGAGGCTGGATTAGGGAGGAAGCTGGGGTAAACAATGGAGCATGGCAAAGGTAAGTAAAAACTGTCAATACATTGTTTTTTAATGGGAAGATCTGAAAATTAACATACATTCTTGGAGTTCCTTTTTAATAGGGGGTCAGGCCATGTAAAGTTTGCTATGGGGACAATGAAAAATGCTTCCAATTTTTAGAAGGGTTTGTTGCATGCAGAGATTTCTCAGATCTCTAGTAAATACCTTTGTGACAGCAACCGATACAAGAAAGGAAAGGAAGGTGTTAACTGCACGTGTGTCAGTACTCTACATCAGTCGCCAATTAACACAGTAACTGGTTCCGAGCATCTGAGAAGCAGGTGACTCATCTGCCAACTCTTGGTGAGAAAACGGCCTGTCTTAAAATATACACAATCTTCCTTGCTTTCTATTTTTTTTTTGTATTATCTATTATAGGACATCTTGCCTCTTCACTGTCAATGAGTGTTCAGTGCCCTGACAGTTACTGGTGCAAAGCATTATGGGAGTTAAAGTAGATCTAATCTCAATCACTGGAATCCCACATAAGTTTTAACATGTTATGCAATTTGAAAAATTATTTTCAATGTTTTCAAATCTGCAGCTGTAATTAAAAAAAATACCTGGTGATCTTGCCAAGAAGGTCCTTGTTCAGGCACTTTCTATTACAATGATGACAACTGTTTGCCAACCGTACCCTTGCGTTGTCATGTGTGCCCCTGGTGGAGACTACTAGCAGCAGTCCTGACACACACTGTATAGGCATGGTCCAGTGATCCCAATATTAGGGACACTGGTCCAGAGCAATGATGTGTGGGCAACATTGGAGCAAGTGAATGCAATCAGGAAATGGCTGAAAGAGGCTGGAGGAGATCAGCAGAATCGAGATTAAAGATGAAAAATGGTAAAAACTGAATTTTATTTAAAACAAAACAAAGTAGTTGTCCTTAGGACACCATGCATCCATTTAAATCAAGATAAGGTTTTGATATAACTTCATAATAAATTAAGTGTCCAACTCTATGCCTGCACCACCTCCATAGTTTGATGTGTTCAGCAGCCAGAGCTCTGCAGAGATGCACACCGCTTGTGCCCATGATTGGTCAGAGGCTCTATTCACATGCAATTTCTCAGATGAGCCATAACATACGCCCAGCAGTGGCATCAGCCATTGATTTTTATAGAGTGTATGCAAGTAGGGTCTACATAACCGCCGGGCCGGCAAGAATTCTTGCCAGTAGTCATCTGAACTTAAAGAAAAAGTCAATTGTTCTCTATGGTGTCTGTTCACACCTGATTGCACGAACAGGCACCATAGAGAACAATTGATTTTTTTAAGTTTGAGCGTTTTTGGCGCTTCGAGCTTCAAGCTACAAATCACTCAAGTGTGAATGCAGCCTCGGTCTAGGTTCATACCTAAGCATTTTCCGCAGCGTTTTGCAGAAACACACTACAGTCCATTTAACATGATTTCCTATGGGACACGTTCACCGCGTTTTCACCCAGTGTGTTTTTTGAAAAGGGTCAGGGACTTTTTTAAACGCAAAAAATGCATTTTTGGTTCTATAGACTTCAATGGAGATGCTGCAGAAAAGAATGTAGTGCGTTTTTGATGTGTTTTAATCTACTTGGCAACAAGAAAAAAAATGCAAAACATTGAAACCGCATGTGCAAAAAAACACAAAACACACCGCAAAAAGCACTGCAGAAACGGATCAAACGCAAACTGCAAAGGTGTGAACCTAACCTTAAAGTCTTAAGCCAATCATAGGCTGATCAGCCAACTTTAGATCTGGGCAGGCTGGTTGTACTGAAGTCTATCGATGGATCAACATCAGTACAATCAGCCTGCCCATAGACCAGCCTGTCAGGTTTTTTTTGGCTCAGTCACTGCTGGCGGTTATAGCAGCCAGCAGTGATCATTGTGTCCTGCAGGTGGGATAGGCTCCTGCGCTCCCCGCTGGCAGAACACTTTAGCGCTGCAGGAGGGATTCCCCCATCAAAACTGACTGTGTTGATGGGGGAGTCAAGCAATTATCTTCAACCCATGGTTGAAGGAAAGAAAATTGTATAATGCATGGCCTGTCTTAGGGCTTGTTCACACTAGTGGTTGCAGGGGCAGTAAAACCCTGGATGAGCCTCACTTTTACACCTCCCCAACTGCTACTCGCTTTAACCGTAGAGACAGCGGCACACACATGGGATGCTTTGCAGCCGCAGCAGCAATGATACTCCCTGGTGACCCATTCAAGTGAATAGGTCCACTCTGCAACCGCCTAGTGCTGGGGGTTCAAGCAGGTGATGATGAGACAATACAACACCTCCTCATTACCTGTCAAATGCTTTCTGAAAAGCCCTTAAAGTAGAACTATAGGAACATTTTTTTTTCTTTTTTGATAGAGTAAGGGGGGTTATAACAAAAACTATTTTTCTCCATCTGTGTCCCATTTGGGAGATTTCCCATCATGTTCAGTCTAGCCAAACAGGAAGTGAAAGGAAATCCCTACAAATTAAGGGAGTTCCTTGAGGCCCCCCCCAGGTCATCAGAACTAGTGTCCCCATTGGAAGATTTCCCCTCTATTACTTTTCTGGGGACAACCCAAAATTCAGGATTTTCTTTTACTTTCACTTTCAGTGATAATGGTAAAGGACAATTATGGTGGGCAAATCTATAGGGGGCTAGGTTCACAACTGTGCAGGTTGCATTTGAGCCGTTTCTGCATTGAGTTTTGCGTTGCGTTTTTGACGCGTTTGTGTTTTGTTTTTTTTTCTTTTCTTGTTGTTAGGCAGATTTAAAACGCAAAACGCAGCAAAACATGTTGTTTTTCTGCAGCATTTCCATTGACGTCTATAGAAACAAAAACACAACTTTTTGCATCCAAAAAAGTCCCTGATTGTTTCTGGCTGTTGCCAGGTGAAAATGCGGAGATGTGAACCTGTCTCATAGGAAATCATGCTAAATGGACTGTACTGCGTTTCTGGAAAACGCTGCAGAAAACGCATGGGTGTGTACCTAGGGTAACGGGGGACACAAGCAGCAATACAATCTGACTGGGGTTCCAATCCCTCTCCATTCTATCCAAAACTAACAAAAAAAACAGTTTTCCCTTTAGTTATACTTTAACCTCCCTGGCGATATTCCAGAGTGTAGCTCGGGGTAAAGTTTCAGTACCAAAAGCGGTAACCCCGAGCTACACTCGGGCTTACCATGCAGCGTTGCTCAGGGATTCCCTGCAGCACTTACCTTGTCCTTCGCTCCCGTGATGTGTCCCCTGCAGCATCCCCGGCCATCTCCTCCAGCCGATGCCGGCATCCGGCTTCCGTGTTCCGGTCCCGGTGATGTTGGGACGTACGGGCGGCAAATTTGACATTTTTTAAAAAATTTCATTTTTTTAAAAATGATTATTACACAGTAAATCATTGCTGTTTCAAACCATTTCACATACATTTTGTCCCGAGTGCTTTGTCCTGTCCCCTGCCTGCATTTTGACTGTTCTTTCTGCCTGGAATAGATATAATATAAACTCTAAATATCCCTACGAAAAGTATCACTCTCACCCTTGAAAGTGTAGACAAAATATAAATAATATCTTTTCGATACTCCCTCAAACACGAACTTTACAACCCCCACCAGTGCAAAACATAAAACAGCAAATGTCCACATATAAGTCCAAAATAAAGTGCTTTTCAATAAATAGTGCTTTTTCAAACGTTGAGGACTACTCCACTTTGCTGAATTTCAATCCAGGAACCTCAAATCAGGATACCTCAAAAAAATATAAACTCAATATAGTGTATTATCATTACAACAAAAAAACACTCGTGAAAACTAAGTGATTCCTCCTGGACTCCCACCCGTGATAAATCAACACTCCAAAATGTGATAAAGTGCAACACTCCACACCAGTGTTACCATCCAGATAAACTAAATACCATTACCCTCTCATGAAAAATCACATGCATCCAAATGAGATAGTGCCATCTCTCTTGTGATATAAATACTATTACCCTCTTCCAATGCAGACCAAGCAAAACTCCTTCCAGGCAGTCCAAAGTTTCCCCCTCTTCGGAAGCTTCTTATTGCTTCCAATCCACCTTCCCCGTTCCTCAAAAGGGGCAGATAATACAAGACTCAATGAAGTATATAAAAGGATTTCACAAATTTATTCATAGCTTACATAAAGAATGCCAGCGTCCATCCTCTCCCACAGTCCATATAGCTGAACTCCAGTATTCAAGATGGCCGAGCCGCTCCTTCCGGTTTGAAATTGTATTGTACGTCCTTACGTCCCTGACGCGTTTCGTCACTTCCGACTTGTGAACAAGCGGCTCGGCCATCTTGAATACTGGAGTTCAGCTATATGGACTGTGGGAGAGGATGGACGCTGGCATTCTTTATGTAAGCTATGAATAAATTTGTGAAATCCTTTTATATACTTCATTGAGTCTTGTATTATCTGCCCCTTTTGAGGAACGGGGAAGGTGGATTGGAAGCAATAAGAAGCTTCCGAAGAGGGGGAAACTTTGGACTGCCTGGAAGGAGTTTTGCTTGGTCTGCATTGGAAGAGGGTAATAGTATTTATATCACAAGAGAGATGGCACTATCTCATTTGGATGCATGTGATTTTTCATGAGAGGGTAATGGTATTTAGTTTATCTGGATGGTAACACTGGTGTGGAGTGTTGCACTTTATCACATTTTGGAGTGTTGATTTATCACGGGTGGGAGTCCAGGAGGAATCACTTTTAGTTTTCACGAGTGTTTTTTTGTTGTAATGATAATACACTATATTGAGTTTATATTTTTTTGAGGTATCCTGATTTGAGGTTCCTGGATTGAAATTCAGCAAAGTGAAGTAGTCCTCAACGTTTGAAAAAGCACTATTTATTGAAAAGCACTTTATTTTGGACTTATATGTGGACATTTGCTGTTTTATGTTTTGCACTGGTGGGGGTTGTAAAGTTCGTGTTTGAGGGAGTATCGAAAAGATATTATTTATACTTTCTGCCTGGAAGCTGAGAAACATCCATGGCGTCCAAAAAGCGTCCCTTTAGGTCAAAAGCGGTTTTAGACCGGCTAGAGAACAGCGATAGTAAATCAGAACCACTTGCAGAATTGAGTGATAATGATTCGTGGGGGAAATTCCTCATCAGACACTGAAAACGATTCTGCGACTTTGCTCAGTGATGTGCGAACTTGGCGCTATATTTCACATTTCAGTGTTTTTGGTTTGATTATATTATTTAATTAAATTAATTATTATTATTATATTATTATTTTTTATGAGTATTTATTAAATTATGATTTTGTGTTTCAAGTTTTATCATATCCGGAATGTTTACTAGACTCTTGTTCGGACAGATTTCAGTGAGTTATTCCTAAATTACAGGCCTACAATAAAAAAAAATACATATTTCCATGCAAAAAAATGGTACCACTTTCAGCACCAAAAATCTGAAATAATCATACCGCCAGGGAGGTTAAAGTTTAACTAAAGCCAAACTTTTTTTTTTTTTTACATATTTCGACAAGTCCCGAGCCAACACACTTTGTGAAGGCATGGACCACTGTTGTCTATCTGTAGCTGGTCCATAGCACTGATGTACAGCCTACACTGGAGTGAGTGCATATAGACAGGAAGTGGCTGCAAAAAGACTGCAGGAGATCAGCAACATAAAGATACAAAAGGGATGAAACTGTATTTTATATGAAAAAAAAAAAAAAAAACATGGCAATTGTTTATGGTAAACATTTAGTAAACGACGTCATCCAGTTACAGTTTAGATCTACTTTAATGGCCAATTTGAACATTTCTAAGGTTGCTTCAAGGTGGTTGACTTTTTTTGTTTTGTTACTCTACAGAAAAATGCAGATATGCTGCATTTTTATATAGCCCACCGCAATGCACCTTAATGCAGTGCATATAGAGAACAATTTTCTGGTTCCATGCACACTAACGGTTTTTTTAAGCTCCTAGAAGTTATTAGCATTTTTCCTGCTCCTAGAAGCTTAATATTGTTATCCTCTGTGTCCATGCACACTACTTTAGGCTATTAGTGTTTTTTGAGCTTCAGCATCTAGGAGCAGAAAAAAATTGTTTTTGTAGAGTTTTTTGAGCGTTTTTCCAGCAGAAAAAAATGGTAACCTCTCCTAAACGCTGCTAAACTCTACTATATGCTACTAAAACACTTTTTTTTTGCTATATGTACTAAAATAAAATGCTAATAAAATGCTAGCGCTCCTAAACGCTACTAAAAACACCAGCATTTTTTCAGCTTACAAAAATGTAGTGTGCATGGAGCCTCTATATGCCATTGTGTCCATCTATGCAGATCAACAAATATAGTGTGAATGAGCCCTAAATGTGTTAAAAAAAAAAACAAAAAACTGGAACGATATTTACAACTAAAATCTTACGCCTAGTACGCACAATCAGAAAATCGTACGGAAAATACAGCTTTTGAAGCGATCTTACGATAATATGATTGTTAGTACAAAGCTTTCATCTGAAATTCGAAGGGACAAGCATGAAAATTTTTCTGATACAATACCAGATTGTATGATTTTCGTTTAATCAGTACGCTTTTCGTTTGAAAATACGATACATTACATCAGTTTTGGGGGGGCGTGGTTTGATCGTGGACCTGAGCGCACGCTAGTTCCTGCTGCTCCGATCTCTACTCTGGATCTGAGCAGTCATCCTGCGCTGTTTTCACCCACTTTTGTCACCTACCACCATCTTCTTGGTGTACTCACCCTTCGGTCCTCATGGCAAAGATTTGGCAGAGCAAACCTCCTACCGTGGTGGAGAAGCTAGCCAAGTTCCACCACCAACATGGCGCCAGTGCCCATGATGCCTCGTCTCCTCCATCGTGGCTGTTGCTGGTCACTCCGTCTGCATCCCCACCATTGGACACTACCGTGGTGGAGAAGCTAGCTAAGTTCCACCACCAACATGGCGCCAGTGCCCATGATGCCTCTTCTCCTCCATCGTGGCTGTTGCTGGTCACTGTGGTGAATCCGTCTGCATCCTCACCATTGGACACTACCGTGGTGGAGAAGCTAGCTAAGTTCCACCACCAACATGGTGCCAGTGCCCATGATGCCTCTTCTCCTCCATCGTGGCTGTTGCTGGTCACTGCGGTGAATCCGTCTGCGTCCCCGCCATCGGACACTACCGTGGTGGAGAGGCTAGCTAAGTTCCATCACCAACATGGCGCCAGCGCCCATGATGCCTCTTCTCCTCCATCGCGGCTGTTGTGAATCTATCTGCATCCCCGCCATCGGACACGAAGGACCCTTCTCAATTTCCCAGCCCTACATCGCTCCACTCGGAGTCTAGTTTACCAGGCAAGGCAGCGGCTGAACCTACCTTATCGGCTATCATACACGGCATCCAGAATTGCAAGGCCGCCCTTAAGGCTCAGATCGAGAGTATTCATGTGGACTTCTCCTGGCTTAAGCATGATGTTCAAAATTTACCGGAACGCAACAGGGCGGAGGAGGAGCGGATTAGTACGATGGAGGATGCCCTGTTAGCTACCTCAGAGAGGAATGCCACTAAAGAAATGACAGCCTTAATGGCTAAAGTAGATGATCATGAAAACCGATCCAGAAGGAACAACCTCTGCCTGGTGAGGTTTCCAGAGAAATCTAAGGGACCCTCCCCTGAATCCTTCCTGTATAAGTGGCTTCACATTACATCACTTTCGAATTTTTATTATGTGGTACAAGAATTTTCATAACCTCTTCACTTTTGTTATGTGACTAGCATAAAAAAAACACAAAACGCATGATCATTAGTTTGATATTCTCATCATGCGTATGAGGCCTTTCAGTTTGTGTGTTTCCATAGGAGGCGAAATGACGGGGTTCTAATTGCAGTTTTTCTCTAATCTGGGATATAAAATGAGCACGGACTTGACATATTATTCATGAGTAAGGAATAGACTCACTAGATCGTGAGCTAGTCAACCATTAATAGTGAGATTTAAGGAGGAGTGCAGGTCTTAAAGCCACACCTAGGCTCGTTGTACTTGTGTCATTAGTGTATCACAGTGTGACTAATCATAGTCCACATTCCATACTATGAGAACTGTCCTTTCTCTGGGTAGGAACCCGGTCTCATCCACCGACTTCTCCACGGCTCGCTGACAGTGACTAAAGCTCCATCACTGTACGCTATTCCTCAGCTGAAACTCATTAAAGAGACAGCCTGGCTTCAGCTAGCAATGCAGCATTCAGGGGTAACGTGGGAACGTGTCAGGATGAATCTCGACTTTCTGAAACCGCACACTTTTCTCTAAAAACATATGATTCAATTTCCTCCAGTCTTGTGACGTCACCAGCCTTCGCCAGAATCTAGACAGATGACCTGGAATAACACAGGGTCCACAACTCTTCTAAAGCAGAAGCCAAAAAAAAAAAAAGCTTCCCTTTATCTAATCTGACACTTACTTCTGTAAAATGTTTAGGTACACAGAGGCGTTCAGTGAACTTAAAGCGGTAGTAAACCCCAGCGCACAAATCCGCACAAATCACAAGGCCATTATGATAAATAGGGCAGCACAGTGGCTAAATGGTTAGCACTTCCGCCTGGCAGTACTAGGGTCATTGGTTCAAATCCCAACCACGGCACCACATGCCTGGTATTTGCATGTTCTCCCTGTGCCTGCGTGGCTTTCCTCCGGGTACTCCGGTTTCCTCTGACACTCCAAAGACATGCTGGTAGGTGAATTGGCTCCTGTCTAAATTGGCCCTAGTATGTGTATGTATGAATGTAAGTGAGGGGCCTTAGATTGTACGCCCCTTGAGGGTTAGGGACTGATGTGAATGTACAATATATATGTAAAGTGCTGCGTAAATTGACGGCGCTATATAAGTACCTGAAATAAACATTTCCCCACATACCTCAATACTAGTTATCCCCATAGCATGTTTTTTACTGTATTTTTCTGCTGTATTTCTTGTTCTTGTTTTCCAGCCAAAGGCATCATGATATTTGCACTGTTTGATTCTATATATCGGCATACTTCTTCCTTTTCTCCTG
Source organism: Staurois parvus (assembly GCF_062004578.1). Classification (NCBI taxonomy): domain Eukaryota; kingdom Metazoa; phylum Chordata; class Amphibia; order Anura; family Ranidae; genus Staurois; species Staurois parvus. The sequence continues at coordinate 3,286,825 of NW_028317920.1, read as the reverse complement.
CTTCTGAAAGATAATCTCGTGCATACGCAGTGAACATTGATATTAATGGGTCTTACTTCTGGTGCGATTGCTATGCAATGCTTTGGAATGCTATGACGGAGGCACGGCACCTGTATGAAGAGACTGATGGCACAATGAGCATACCGTCAATAGGGGACAAAAGGTGCATGCGCCAGTGATGTTATGCCTCCAAAAATCAGGTGAAATCCTAAATGACGCCAGTTATCTCACTTTTCTCTGCTATAGTTGAGCAGTACAGCATGATCAACACACCCCCACCCTGCTGGCTGGACAGTGAAGAATGCTACATTGATGAGGTCATCACTGTTTTCACATGTGCTTTTTCCTCCTGCCAGCAAGCTCCCCGAGTTAGACCAACAGCAAAAGATTTATTGCAGTAGAGACTGATTGGGTTCACAGTGCTGCTTCCCCCAAGTCACAGCGGGGTTGCAGGAAGCAAATTTAAAGAAAATGTTCAGGTGCTTATACCAGCGCTCTTAAACTTTAATAGCATTTAAAGTATAAGGCCTCTTTCACACAGGTGTTCCGTCTGTCCATTTGTCATCTGTCCATTTAAAAAACGGACACGCATGTATTTCTATGGACTTCTATGAACATCTGTTAACATCTGTTTTTTAAACGGAAAAAAACCCTATTTTTCTTCCGAAAAAAAAATGGAACGGACCAAAAACGGATGTAGATGGATGAAAAACGGATGTAAGCGGATGTAAACAGATGAAAAAGCTGAAGAAATGGAGGTAAACGGATGAAAAATGAGTGCAAACACATCCGTTTCTTCTTTGAAAAAACGTGACTGAACTGAAGAGAAACAACGGAACGCCCGTGTGAAAGGACCCTAAGTGAACCCAATGAAATCTCATTATTATTATACAGTATTTATAAAGCGCCAATAGTTCGCTCAGCGCTGTACATTATAGAGGGGGACAGAACATGTGACAGAACAATACCAATACAATGCAAAACATGAGGGGATCGAGGGCCCTGCTCTTTCAAGCTTACAATCTATATGCTATTTCATTAATATAATACCTAATGATCCCGCCATGAAGGTCCTTGCTCATGCACTTCTTGTAGGGTCTGCACGTCTGCTGGGCTCCCACTTTGCCTGTCCACCCCAAACTGATATTTGAGATTCTGGTAAATGCTGAAGAGTGAACCACCTCTCTGTGTTTTTTATAGGGTGACTGGCAAGTCGTTGGATCTGCACACCTGCTGTGGCCATTACTAGTGCCACAACTATGCCGGATGGATATTTAGTTAATTTTCTTTATTATAGAGAACATAACAAGAACCACAGGGACACACAGCAGTGGTGGAACTACCCAAGACTCCTAGTTGGACAGGAACCAAATTGGGGATTGCGGCAGGAGAATCTCACTGCTGGAGAGTCCAAGACATGTACAGTAGGAATCCAGGGACTGACTTAGGCTGATTTATATTTACCAAAAACCATATAATAGGAGGTCAAACCCAAACAACATTTGAATCCAATTAGGCAGTCCCTTGCACTACACAGTTGAAGGTAAATCTAAAGGAAATTGGGCAGAAATTGGACAGAAAATTGTATAGTGTATGGCCAGCCTAAAGGTGATCATGCAGGAGCATACATGGGAAACATATGCAGGGGGTTGTCACCTTGTAGCCCAACTTCTTGAATCAGAAACCCCAATAGCGAGATCCTCCTGCCACAACTCCCAATTCAGTTCCTGTCCAACTAGGAGTTTTAGGTGTTCCCATCCACTGTGTCCCTGCCCCCTCTGTTACATTCTCCAGAATAAAAAAAATAAATTAAATTTGTGAAGAGTGTGACAGGATGAACGGCGAGGTGATAGAGGGATGCTATGTGTCACCTCGCATATGCTCATACCTGACTGTTTAGGTGGAGTCCACTCCAGGTTTTCGGGGCCACAGTTAAGCAGGTGGGTCCGGACCAGAGTTTGGGCTCCACTGATGACCACCAACAGGTGGTATAAATAAGGCAGGGCTGGAGCAAGGAGTTGCTCGTGGCCTGGGACTCAGAGAGGTGTTCTGAGAGAGCTGTGTATGGACTATACCTGCAAGAAAAGGTTTGCTGTTACTTTGTTTTGGTGACAGGGAGAAGCCCTTCACCTCTGAGAGAGGAATCATCTGCTGTTTAGTTAGTGCCTGGATGGCAAGGGTTTATTTTGATGTTTTGTTTATTTTGATATTTCTTGCAAACCTTTTTAATAAAACTGACATCCAGTCAGATTTTGACGAAAGCCTGCTGTGCGGTCTACCTTTGTCCCAGGGAAGGAGATCCCCCACCTGAGCTAACCCCACATATGGTGGAGGATGCGGGCACTTCCTGAGCAAGTGGGAAGATGGAGGAAATAATAAGAGCCTTGCTGCAGGCCAATGCAGCACAACGGGAGACAAATCGCCAGTTTGCGGAGGCCCAAGAAGCAGACCGAGAGCTCCTTAAGCAGGTGGCCCAACACCTATTAGATTTAAAGAAAGAATCTGCAGATCCACTGCCAGTGGAGCAGAAAATGGCGCGGGCCAGCTATGTTTTGCAGAAGATGACACCTGCGGATGATGTGGAGGCCTATCTCACAACTTTTGAAAGGGTTGCTGTTCGGGAAGGATGGAAAAAGGAGCAATGGGCAGGACTGCTTGCACCATTTTTGACAGGTGAATCCCAAAAAGCCTATTATGACCTGGAACCAGGGGATGCCCAGGACTATGAGAAACTGAAGGCTGAGGTCCTTGCACGCCTGGGTGTCACCATTGCAGTCCGGGCTCAGCGGGTGCATCAGTGGCATTTTAGGGCTGACAAACCACCCAGATCTCAGATGTTCGATTTGATACATCTCTCCAAAAAGTGGCTCCAGCCAGAGGTATTGTCAGGCCCTCAGATTGTGGAGCGTGTGGTCATGGACCAATATTTGCATGCACTCCCTGCCACTTTGAGGAAGTGGGTCGGCCGTGGAGACCCTAAATCTGCAAACGAGCTGGTGGACCTGGTGGAGAGATATGCAGCTGCTGAGGACTTTCTTCATTCACCTGGACCGTACCCCAAGGTCACTAGGGGTGGAAAACTATCCGGAGGATCCGGTAAGACTGTTCCATGGGCCAAAGGCTCAGAAAAAAATAAGACTATTGTGTCAGATAATGAGACTGTAGGCTTAGGACCTAGAGACTGGCCAAATAGATCAGGAAGGTCCCCAAAGCCATTTAGAGGTCTAAGCACTGAACATATAATCTGTTATCGTTGTCATGCGTTAGGTCATATTGCTGCAAACTGTCCTTTAAATGATGAACCTATGCAATGTGAAAATGCTTATTTAGGAAAACGCATGTCTCTGTTTGCACAGGTGGTATGTACTGCAGCATGTCAGAAACGCATGGAAAAACAAATGTGTGTGATTGCCATTGATGAAAAGCCAGTAACTGCTCTGCTAGACTCGGGTAGTGTTGTGACCTTGGTTAAGAGTGATTTGGTAAACCCTGCAAGCTTACACCCTAGCATGATTGGGGTTATTTGTATTCATGGTGATACACGTAATTACCAGACTGCTCTGGTGGAGATTGGTACTCCCTGGGGCCCTGTGACCCATTCTGTGGGGGTGGTGCCCTCTCTGCTTCATGAAGCCATAGTGGGGAGAGATTTTCCCCATTTCTGGAAGTTATGGGATAAGGAGGGGAGTCAGGAAGACCGAGCTCCCCCTTCTGGGGAAACGCCGGAAACTCCTGAACTCACTCCTGACCCCTTTGACTGCCGAGTGGAAGTGGAAACTGTGGGTGTGTCCAAGGAAGGCGTAGATCTTTTCCCTTTCTCTGTAATGGCTGGGGAGCAGGAGGAGTTGGATCCAACCCCAGACATTGAGGATATAGAACAAGAGATGATTGCTGGCTCTAGTGAGAGTGGACAGAATGTGGTGCCTGACCTAGAGGTCAGAAAAGAGGATTTTTGTACGGAACAACTGAAAGATTCCACACTTAATAGAGCCCGTGAAAACATTAAAATGATTGATGGGGAACCAGTTGAAAATGATGTAGCTGTGTCTTTTCCCTACATGGCTCTTAACAATAACTTGCTCTATCAAGTGGTAAAGCAAGGGGAGGAGGTGGTAGAACAGTTAGTGGTCCCCAAACCCTTTCGCCGGATGGTACTGGATTTAGCCCATGGGCATATAATGGGTGGACACCTGGGTGTAGAGAAAACAAAGGAGAGAATAACCCAGAGATTCTTCTGGCCAGGCTTACATGGAGACATCAAAGCGCATTGTGAATCATGCCCGGAATGTCAATATTCTGCTCCCTCACCCCATTTTCGCAGTCCGCTAGTACCTCTACCCATAATTGAAGTACCGTTTGAAAGAGTGGGCATGGACCTAGTGGGTCCAGTAGTAAAGTCTGCCCAGGGCCATCAGCACATACTGGTTATACTTGACTATGCCACCCGGTATCCTGAAGCCATCCCCTTGCGTAATACCTCCGCTAAAAATATCGCCAAAGAGCTTGTTCGGGTGTTTAGTCGTGTAGGTATTCCAAAGGAGATATTAACGGATCAGGGCACGCCATTTATGTCTAGAGTTATGAAAGAGTTATGCAAATTGTTCAAAATCTCCCATCTCCGTACCTCGGTCTACCACCCCCAAACCGATGGGCTTGTGGAAAGGTTTAACAAGACCCTTAAGAATATGTTAAAAAAGGTGGTGGACAAAGATGGGAGAAATTGGGATTTTTTGCTACCATATCTCATGTTTGCTATACGAGAAGTACCTCAGGCATCTACAGGATATTCGCCTTTTGAATTACTGTATGGTAGACATCCCAGGGGATTGCTAGATGTTGCAAAAGAAACCTGGGAGGGAGAGACCACGCCCTATAGAAGTGTCATCGAGCATATCTCACAGATGCAGGATAGAATCGCAGCTGTCATGCCACTTGTTCGGGAACACATGGAGCAAGCCCAGGAGGTCCAGAGAAGGGTTTATAACCGGGGTACCAGGATCCGTACCTTCAACCCTGGGGATAGAGTGCTGGTGCTAGTCCCCACCGTGGAAAGTAAATTCCTCGCAAAGTGGCAAGGTCCCTTTGAAATTAGGGAGAAAGTGGGGGAAGTAAATTATAAAGTTTACCAGCCAGGAAAAAGGAAACCCGAACAAATCTATCATGTTAATCTCTTAAAACCTTGGAAAGACAGGGAAAGTTTGTTGGCAGTACCAAGCCCCCAAAAGGACGTGGTTCCCGTGGCCCCTCAGGTACCTATAACGGAAACCTTGTCAGTAGCCCAACAAAATGATGTTAAGGAGTTTGTGAGGAAAAATGGAGATTTCTTCTCCCCCCTACCTGGACTGACGACGGTCATACAGCATGACATAGTTACCCAGCCCGGGGTCCGTATAAATGTCAAGCCCTATAGAATACCTGAAGCCAGGCGGGAAGCGGTGGCAAAGGAAATAAAGGACATGTTAGAGTTGGGAGTGATTGAGGAATCTCACAGTGAGTGGTCGAGTCCCATAGTGTTGGTCCCAAAACCAGATGGAACCATTCGTTTCTGTAATGATTTCAGGAAACTGAACAGTGTGTCTAAGTTTGATGCATACCCGATGCCTCGGGTGGATGAGCTCATTGACAGGTTGGGAACGGCTCGGTACATAACCACCTTAGATCTGACCAAAGGCTATTGGCAGATTCCTTTAACGGAAGCTGCAAAAGAAAAGACGGCATTCTCCACCCCCGAGGGGTCCTTTCAGTATAAGCGGATGCCGTTTGGTTTGCATGGGGCTCCTGCATCATTCCAAAGGATGATGGACAAGACGTTGAGACCACATCGCCAATATGCAGCTGCCTATTTGGACGATGTCGTCATCCACAGTCCAGACTGGGAATCTCATTTGTCCCGCTTGCAAGCGGTCGTAGATTCGCTGCGGGAAGCAGGTCTTACCGCCAACCCCAGAAAGTGTGCCATTGGCTTAGAGGAGGCCAAATATCTTGGCTACATCATTGGTCGAGGTCTCATTAGGCCTCAGATCAATAAAATTGAGGCAATTCAAAAGTGGCCCCAACCTGTAAATAAAAAACAAGTCCGGGCATTTCTTGGAATCACGGGGTACTACAGGCGGTTTATCCCCAATTTTGCCACCATTGCAGCCCCACTGACAGATCTGACAAAAGGTAGGGGGTCAGTCATGATTAAGTGGAATCCTGAGGCGGAGACCGCATTTCAAAGGCTGAAACAAGCTCTCTGTGCTCAACCTGTGCTTGTGACTCCAGATTTCACAACAGAGTTTGTGGTACAGACTGATGCCTCTGACGTGGGACTAGGTGCTGTCCTGTCCCAAATCAGAGATGGGGAGGAGCACCCTGTGGTCTTCCTAAGTAGAAAGCTCAACAAACATGAGAGAAACTATGCCATTGTGGAGAAGGAATGTTTGGCTATCAAATGGGCCTTGGAGGCCCTGAAATATTACCTGTTAGGAAGACCGTTCAAGTTGGTTACTGATCATGCCCCGCTCAAATGGATGTGTGATAATAAGGAGAAAAACAGTCGAGTGACAAGGTGGTTTCTCGCGCTACAAGTGTTCAAATTCACAGTGGAACACAGAGCGGGGAAACTGCAAAGTAATGTAGATGCCCTCTCCCGGGTCCATTGTCTGGTTGGGACAGTTGCTCAGCCGCAGGGGCTTGAGCAGAGGGGGGGGATATGTGACAGGATGAACGGCGAGGTGATAGAGGGATGCTATGTGTCACCTCGCATATGCTCATACCTGACCGTTTAGGTGGAGTCCACTCCAGGTTTTCGGGGCCACAGTTAAGCAGGTGGGTCCGGACCAGAGTTTGGGCTCCACTGATGACCACCAACAGGTGGTATAAATAAGGCAGGGCTGGAGCAAGGAGTTGCTCGTGGCCTGGGACTCAGAGAGGTGTTCTGAGAGAGCTGTGTATGGACTATACCTGCAAGAAAAGGTTTGCTGTTACTTTGTTTTGGTGACAGGGAGAAGCCCTTCACCTCTGAGAGAGGAATCATCTGCTGTTTAGTTAGTGCCTGGATGGCAAGGGTTTATTTTGATGTCTTGTTTATTTTGATATTTCTTGCAAACCTTTTTAATAAAACTGACATCCAGTCAGATTTTGACGAAAGCCTGCTGTGCGGTCTACCTTTGTCCCAGGGAAGGAGATCCCCCACCTGAGCTAACCCCACAAGAGTTAAACCACCAAGCCTTTATTGGCAATTGGTGAGTTCTTGGGTCTGCAAACCTGCTGTGGCCATTATGAGAGGTTCCAACTCTGCCTGTTGGACATTTTATTATTATTATTATTATTATTATCCTAGATTGTAAGCTCAAAAGAGCAGGGCCCTCAATCCCCTCATGTTTTGCATTGTATTGGTATTGTTCTGTCACATGTTCTGTCCCCCTTTGTAATGTACAGCGCTGAGCGAACTATTGGCGCTTTATAAATACTGAATAATAATAATAAAATGTCCAACAGGCAGAGTTGGAACCTCTCATAATGGCCACAGCAGGTTTGCAGACCCAAGAACTCACCAATTGCCAATAAAGTCTTGGTGGTTTAACTCTTCACAATCTCAAATATCAGTTTGGGGTGGACTGACCCTTTAAATTACTTTACTGCTTTAGAGACCAAGGCACCTGCAATTCAACACTTATTGTCCTGTTTGGAATGCTGTTAGATGCCTTGTGTTGCTTTGAAGGCTCTCATATCAAAGTGTTAACTGACACACCTCCTGTATGGCTGATATTGGTAATTGGCAATCCCCTGTAATGACTCACCTTTGCAGCTGTGTTTGCAGCTGCGATATTAAAAGAAAGTTCAATTAGAGCCATTCCTACCAGTGATTCTATTTTATCTCTGATCATCAGCAAAATTGTCAGGAAATTGCACCACTGATTGACATTTTATCAAGTGAAAAGCGACAGTTTTGCTCCATGTGATGCTTTGTGCTGCACAATTGCACACAAAGTAAATTTGTCTGTACTGCAATGCATCTTTTGATATCAGTCTACAACTGGGAGATTGCTGACAGGAGGAGAGATATATACAGAGATGACCTGATGTATTGATGTATTAAAGCAGGGGTGTCAAACTGGTGGCCCTTCAGCTGTTGCAAAACTACAAGTCCCATCATGCCTCTGCCTTTGGGAGTCATGCTTGTAACTGTCAATCTTGCAATGCCTCATGGGACTTGTAGTTTGGCAACAGCTGGAGGGCCGCCAGTTTGACACCTGTGCATCAAAGTGATTCTAAAGATTTGTTTAAAAAAAACAAAAAGCAAACAAATATTTCATACTTACCTGCTCTGTGCAATGGTTTTGCACAGAGCAGCCCCAATCCTTTTCTTCACGGATCCCCCCGCTGGCACTCCTGGCTGCTGCTTTTTGACCAGTGCCCCCAATAGCAAGCCACTTGCTATGGGGGCACTGGTGCATGCTTACTCCCGAGCCTTGCTCTATGCGTCTATAAGACATACAGAGCCACTCAGCCCCACCCCTGCTCTCTTCTCATTGGCTCACTGGCTGTGAATGACAGAAGTGGGAGCCAATGGCTCCTGTTGCTGTGTCTCAGCCAATGAGGAGGGAGTGACCCGGGGCAGCCAAGGATCCTGTGCATGAAGGAAAAAAAGCTTCAGCCTTTATTTGTCCAATGAGCAGATTTGGGGGGGGGGGGGGTCAGTGGCCATGCTGTACTACCTAACTGCAGTGGAGAAAACTAAGGTTGACAGCCTGTTAATGTTCTCTGGCAGGGATGCTATTATCAAAAGACTAGGGAGATTTATGACACATGTATTTTATTTTAGCCATTTGCCTGGAGGTCTTCTTGCTTATGAACCAACAATTCCTTCACAAGTTTTGACTTTCTGAAAGTATAAAAAACAGAAACCTGAACAGGGCTCTAAAAGCTGCTCTGCACCCCCAAGTGACAGTGCAGGAGCCCAACATTGGCTGCTTGGGAACATAAAACGGTCTTATGGGGTGGCTGGGGGAGTGTCTTGTTTTTCCACATAGTGGCAGTACATGATATTTCTAGGACTACATTGGTGGATTAATGCAGCAAATAGGTGCAAGGAAATGAGGTACAATCTCACACTGTTATCTTTGAGCCTATCAGTACAAATACAAATTTTTACCATTTTATTTATTTTATTAATAATTATTTTATTTTAAATTTAGTTTATTTTTTTAATTAAAAAATATTTTTTTTAAATAATTGTATTTTTTTTAATTTAAATATAATTTAATTTTAATCGATTTTTATTTGGAGCTTAGAATCATAGCATTTGAATTGAATCCCTGGTTTAGTAAAACAGTTTGACTTAGGGTCCATGCACACTTAAGCGTTCTGTTGCAGTGTGTTAATGAAAGGTATTACAGACATTAGTGTGTTTCATTAAGAAAGCCATTCATCATGAACAGGCTTTCAATGCACCACAATGGATGAAATAATGTACATGACCATCTTAAAGTCACAACACATCATTGTGCATTAGGCTCTACCAGGGGCGGACTGACCATTTGGAAATTCGGGCACTGCCCGAGGGCCCGGGGTCAGTAGGGGGCCCCATGAGATGCCCCTGGTATATTTTTCACAGGATTTTTTGAGTTTGGGCAAGGACACAGGGGCTCCATGATCCCCTATTGCCCGGGGGCCCCATGAGTTGTCAGTCCGCCCCTGGGCTCTACTGTACAATGTGTTGGGATTGCACTTTACAGTTCAAGGCATTGCAATACACATAAAGCAGGTGCATTGCCCTAGAATGTGATAACGCATGTTAACACATGTATTTTAGCTCACATTGCGACAACGCAGGGGTGACTGGGACAAAGTTCACTTTACACAATCTGGTCAACAGTTAATTGTAAAACAATGTTTTTTCTTCACTCGGGAATGAAGCTGGGCCATGTGATTCTCTCATTCATCCTCTCTAATGGTATCCCGGCAGGATAACATTCCAGGTTCACAGGCTCCATTGTGTCCAGAACAGGAAGCCCAGATGTGCAGGAGAGCCAAAAGGTTTGCTCAACTGGTCGGTTTCTTTAACAAGCAACAAAATATGCTTGCCTGTGTTGTGTCCCTATAGATCTGATGTTTTACATGTCAGTAGTAGAAACTCTGTTCCCATATGTCTGTGAAATGGACAAAGTTCAAACGTTTGGCGGCACAAATAGTTGTACAAGATAAAACAGCAGCCCCCTAAAAATACGAGCAGCTGTGGCAGGTCCAGTAGATGACTAATATAATTACAGCGATTATTGGTGAAGCATGGGCTAAAAAACTGATGAGTGCTTTTTCTTCCCCTCTTTCTTCTTTTTTCATTCTCCCTCTGTTTTTGGTGTGACTGGACTGCTGCATTTAGTTGTTATAGTCAGTTACAGTAATGTTTTGTAACTTATGTGCCATTGATAGCCTCTGCGTGGGCGTACCTTTTGCCCTGTTGGCATTAGAGCACCGGTTTTCCTTTTTTTTTTTAATTTTTTTTATTTTGCATTTTTTATCTGTGCAATTGATAGCCCCTGCATGGGTGTGTTTTATTGCCTCTCTTTTATACTGTTTAAAAATTAATAAAAACCATTGAAATAGAAATAAAATTGATGAGTGGGTGTCTTCTGAAATTTTTTTTTCATGGAAATTGGGAAACATTTCCCAGCAGCTACAAAATTATTATAATAAATATTGATAGTTTGCAAAACTATTAATAGGAAAGAGAAGCAATCCTAAAGTATAGTAGACCCAAACAATACAATCTCAAAAATCTTATAATGTAATTTTTAAAAGTTATTTTGAATATTTTTAAATCTCATTAAAATAATACTTGCTATGAGGGTTCTTATAGGGTTACAACGCTCTGTCTTCCAACTGAGTACCTGTGCTGTCACACAAGATTCCTATGTAGACTGCAAGTGGCATTACACAGGCATGGTCCACTGTTGTCACCATCACGACCCCCGATCTGGTAAATCCCATGAATACATCAATGAGTGCATGTAGACATGAAGTGGCTTTAAAGAGGATGCAAGGGATAAACAAAGGATGAAAAAATGGGTGTACTATGTATTTTTTTGAAAAGGCAATTGTTTACAATACATAGTACTCCAGCAAACTAAATTTTTCTAATTACAGTTTACATCTACTTTTGTTTGAAATAAAACACCAATAAAAATTGAAACCCCAATGACATCTAAAGCTTTATTTATAATAGGCATGCTGGTCAGTGGTCTATATACCCATCAACTGATAAAGCCAAAGAGAAAACTATAATGTGAGTGGTGATTTTTTTGTTGCTTGTGCAGCAGTTGTAGTTGGTATTAATGTGGTCTGAACTCTGAGCTTTACCAATTTGTTCATTCATATGCTCAGAGATCATTGTTCAATGGGCACTGTGAACTTTTTTAGGTCCTGTATGGTGAGTTGACATTTGGATAAGTATAGCAAGGGGTTTGGGCAATATCTTTGACACAAGAATACTGATCATCCCTAGCTGAGGCTTGAAAAATCAGAGAGTGGTCTGGGACAGAGGAGCCCTCCATAAAACTGAGACATAAGAATGAGGTCCCTGCTGCAAATATAAATATATACATATATCTAGATTTTTTGGGGGGAACATGGACACGTATGGATTGATACCAAATTGGGTGTCATATGTGGGTTTACTTGAGATCCTGTGGACTGCGTAGCTGCCATCTGTTCAGTGCATCCATTTCTTGATTGTTTTTGAGAATGTCCCACCCTGGTAGAGGGGGTTGCTGTTTCATTGACAAGGTTAGGTGCCACAGCATTAATGCCTCTCAGAGGTTGCAGGTTTCTCAGACGTGAAACAAATGGTTCCCTTGGATAATGTTTGTATTCAACCACAGGACTTTAAGGGTGAGTAATATTTTTAGTTATAAATGGAGCCTGATGGACAGAGTCAACCCCTATCTTCCTACATATGTATCTCAGATATATCAACAATAGAGTCTCCCAGGTGTATCTCTATTCCTGTCCATCACTGGTTTTAGCTGTTCCCAACCACCTTTTGTGTTCCAGCTCCTCTTGTTACACTCTCCTTAAAATAAAATAAATAGAAAGTCCAGCGGAGAAAATTGAAGCCCCTATAAGTTGCCAAAAAAAAAAGCAGGGAACTCAATGCCAAGACCTGACCGAGTCTCAGATAACAGTCAAGTCATTGAACTCCCAAACATCTACCAAACACAGTTTTGGGCAGACTGACTCTCTAAATTTTCTAGTATCTGGGGAGCCATTAGCAGGTGACAGGAACACTAAAGTATCCCCCCCCCCCCCCCCCCATCCAGGTGTATGGGAAATAACAGACCTGGGAACTCAATGCTGAGACCTTACCAAATCTTCGAGAGATAAGAAACTGTCAGGTTGTTGAATTTCCAAGCATCCATCAAACACAGTTTTGGGTGGACTGGCCCTCTAATTTTTCTGGTATCTGGGGAGCCATTAGGAGGTCATAGGAATACTAAAGTATCCCCTACCCCCTCAATCCCTGTCAAGGTGTATTGGAAATGTCAGATGTGTAATGAAACAAATGACTGTAGGTAGCTTTCACTGGTGGTCTAAGGGCTATTGGCCATCTCAAGATAAAGAAGACATCCTCTGTTTACTATACAAGTAAATATAATTGTAGTGCTATTACTGCCGTGCTAAAAAGCCGAGCTGCGGTTATTGATCAATATTCAAAAGGAAATGAGACACTGGTACGGCAGGAGATAGGATTCTTGGCAGCTGCCTTCAATTAGTCATTCTTGCCCCTGGCGCACTGATATCAGGGAGAATACGTAAACTGTGTGCCTGTCTACTGGACATATTACATCTTAGCTTGTTACTCAGCTGAGGGCTGCAAGTGCATTATTGCAAAATACATCTGTTATCTGCCCGGAAATGTGAACCGTCTGCGCTTCAGTATCTAATAACAGAAATATGGTGGTCAGTAAGTTATTGTGTACTGGAGAGATATCGGGGAAAGGGATGTATGAACCACACTGTGGTAGGTGAGGTCTATATTCAGCTGTGAACAGGATGGATAATGTCATTGTAGTGAAGCATTAATGTATACAATGGTTGCAGCTATTTGATGATATGAATATTTTAAGCCATACAAGGCAAGCATAGTGTGGTGTGGACTAACATTTCATTGCTACAGAGGTAGCCCCAGTGAACCATCAATCAATGGCCTGGAAGAAAGCTATGGAGATGCCACCTTGGGACATGAAGTAAAGTAAACACTTTAGTTTTCTAAAGCACTGTGTTTTATAACCAATTGGCTTTTTTATTTTCTTTTTTCATTAAAAAAAATCACTACTTTTTCATCTCCTTAATACAGATTTCCTCCAGCTTTTTGCAGCCACTTTTGGTCTACATGCACTCACTCCAGTGTTGGCTGCTTATCATTGCTGGACCACCTCCCTGATAATGAAGACAATTGTACATGCCTGTACAATATGTGCTGGCAGTAGGGTTGCCACCTCATCCCTTTGAAACCGAACACATATTAATTACACAGGTTCTGTGGCTGATTAAGGTGGTAATGAAACTCACTTAGTGCCTTATCTGCCTTAAATCAACCACAGAAGCTGTGTAATTAATATGTGTTCGGTTTTAACGGGATAAGGTGGCAACCCTAGGTGGCAGGGCCACTTTTAGTCTCCATCAGCAACATTTGTGATAGGGTGACAACACAGAAAAGGTAAGATCAGGAGCATATCATACGGCTTCTGACACAAGATACTGGGTTCTAGTGCTATTTTGTATTAATCCATACAGCAAGTGGTTGCCATTAGCACCACGGTATGCAAAACATCAGCATTTTAGTTGTCGCATTAAAACCACACAGTGATGTTTCAGAGCCATCAAAAGAATCCTTCCTCAGGCAGGGTGACAACGCAGGAGCACAACTGGGGAGGTCGTTGTTACCCAAAAACAGGAGGTACCTGAACAAAGACATTCATGGTAGGTATCAGCTGGCAGTAGTGACCTCTTTTCCTGAGTTCTACTGCTCATCATTCTTCTCTTTGTGGTTTTGGCAGAGCCTAGAGCAAGTGTGTCAAACTCAATTTCATCACAGGCCATATCAGCATTACGGTTGCCCTCAAAGGGCTGGTTGTATCTGTAAGACTAGATGTCTAGAGCACCCCTTTTATATCAGTTGTCAAGAGCCCCCTCCACCATCAGAAGTCAAGAATCCCCCACCCTATCTTATATCACAGTGCACCCCCCTTATCTTGTGCTGCTGCTGGGAAGAAGCTGGGGGAGGAGTTGCGAATCAGAAAGTACAGGGTCTGGAGGAGGACCAGTGGAGGGGTGGAGTCAGCTTAATGCTGAGACCAGGGAATGCAGAGATGAGGGGGTGCTGCGGCTACACATAGAGGTGCAGGATCTGGAGGAGGGGTTCTGTCCTCCCCTCTGCTGCTGACTTCTGAGACAGAGTGGGGGGCGGAGACAAGGAGGGTGTTACAGCTGCAGGAGGGGTGCGAGGGCCAAATGATATGGCATTGCGGGCCAGATTTGTCCCGCAGGTCTTGTGTTTGATATATGTGGTCTAGAGGATGGTCAAGTTATGCACTTACATCTACCCTCTGACATATTTGTAACTTTTTATTTATTTTTTTAAGCACAATTCCAGCTAAAAACTTGTTCTTTTGTTTTGGACAGTGCAAGGAAGCCTTAGTGCCTCTGCCAGGGTAAAATATCCTCAATGGATCAACAGACAGAAATAAAAACAAAAAATTTAACTCAGATTTATTCCACCAAAAAACTGTTTGGAATTAGGTTTTAATGTTGGCAAAATATGTTCTGCAGGACAGCAGCAGACAGTGCGAGTTTATACAAGTAGTCCGCATGCTTACCCTAAGAGCCCATTAATGCTATCACGTTGCAATGACACCAATGTACCTTACATATATTGGTGTGATGCAGTGCCGTTCATTCTGACACCTTGCCAATAGACGTGCATTGCAGTGGCACGCTACCAAAAATGCTGCCAGCATGCTTTTTCAGCCCTTGTAGTGTGTTGGGAAGCTCATTCAAATAAACAGGCTGCCCTCACACAATGCACACGCGCTTAAGACACTGCAGTGGACCAGCCCGGAGTGACTGGGTCCTAGCAATCTTTATTTCATTCTCTATAATGGCAAGTGTGAATGAGGTTGGATGGGCAAATGCAGCATACTTTTGATATTAGTTTGCTATGCTTCGGAGATCATTCAGAAATCATTTGCAGGTGCATTTGACCTGCTTCAGCTGCTTGTGCATTCCTATACTGGAGAGAGAAGTAGTACTGAAGCAAGCCAAAGCCTGTTGATGCAGGCCCTAACATACCAGTTCGGTTATTTTGGGATAAGTATTGACACTTTGATAGCATTTCGGAAAAGAACCATTTATGGAGCTGCTGCATTGTGTCTGCAGACCAACCAAAGTTGCTTTCCTCACAGTGATTTGCAAAATGTTATTTTTAAGCACTGTATTTTGAAATCCATAGTTCCCTTTACGATGATTTCGCATTAACGTGGCTTTTCAGAAGGCCTTTTCCGGAAGCTGGTGCAGGCCTATATGTAACGTCACCTGATCTACAGACGTCAGCACAGAGATGGCTCTGCAGTGATTCAACTATTTGTGCAGTTGATCTGCAGGATGCACCACTCTACTTTACTTGTAAGAATATAAATCTGGTGTAACCCAAACAGATGATGCATACGGTTTGTTTTTGCAAGGTTGCCCTGAGCTGAAAGAAGTGAATCAAGCATAGGGCATTCATAGGGGGAACCGGACAACAGGGGGTAACTAATTTGTTGAATGGCATGACGCTTACCTGATTGGTTGGGCAGACAGGGTGATTAGGAGGAACAAGAAAAGATAGTTGGTGGGGAGAAGTGGTATAGATTCACCTGCAGATCAGAAGTTGCCAGATGAGCTTCCTTCCCTCCCGTCCATATTGCTCATTCATTGCTGTATCATTTTGTGTTGGTTTTGTGGTCCTTGACGGGGGTCTAAATCTGGTGTTTCTTTGGAAAACAGTGGACCCACCTTAGGTATGGTATCCTCTAGTTGGTCCAGTTCTATTCAGAGTGACCAGATAGTAGTAAGGTCCGTAGGTGTCTGAGGTCAGCTAGGACAGTCCCCAAGGTGGTGTTTGGTGGCTAGGGACATAGCTTAGCCAAATGGTGCCACACACACAGTTTTTGTTAATTTGTGCCGTCAAGGACCTGCAACCATTTTGGCTTGAAATGTTCTTTTTGGTTATGTTTTTGTTATTTAAAAGTTCATTAAAATGCACAGTTTGCCATTTTACCTCCACTTTTGAGTACTGGAAGGGTACAGGGAGGTGGAGTTGGGGAAAGTTTAGAGGCGTTAGGTATTTAGGTGAGCTCTAAACTACCCTAATCTTGATATACCGTATTTTTCGTTCCATAAGACGCACTTTTTTCCCCCCAAAAAAGGGGGGAAAATGTCAGTGCGTCATATGGAGTGGCCGGTCCGGTATTTCCACCGCTGCCGTGTCAGAATACAGTGCCGGCCGCTCAGCTCTGCAGCGGGACCGTACCTGTTCCTCTATCCAGCGCCGCGCTGTCTTCCCGGCATCTGTAGTGTGGACGCTCGGCTTCACAGCCGGGTGCGCGGTGTGCTTTGTGAATGGTAAGGCGGCACCTGGGACACACGACAGGTCCCAGAAGCCGCCGGAAGCCGGGAAGACAGCGCGGCTCTGGATAGAGGAACAGGTAAGGTCCCACTGCAGAGCGGACACCAACCAAAGAACAACTCTGCGAAAGTAAGAGCGGGTACCTGTCAAATTCAGGTACCTGCTCCCCCCCTCCCCTCCCCAAAAGTCAGCAGTCATCTCCTGTACTGTCCGCAGTCTCTGGTCATCTCCTGTGCTGTCCGCAGTCTCTGGTCATCTCCTGTGCTGTCCGCAGTCTCTGACCATCTCCTGTACTGTGTCCGCAGTCTCTGGTCATCTCCTGTACTGTGTCCGCAGTCTCTGGTCATCTCCTGTACTGTGTCCGCAGTCTCTGGTCATCTCCTGTACTGTGTCCGCAGTCTCTGGTCATCTCCTGTACTATGTCCGCAGTCTCTGGTCATCTCCTGTACTGTGTCCGCAGTCTCTGGTCATCTCCTGTACTATGTCCGCAGTCTCTGGTCATCTCCTGTACTGTGTCCACAGTCTCTGGTCATCCCTGTACTGTGTCCGCAGTCTCTGGTCATCTCCTGTACTGTGTCCGCAGTCTCTGGTCATCTCCTGTACTGTGTCCGCAGTCTCTGACCATCTCCTGTACTGTGTCCGCAGTCTCTGGTCATCTCCTGTACTATGTCTGCAGTCTCTGGTCATCTCCTGTACTGTGTCCGCAGTCTCTGGTCATCTCCTGTACTGTGTCCGCAGTCTCTGGTCATCTCCTGTACTGTGTCCGCAGTCTCTGGTCATCTCCTGTACTATGTCTGCAGTCCATTGGTTTAGAATATTTTTTTTCCAGTTTTCTGCCTCTAAAACCTAAGTGCATCTTATGGTCAGGTGTGTCTTATGGAGCAAAAAATACGGTATGAAGCTGTAGAATTAGTCATTTTTCCATCATGTTAATGAAATCTGTTTTAGAAAATTAATCATTCACAATACTGACAACCCAAATTTTTTTTCTGTCAAGCAAAGAATGGCAAGTGCAGCAACCAGAACCAACCACAGATGAACACTGATTGGTTGCTAAATGTTTTTTGTAAATTAGATATTTTTCTTGACCTTAATGGGTAGGCCTAACAAACATGCCAACAAACCACCAGAGATCCCACTGTAAGTTACTAAGCTACGTAGGGTCCCCCTAGACCCCTGGTGCACAACCTACAGCCCAAGGGCCACACACAGCCCTTTGGTTTTTGCAGTGCGGCCCTTGGACCCAGTAGTCAGCAGTGGGAGTTTTGACTTGTAATGGGTCTGTAATAGCTGTGATTGCAGTTTCATATAACATGTCCCCAGTCTCTGACAGCTTGAATCCAGTCTCCAAGAATTGCTGTAGCACAGACTATGACCATCTCCACTTGTAAGTCTTCAGTCTTTGACAGTCTTTGTAGCAATACATAAAATAAATATTATATGTTGTTCTTTAGTGATATCAGGGGCTGCATTTGAGGCCCCATATATCTTGTTTGTTGACAACCACTGCCTTAGACCCACATGACAGCACTGTGCTGATTGGCCACAAGGAAACCGAACACTGCATTAAGATCGGGGGGGGGGAATGTTGTGTCCCACCTGGAACAACCTTGTATTTGGGGTGGAAGAAGTATGCTAAATGTAAAGAAAGACGGTTATGGTCTTTTCTTTAAGATGAGCCTGCTACTTTGCCTAGAATTAATAAAATACAGGTTCCTGATTTATAAGTAATGATCAATTATGAAAGCCAGCTTGGACAAGTTTCTCTGGAGTAAAGCAGACAGGATAATAAATTTCACATTTAAAAAAAAAAAAAGGAAATTTATCCAAAACCACCATTTCAGTTACATCATGCTGGTAAGCTGGACCATCAAAAATAAGAAACTCTCCCAGAGTTCTCGGCCTCACTGGTCTCACTACATCTAAATGACAAAAAGACGTAAGCTTAGTAGAATTTTGAATGAAAATTCATATGAAAATTTTCAGAACATCTGAATATCATTTGAAAATAGTTCAAGATTTCATTTGCTTTTAGCATTCGATTTTGGACAGAATGAAAACCTCATACACTGTTAGAAATTTGTACATTTAAGAGAAATTTTCCATCCTGCTCCTTTGCATTTTTTCCATCACTGTGGTCAAAAAGGAATGTCAGTTTGACCCCACTAAAGATTAATAGCACCCGCGTTCTTACAATATTCTTACTATGAAAAATGTAAAAATCAGGGAAAGGGGGAATGGGAAATGCTGTGGTGTCCACACACAATGTCTGTAAGATGAGGTGCCACCAGAGTATCTGGAAAGGTGCTACCTAATCAACTGTCAAAAAAGCTGCACACCTGATTGGCTAACCTCAAATAAATGTATCATGCACCATAAACAATAGTAAACCATGGAAGGTATGACAATTCTGCATGACTAAGGACACCCCCCAGAGAATTCAAGAGGGGGAAGCCCTCAAGAACGGACCAAGAATAGAAAGTAGTCCACTGTCCATTTTCTATTCTTGGTCCGTTCTTGAGGACTTCCCCCTCTTGAATTATCTGGGGGGGGTGTCCTCTGTCATGCAGGATTGTCATATCTCCGATGGTTTACTACTGTTTATGGTGCATAATAAATTCAACTGAGGTTAGCCAATTAGATGGCAGCCTTTTTTCTTCCTTTTGTTATTTTATGAAAAATGTCAACCTAAATCTTCTTGTGTATACCCAGCTTAAGACAACTTCTTGACCTGGACAGTAGCTGAAGATTTTGTTCCATTGTAAAATGCTGACAATTTACAGCAGCTGGAAATAAATCTGATTCATTGTTGGCCTGAGTTATGCAGGCCATAGATGGGTCGTTAATCGTCTGATTGTTCGGCAGATTTTCGTACCGTTAGTGGATTAGTTCGTCGGCCGTTTTTCGTGTATTTTGCACTTTCAGATAATCGGTTATGTTGGGAAATTTGCAGCCGTTTTTCCCAGCAATGATGGCCAAATCGGATGATCGTTTTAACGA
Organism: Staurois parvus; assembly: GCF_062004578.1. Taxonomy (NCBI): domain Eukaryota; kingdom Metazoa; phylum Chordata; class Amphibia; order Anura; family Ranidae; genus Staurois; species Staurois parvus. The sequence goes on along the minus strand of NW_028317920.1, from coordinate 3,267,174 downwards.
TAAAAAATCTGAGCATGAGCTGTGACCTGCAAGGGACAGAAGTTATGGGGTGAACTTTATGATTTAGTCGGACAATTTTTTTAATCGTTGTTGGTAACGTCAGCCGAACGAACGACCGATTTTTCGTTCGAAAAATCAGCTGATGTTCGACCCATCTATGGCCTGCATAACTGACCCTTTTAAGAACAAAGGAAAAGTCTTTGCCACTTTTTATAAATCATTTTTTTTCTAACAATAATAATTATAATGTATTGTGTTGGAAGGGTTTTACTGGTGATAAGTTCCACCTCCCTGTAATTCTGAATCCTGGATGCGGACATTATACATCTCATCTTCCTATCTGGTATGTGGCCATTTGCCGCATATGGTATCAGAGGGCTGATCAATGGCTCACTGTGTGTGAGAAAAGCACTGGAGAGGAAAAGATGTGTTGGTGATTAGCTCACCCCGATGGAAAGTCAATGGGACGGCTATTGTGCCTCAGGAACAGAATCAAACAGGAGGCTAAATTCACTTTATTTCACAGGTCTGTGTCAAGAGGCCTGAATACAAAGGCCTCATCCTTCATACATGGGTGAAAGAAGTCAATAATGTTTTATGGATCCAGATTCAATATCAACAGCAATATCTGCTTATTGAATTATATTATTTCGCTACAATCGGCTATAATAAAAGCTTTACATAAAAAATATTATAAATATATATAAAAGGTGTAAAAAAATACAGTTGCTTCTAAATAATACTGTTTAAAGTATAGGTGTATTAAACAACTGCCATGTTTTTTTCTCTATAAAATACTGCTCCCCCTATTTGGATCATCCTTATTCCAAATCTGGGCTTCTGATATCCTCCCAGACTCTTTCAGCCAATTCCCATTTACATAGACTGGTCCCTCTGTTCCTTGCATATCATTGCTGTGAATCAGCTTTGTGATGGTGACAACTGTAGTTCAAGCTTGCACAATTTTGGACAGCAAGTCCAACTGTTGTCTCAAACAAAGGTTAATATAACAGGATGACAACACAGATGCAAAACTAGGAAACAAGGACAGGATGTTGTCACCCCATAACAGGAAGTGCCTGCACAGGGAGCTTCACTGCAGGATAACATGTATTATTTTAACAAAGCTGCAAATTTTAAAATACTGAAAGCAACTTTTCCAATTATATTAGAATGTTAAAGCTTCTATGAGATTTTAGTGATTGGGTTTACATCTACTTTAATACTGTTACATCTGTTTCCCCACACAAAGGTAAGAAAAACAATTACAGTGTACAATACAGTTATTTTGGTAAACCATGACCAAAACAAAAATGGCTATACTAGTTTCAGAATCCTACACACATTTCAATCAGATTAATGGATAATACGATTAGATCAAGAAGGCCCCAAACCATGCAGAAAATTCTAATCTGTTTCTTTTTTTTAAGGGCAAATTGAAAAGGAAGCAATTGGAATGGGTTGAAAATGTATTAATTTATTTAGATGGGAATGAGGTATGTGGGGTTTAGTACATTGTGCACAAAAAAAAAAAATAATCTATTAACATTTATTAGAAAACACCTCACAGTAAATACAAAAACACTAAAAGAAAAAACAAAAAAAACCAAAAGAATTATATATATATATATATATATATATATATATATATATATATATATATATAATTTTTTTTTTTTTTTTTTTTTTTCTTTTAGTGTTTTTGTATTTACTGTGAGGTGTTTTCTAATAAATGTTAATAGATTATTTTTTTTTTTTTGTGCACAATGAACTAAATCCCACATACTACATTCCCATCATTTTTTTTTTCATTATTATTATTACATACACAGAGCATGTTTTACTATATATGAGGAGAACCAGGTTAATCTGTAAAGGCACATTTTTAAAGAAATGTATTTGTTTGCATAATAAACGCCATATAGGTTTTATAACTCAGAGTTAATTAAATAAAACCTAGCTATACACATATAATATTTTTCCCTAAGTGTTTACATATACTCTTGTTATGGCAAAACTCAATTTAAAGGTGTTTTGCATCAAACTTAATTTTATTGTAAATGATCCAAAACAGGGTCTTTTAGGTTAAAAATTAACTAGGCTGTAATAGCATAATACCAGAGCAAAATGTAATGCACACTGAATATATTTCTTTCTTTCTTTTTTTGGCATTTTTCTTTTTATACTTTATAAGGAATCCCCATACCAGCTATATACACAATTTTTTTTTTTGCGCAGCAGAAATTCTCAATTATTTTGAGATTTTTTTTTTTTTTTACTGGTGCCACACTTCAAACCTATAAACGGATTACAATGGTTTGCAGATAAGAAAATATTTTTTGAAGGTTTTAAAAAATGAAATCCATTTCTTTTATTATACCACATGCTACAACCCAAATAAAAACTAAAATTTTTTCATTTTATTTGACCTGTTAAAAAAATAGATTGAAAGGACATCAACAAAAAAAAAAAGCCCAAATCTGTTGTAAATTTTTTTTTCATAGATGGAAATGTGTATAGGAACCACCAGAATATGAGACAGACGACTGGCAAGTTTGGGCTTAGCTTAGTATGACCTTTGTAGCTGAAACAAATTTTCTCTTTTTAGAGGCATGTACACGTCAGATGCTGGCAGTCAACAAATGGTTAGGCCAAATACTGACAGTTCCATTTGCAGCAGATAAAGTCCTGCAGATAAATATACAGGACACAGCAAGAAGTCAGGTTAAGTAAAAGGAGGTAGCATAAGGGGCGTTTGTAAAACTCTCCTGAACAATGGAAACTGACTGCTGGAAAACGTAGGTTAAAAAACATCAGTTTAGCCACTTTTGCATACCGCGTTTATGTGCATTTGCGTTTAGAAGTGTTTTTAAAAGATAACATCAGGAAACCTTCCCAAATTCCCAGAATGCACTGAAAAATAGTAAAAAATTAATTATTTCAGACATTTTGAGAGAAATAGAAAGAGCAGAAGCAGAGAGAGCAGTATGTGTTGAGATTCCCTGTCTTTTCTGGTTGTATTCACTATGGATCCCATCATGAGCATAATGTGGCGCGTTCTACCGTTGTTTCCTTAATGCGAAACCTGGAATTGAATGCGCTGGTGTAACGGGTCCATTTGAATACATGGAAAACACTTTGCATGTATTTCTAATGATGAAAAAAGGCGCCAGACAGCATCTGGACTTGGAATAGTTATAAAGCGCAAACACTTATAAACGCGGTAAACTGCATTAACAAGCATTTTGCGTTTGAAACACTGATAAAATCTACTCCTGAACGCAAGTTTGGTGCATTCAAAAAAACAACTGTAAACTCAACTGCCCGTAAACAACACAGTGTACATGGACACATAGGAAAACATTAGGGAGAGTTCAGGGGATGCTGAAAAAAATGCAGAAAAGCTCCTGAATGTGAGTTTATCAGATGCAGTGTACATGAACCCTAATTATGGTGGCCTCTCATTCTGTGTAAGGCTGTGGTTATCTTACTCAGGGGCAGACTGACCATTTGGAAACTCGGGCACTGACCGAGGGCCTGGGGTCAGTAGGGGGCCCCATGAGATGTCCCTGGTACCTTTTTCATAGGCTTTTTTGAGTTTGGGCAAGGACACAGGGGCCCCATGATCCCCTATTGCCCGGGGGCCCCATGAGTTGTCAGTCCACCCCTGATCTTACTCCACAGACTCATTAAAAAATATCTAAGCCCAAAAGAAAAATTGTAATATATTGCAGCTTACCGGTCCCTAGATGTGGCAGTCGCATTCATTTTCTTTTTTTAAGCTCATAATAATTTCAGCAAGTGCAAAAAATACCTTTTGATGTTTCCAGAAATGAGTGTACTTGCCACTTCCAATGAGTTGCACTGATTGCAAAAACAATGTTCTCTTTCTTCTGTAAACTACTAATCTCCACATCCCTCATGCAATGGAGATCAAACAAGGCAGATACAGGACAGGAATGCGTTATTTGCAGGTTTACCAGGTCAAAATAAAGGGACCAAATCCTGAAAAAAACTAATGTAGCCACCTTATTCAAGAATTGATAAGTTACATATGTTACAAGGAGATAGTGGTCTCCAGCAGGGGTGTCCCTAGGGTTGGTGTCACCCGGTGCGGTAACACTTTGTGACACCCCCTCCGACAATCCACACAGAATGGATCGGATCTGCCGATTGAGCATAATGGATCGAAGTCCGATCCATTATGCTCCCCAGTCCACAGATCTGATCCATCCTGCGGGATCCTATACGGCGTGTCACCAGACCCACTCCACGAAAAGGTAAGTTCTAAAGAAAGCCGACGATCCCCACAGGATGGATCGGATCCATCCTGCAGGGATGGTCGGCTTGCTTTACAACTTACCATTTCGTGGAGCGGGTCCAGTGTCACCCGGTGCGGTGCGCACGCCCCGCACCTGCCTCGGGACACCACTAGTCTCCAGTGCAAGATACGAACTGGGAGTTCTGAACTTCAACCCCAATCCTTATGGCTGTACCCGCATCTAAAATACCCACCACCCCCCTAATCTACAGTATTGTACCTACCCCCCATATTTATAACCACTCCTCTACATCTTTGATTTATGTGCACACTTGCTCAAGGTGATGGCAATGGGGAGGGTGTTTAGAGAAGCCTATGTAGGCCTCACAAACCTCTAAAAATCTCTACTACCCCCGTTCTTAGCCAGCAAAAAGGACTTTAGAAAGAGAAAAGAATAATAGCTAGCACTGCCGACATTTTTATTTTTTAAGAGACCCTGTCGCCAGACTATTCATTTAAATAACAGTCATCCCATAAGTGTATAGGTAACTTACCTATAAAAGCCTCTCTTGTATGGACATCAAAAAGCCTGCAGACTACGGTGTGTGATGTTCATAGCTCCAGCAGATTCAAGTGACACTCTATAGCAGGGGTGTCACACTGGCAGCCCTCCAGCTGTTGCGAAACTACAAGTCCCATCGTCCTATCTTTGCCTTTGGGAGTCATGCTTGTAACTGTCAATCTTGCAATGCCTCATGGGACTTGTAGTTTGGCAACAGCTGGAGGCAGGGGTGTATTTACCACAAGGCAAACAAGACATTTGCCTACGGCGGCATTTTTCAGGGGGGCAGCACTGCCCCCCCCCGAAAGAAGGCATGGGAGAAGGGATACATGCAGCATGGAGACCAGGTGGGATCTGAGAGGGGCTGTGGGCTGCTTGATGGCGTATGCAGAGCCTGATTCTTATTCCCGGGATGTCCAGAGCTGTGAAGGTGGTGAGGGGAGATTGCCACTGTGTGGGGGGCAGTGGAAGCGTAAGGCTCTCTTGGGTGAGGGGGGCTGTGGTGTTGTTGGTCAATGTCAGGCTCTCTTCGTAGGAAAGGGGGTGTTGGTCGGTGTCAGGGTCTCTCTGTGGGGGGGGGGGCAATTTTTGTTTTGCCTAGGGCAACACAAAACTTAAATACACCACTGGCTGGAGGGCCGCCAGTTTGACACATGTGCTCTACATTATTCCCCTTCAGTCCACCCCTGAAAGCTATATAAAAGGTTATGTAGGGAGATGAAGGAAGGGGCAGAGGAGCTGGGCCAGCACAAACAGTAGTTAGACATTTTCAGAAGAGATGAGGGCTTTGACTTACAAGGAGGGAGGAGGCTGTGCTGGGAAATTGACAGGTTGCGGAATACGTTCCAAAGAACATTACAAGTCTATACAAGATTGTTAATAGAAAAGATAAATGTTGCATGTAAGAATTTAAAATTCTTGATTTTTCTGTATTTTTTTTTTTTAATTAGCAACAAAATACCTTCAAGGGAGAGTAAACTCTGCTATAGATTTCTTTTTTTTTTATGGGCCCCCAGGGGGTTTGTGCCCTAATGTGCTAATATGCACAGCATGATAGCACATTATGGCAGACTTGCCTGTCTAATGAAGCACTCCAGCGCTGGGTTATGAGCACTCAGGTACTTCCATCTTCTCGCAGACTTTTTTTCGGGTTCGTCCCATATGGCCGCAGTGACGTCACTCCTGCGCATGTGAGTGACTCCATCATGACACAGAGATGTGCTATAAATGTACTGTGAGACGGACATACGCGGCTCAGTGTACATTACTGCTGAAAGGACAAGAGAAGTATTTATGACAGATGGGACCATTAGGGTCTCTTCTGGGCCGCACAGTGGCTTAGTGGTTAGCACATCTGCCTTGCAGTAAATGGGTCATGAGTTCGATTTCCGACCATGGTGCCTCCTGCATGGAGTTTGCATGTTCTCCCTGTGCTTGCGTGGGTTTCCTCCGGGTGCTCCGGTTTCCTCCCACACTCCAAAGACATGCTGGTAGGTTAATTGGATCCTCTCTAAATTGTCCCTAGTATGTGTATGTATGAATGTGAGTTAGGGACCTTAGATTGTACACCCCTTGAGGGTTAGGGACTGATGTGAATGTACAATATATATGTGTAAAGCGCTGCGTAAATTGATGGCGCTATATAAGTACTTGAATTAAATAAAATAAAAACCCTACCTGACAGCAGTTTAAAAAAATAATAATTCTGCTTTAGGGCCAGTTCACACCACAAAAACGCACTCGGGATGCATTCCGAATACGTTTTTGCTTACAGTTCACACCACACGCAGTTTCACTGCAGTTTGCTATGTTCCAGTATGGTTCTGTGAAAAAATGCAGCATGTTCTACTTTTTTTCCAGCACTGGAAACTGACTGGAACTGATTGCACTAGTGTGAACTAGGGCCATTGGAATACATGGAAAACACTGTGCATGTATTTTTGATACAGAAAAAAAAACGCACTGGACTGCCTCTAGTGTGAACTAGCCCTTAAGGTGCTGGCTCTGTGACTCATGACATAATCATGCTGTGTTTTCTACATAGAAGTACAGCATAGTGATAGTGCTTTACTGCACTCCTAAAGTCAATGCAAACCAATAAGGCAGCTCAGAGTCACCAGTATCAACTCACTGGAACAACCTGTGGCTTATCTGCAAAAGATGTATCTCCACAGTCACTAAGGCCAGCCATAGATGGGTCAAAATTTGACTGATTTTTCATCTGAAAATTGGACCTAAGAATAATCTGCCAATTTTCGCTCTGTTAGCGGGTCAATGGCACCGGTCGATTTTCGTGGTTCCTCCCCTTTTCAGTGATCAGGCATGTTGGAAAAATTTGTAAAAAACGACCGATTTTCAACTCAATGATGGTCAAATCGTACAATCGTTTTTCCAAAAAGAATATGCGCATGAGTCGTGACCTGGAAGGAACATACGTTTTGCCTGTTATATGGGGTGAATTTTATGACTTGGTTGGCCGATTTTCGAAATCATGGATGGCAACCATCGAACTACCGAGCGAACGACGTTTTCGATTTTCTGACGAAAAATCAATCATAATTTGAACCATGTATGGCCTGCATAAGGGAGGATTCTTTTTTCACTGTCTGATATGCAAACAGCCACTATACAACATAACCTACAGAGCTGTAATTGAAAAGCGGTCATAAAAGTACTAAACAACCAACATGAAAGTTCCCCATACATGGGTCAGTTTTCTTCATTCAGGCAGCTGGCTCAACAAAAAAAGCTGACCCGATACCCCTGTCCACACATTCGGTGTGTGGATGAGGGTACCCTCCCTGTTGTGTCTTTGTATTCTGACAGTGGAGAAAATCCCTCGCCTCCCTGCTGTTAGAATACACTGATCAGTGCTGCAGCCTATTGATTGCAGCGCTGATCGAACTGAAATTTACCAGCAGTTTTGATAGATCGACTTCTCATGAACGGGAATGGCCATACACAGAGCTTCTAATTTATAGAGTCAGTATACTTTATTACACATAAATTTTATAGCCGAGGAGTCCATTTTATAGACTTCTCATCCTATAACTCTACAGATTTTAATTTACAAGCCTGATGACTTCATGATCACTGAATCAGAACTTTGTTTAATGTGTTCTAATAAGACCGTATAGGACAGTTTCATTCCAGCTTTGCTTAAGTTCATCGAAAGTCGCTTTCATTTTGCAGCGTCTCTCTGACCCAAAGTCAACCGAAGGATGATACTTCCTCCTGCTGCCTGGATCACCTCTAACCTGCTTACACAATTTTTAGCCTGCACTCTCTACCACCCACACGAGATGCTATGTCAGGATTCAGGAGCGTCACACACAGCTGAGACGTGTAACATTCCACAAAACAAAGGCTCATTCTCTCTTGTGTCAGCTGGAAAGACTAATACTTCTTCTCCATGTTATACACCATATATATTTAGATACAATAAATCACAAACCTGTTTGCTTAGTACCCCAGTTTGTAAAGGATGAAGGAACTGACTTAAGGACAGGAAAGGATGTTTGATATGAACAGTTTCAATCACTTTGAATGACTCTCTGGCTAATTAATCAATAAGTCTGTCTAACTTCTACCAAAACATTTTTTTTTCTTGTGGTTACAGGAAGGCTGGAATGATCAGAAGAGATAATCTACCACCTCTGGTCCTGTTTCGACAGGATGGACTTAAACTGGCCAAACATGAAACTAAATTTGTATCCATGTATGGGCAGGCTGTTTGTACTCAAGTCATTCTATCAATTGACTGTATAACCAGTCTGTTGGGTTTTTCCTGAACGATCAGTGATGCTGGCTGTAGCCGACAGCACTGATCAGTGTATTCTGACGGCAGGGAAGGCTTCCCACTTTCAGAATACAATACCACATTTGATGTGGATGAGTGGAATCAGATCTTTTTTTTTTTTCGTCCAACTGGGTGGTTGAAAATAAATATCCATGTATAGACTGATTTAGGTGTGAGTTGACTTTCACTGAACGATCAGTGATGCTGGCTGTAGCCGACAGCACTGATCAGTGTATGCTGATAGCAGGGAAGGCTTCCCGCTTTCAGAATACAATACCACATTTGATGTGGATGAGTGGAATCAGATTTTTTTTTTTCGGCCAATTGACTGGTTGAAAATAAATATCAATGTATAGACTGATTGATCGTTCAGTGAAAGTCAACTCACAACTCAATCAGTCTATACATTGATATTTATTTTCAACCAGTCAATTGGCCGAAAAAAAAAAAAATCTGATTCCACTCATTCACATCAAATGTGGTATTGTATTCTGAAAGCGGGAAGCCTTCCCTGCTATCAGCATACACTGATCAGTGCTGTTGGCTACAGCCAGCATCACTGATCGTTCAGTGAAAGTCAACTCACAACTCAGTGATGCTGGCTGTAGCCGACAGCACTGATCAGTGTATTCTGACGGCAGGGAAGGCTTCCCACTTTCAGAATACAATACCACATTTGATGTGGATGAGTGGAATCAGAATTTTTTTTTTTCGTCCAATTGACTGGTTGAAATAAATATCAATGTATAGACTGACTGAGTTGTGAGTTGACTTTCACTGAACAATCAGTGATGCTGGCTGTAGCCGACAGCACTGATCAGTGTATTCTGATGGCATGGTGGGGGGGGGGCAATTACTGGAACCAATGCCCCATATGGCTGTCTCTGTAGCAGCTGAAAGCCAGTGAGAAGGAGAGGAGCAGAAGCCAGCTTTCAGCTACTGCAGAAAGAGCCATACAGGGTATTGGTTCCAGTAATTGCCAGTTGCCTGGGCCCCCCTGCTGGCCTGGGCCCCATACAGGAAGACTGGTGGTACCCCCTTATCCACGGCCCTGATTGTATGTGTAATAAGCTTCATCAACTCCATTCTTTAACTCTACATAACTGTGAAGAGTTACAACTTCTCTGAAGTTATAAATGCTTTCTGTGTCCCCATAAAGAAGTTTCTACCTGATTTAAATACTGTCCCTACAGAAGAGATCTTCTCATTCTGTCCTGCCTGATATCTGTTACCTGGACAGGAAGAGAGGGAATTCTGCTTCCTGGGAACACAGAGTTACATAACCCTGACACAGAGCTTACACAGGTTTCCCGGACTCTTGGCTATGATGGAGGAACACAGTGGTGGTTAAGCACAGAGAAGAAGAGTGTTAGTGAATGGCAAGGTTGTTCTTGTAAGAGGACCTGCCATTTTACTCCTTCAGGCTCTTTTTTTTTTAGAAATATTTTATTAAGTTACAGATTTCAACATAACTTCAAAACACAAAAAATGATCATAACATTAAAAATTACACAGAACCCACCACCCCCTACCCCCATTTATTTTCCCTTAACTCCCCATTCCTCATCATTCCTGAGTATCCTTTCTGAGGATACCCTTCTCCTTCTTCCTAACTTATTTCCTCCTTTTTAATTATACTTGTCCTCTCGTTTCCTCTTTCTCCCATTTCGGCATATTTATTTGATGTCTTAAACTTATCCCATTTTTCCCACCTTTCTCAAAATCTCTCCATTTTGCCTTCCTCCATTCTATATACAGTATATATTCTACCTTACTTATCCAGTCTTTTATTTTCAGTACCTCTTATTCATGCCAAAATTTGGGTATCCGTCCCATTGCTGCATTTATAAGATGAAATATCACCAAATTCTTATATTTTTCTACTGTAGTCTCAGTTTTATGGAATAGGCATACCCCTGGATCTTTCGAGATCTTAACCCCAGTTATCTCCTGAATTTGGTGAATTATTCCCTCCCAATATCCCTGGATTTTAGGACACTCCCACCATATATTCGCCATTGTGCCGTTAATCCCACATCCCCTCCAACACATAGGTGATTTATCTCCATATTGCTTATGCGCCACACTCGGTGTAATGTACCACCTAGCTAAACATTTATAGTTCATTTCCACTACCTTCATATCTACAGCCCCATGTGCTAATCTAAAGATTTTCTTTTTTGTTGCACATCAAATGATATTCCAAGTTCCCTTTCCCATTTCTCCATAAACGGGGGAATTGACTTCTGTCATTACAGTAAGGATTTTATAAATTTGAGAAGTACCATGCTTCCTTTCCCTGCATGTGCTAAGTAATTGTTCAAATGGGTTCAGATCTACTATTGTCCTTAAGGGCTTAGAGAACCTTACCACAAAGTGTCTTAGTTGGAAATATCGCCACTTTTCTAATCTAAAAAACAGCTCCTTCTTGTTTTTAATCTCCTGAAGGGTGCAGATTTCTAAACCATTCATTATATCTTTTAACTGTGCATCCCCACTTCTTATCCAATTACCTGAAATGTTTTCTTTTCCTGGTGGGAAAAACTCTAGCTACTATCCCATTTGTTTTGTGAATTACATCCCAAATTCTTAGCACATTCCGTGTACATGTGCTTGTGCTTTCTGCCAACCTACAATATTGATATGACAACCACACCATTCTATTCAATTGTGTCTCGCTTAGTGTAATTTCTATATTTACTCAACTTTTCCCAAGTGCATTATGTGTCCAATCAAAAATACGTGCTATCTCCTAAAATCAAGCACAACTAAACCCCATTCTCCTTGTCTCTACACAACACTTCATAACTTATTCTTGTTTTTTTATCTCCCCAAATAAACCTCGATATCATTTTTTTGATTATTTTAAAGAAGATTACCGGAAGCTGTATAGGTAGCATATGAAATTTATATAGGATTTTTGGGACAATTATCATTTTTATCAAATGTATTCGTCCTATCCAGGATAGGGGCCCTACCACTAATTTCCTTAATTCCTCCTTGAGACCCCTTCAATCTCATTTCTTTCAAAGTATTGTTCTATTTCTTTTTTAATTCTCTGTTCTAATGATCCTGATGGAGCGACTCATTTAATTTCCACACGTTTAATTTATTCTGTGCTCTTTCCCATAATAACTTCATTGTAACAGGTCCATGGTCTGATATTGTTGTAACTTCTATATTTACTTTAACCAGCGACTCCAAAAATCTGTGGTCCATCAGTATATAATCTAATCTCGAATACGTCACATGTGCCGGAGAGTAGAACGTATAATCTCTATCCCTAGGTTGTTTAACTCTCCAGACATCCATAAATTGACATTGGTATAACATTCTTCGTATGGATAACAGAGATTTGCCTCCCTCTCTCTGCACATGCGACGTCGTCTCAATCTGGGGGTCCATGCAAAAATTAAAATCTGCCACAATTAGTTTGCCTATTTTAAAATCCAAAAGTCTTCTCAATGTACTTTTCACATAGGCCACTGGATTTCTGTTGGGGCAATAAATATTTGCCAATGTACACTCTATTTCCTGTCATTTCCCCTTTAAGAACAGAAAATGCTCCTCAGGACCCTCCAACTTCTCTTCCAACTTGAACCTTAAATTTTTAGCTATACCAATTGCTACTCCTTTAGCACGCCTAGTTGTTGAATCTGCATAAAACCAGGTTGGGTAATACCTATAATATAACTTCACATTTGTTTCCTATAACAAATGAGTTTCCTGTAAAACCGCTAGGATCGTTGTAGTTCTCCGAGAATCTTATGTCTTTTCCCCACCATATTCAGTCCCTTAACATTGTAGGTCATAAAGTTAACCTCCTCCATTTCCCATAAATGTTTTCCCTTCTCCAGTAGAGTTCTTCCTGGCGAGAGTATCATCATCCTTCCAGAGGAACACAGAGGTAATCCCTACATAATTACCCATTCCCCTCTCCCACCTGCCCCGTAACCCCCACTTACACCCCCTAGGCTCTTGGCTTGCCTACGAATCATTTGTGGTTCTAATCCCACCATCGTTTCCACACTAGGGTGGAGCTCTGACCACATACGTCTCTCCAGTCTGCGTTCCCAAATCCTAGGCCGCGTTTCTAGATACCTCTGCTGCTTCCTGTTTCCCGCCTTTCAAAAAAAAAAAAAATATCCCCCTCTACCCCCTCATTCAGGCTTTTTAATCCTCTGGGAGATGATACCTAAATAAACCTTCTGAATCACAAGAATAATAGAAACTGCTGTATTCAGATACGTACAAAAATGGCCGGCACATAACAAGATCTTCTGTTTCCCTCATTTTATATTTGAGATAACACTGCTTGGCCTTAGGACCAATTTCATCCTATATCATAGTGGTTACTAGCAGATAAGCCCTGTATAATAATGTTGTACTGCTATGTCACGTCATATTACAGGACTGATTGTGGGGAACGCAGAAGATCTTGAAAATGCAACCAACACCAATGTGTCCCCTTACATATGGTCACCTAATAAATCATATACCAAAGCATTACACAAAAAGAATATTTTTTAAAACCATCTAGCCATTAAAGTACATTTAAAACTGGGTCACCCTCGCTGTTGAGGGTTGCCTTGTTAAAAAGTTACAGTCACACAAATCCACTTAATAATTAATGTGACTGAAGCTACTTTTTCTCAAACACACCTAGACAATTGAAGAACATATAATAATGTCTGCGGATATTCATCAAGTCAAATGAGGAAGCAGAAAGTATTGTAAAACTGTACAGGACTAGGAACTGGATAATATTAGAATATTTATAATACTCCATTTCTCATGAAAGCCAGACACGTAAAAGGGAAAGTATAGCACATTTTTAGTAAACATACATTTTTACTTGTTTTTAACTTAAGCTGGCCATAAACAAATCAAAATTCATCCAGTTAAGCTGGGACTGGCAAGATTTCGATCCATCTATGGGGAGGCTGGTTGTAATTTTTGTTTCTTGAAATACAATTTTCATATATTTTTCCTCCTCCTTTGCATATCAATGCTGCTGACCCCCTTTAGCCTTTTTCAGCCACTTCCTGTCTACATGCACTCCAGTGAGGACTGCCTCTCAAATGCTCTTTCAGGGTATGGTTTCTGGTGGTGACAACAGTAGGCCATGTGTTGAAATGACCACTTGAAGTCGTCATGGGCTTTTACTGCTGCCACCCTAAACAAGAAATGCCTAAACAAGGACCTTTATGGCAGGATCACCAGGTACTATTTTAATGAAAGGTGCAGATTGAAATCAACTTCTGAAATTACAACTAGATGTTAAAACTTACAAGAATTTAATGATTGGGGAGATCTGCTTTAGGTGAAAAGGCTGAGAATGCAAATACATGGGCTAGCGCGACATGATCTGCCTTCTTCAATCCACATGGGGCACCAATCCATTCCAACAAACCACACTATGGCCTCCTGTCAGCTGATCTGATTGCTCAGCAGATGATTTGTCCGCTGATCCCCGCTGAGCAAGCGGATGACAGGTCTGTGTCCGATCCGCTTATGCAGAGCAGACACAGACAGAGCCTGCTGTCCTTTATGGGACAGCATGTCCATTTCCATCCGAATGCCATCCAATGCAACAAATGGAAGGGGAACAATCCCCATCCGTGTCTTTTTGGTGGATTGGATCGGACTGGATGTCAGCGGATGTAAACGGACACATGTCCGTTTACACCCGCCACACCATAGAGGAGAATCGAGGTTCCGATTGGGTCCACCTGCAAAAACGGGCTGACCCGATAAAAACATCCGTGTGATAGGGGCCAAAGCTAAACTGCAGCACAAACCTGCTTAGTGTTTGGCATTCTCTGTTCATTGTGTAAAGCAAAAAAAAAAATCTATTGGGAAAACTGTATCCCAGGTCATTTTTTTTTTAGCAGATATTGAGATCAGGGTGTGGTTCCTCCTCACCATGCGGCTGGTATGCAATATGGCAAATTTACCCTCAAGGCATCAGGAAAATGTATAAGCACTGCTACAAATATTCTAAAAAAAGACAATAGAGTGGTTTCATGATTAGCCTGAAATGCAGCATTCTTTACTTTAATGCCAGGTCACAATGTATACATGGGGTGCTGACTGAGAACATGAGCTGTATAAAGGATATCCTGTCACATAGTATGATGGATATCAACGCACTGCTGTCACTGGAATTTCAAATAATATATAATATTGGATGGTTGAAATTAGTGATGTTATACCTGCCAGAGGGACTCGTAATTCTTAACCTAGCACAAGTGCAGTGGTGTCACTGCACTTGTAGTCCATTAACACTTCCTCCAGCCCGTAACTGAAAGTCCTTGGCTTGGTACAGACCTGTGACTGAAGTTATGCAGGAGCCAGAACATTGCACCAACGATCCACTCATCACGGTTGCAATGCTTTGCAGAATTCAACGCAAAAAAAAAAATACTAGATGCATGTTCCTGTTTTCAGTAAACTGGTGTGAGGCCATGACAGCCTGACAGCCATTTCCAGCCTGGAAAGGATCTTCAATCATCTCTGTGAAGGTTCTTATTTATCCGGGTCCTGCCATGTCTAGTAGTAGTTAATCACATTCAACTGTACTTGTTCTGTAATGTTGAAAAGGTTTCGTAGTTTCTCCAAGTCAATTTTTTAGTTCCAATGAAATGGCTTGGTAAATGTCTTCAACATTACAGATCAAATTCAGCTGAATGTGACTACTAGATAGATCAGTGGTTCTCAACCTTCCTAATGCTGTGACCCTTTAATACAGTTCCTCATGTTTGGTGACCCCCAACCATAAAATTATTTACCCAGTAATTATAATTCATGAGTGTCGTTTTACCTCCAAACTGCTGCTTTCAACACAGTAGCTGCTTTTAACAGAGTAGCTGCTTTCAACACAGTAGCTGCTTTCTACACAGTAGCTGCTCTTTACACATTGGAAATATGTGTTTTCTGATGGTCTTAGGGGACCCCTGTGAAAGGGTCGTTCGACCCCCAAAGGGGTCGCAACCCACAGGTTGAGAACCACTGAGATAGATGTTCAATCACCTTGCCTCACACATACCAAGGAAAACACAGGGAGAGATTATGCTAATTATGTTTGCACGATAAAGAATGGAGGCCTGCTTGCTCATCAAATATAAACAGGATTTGCATTTCAGTGAGGGGCTTAATGAATAATTACAAAGAAAAGCCACCATGGGATGCCATACCCACAAAATATTACAAAATCGGCACGTGCTTAGGCGTTTAATGTAATCTTGAAAGCTCGAGTTGTGAGACTTTGGTTTAGAAGGGTGGAACTCAGTAATAGCATTAAGTATCATTACTGGCTTCCAAAGTAACTTAGCAGTTGCATTTGCTAAGTGCTGAAACAATCTGTCACCAGCTCTGGCATCTATCACTATCACATTGGAAAACCACCTGATGACAACAGACTGGACCTGAGGCTGATTTCATTTCAAATTGCCTCTGGGACATCAGCGTTAGGCTGGCTATCCTCACAAACGAGATGGATGTAAAACCCACAAGTGCCAGAACATTGTAATCTGACAACGGTACCCACCATTGTCGGAATACACTAATCAGTAGCTGTGGCCACTGAGCAAGGAAAATTTTCCAACATGACCCTTTTTACAGATGTTGGTCAAACGATCAACTTCTGTGGAGCAAGGACTGCCACACACTGATTTCTTAAACCCAACTAGATGCATGTTCATCTAATTTGGATCGTTTGACCAACTTCTGTGGAGCAAGGACTGCCACACACTGATTTCTTAAAACCCAACTAGATACATGTTCATCTAATTGGGATCGTTTGACCAACTTCTGTGGAGCAAGGACTGCCACACACTGATTTCTTAAACCCAACTAGATGCATGTTCATCTAATTTGGATCGTTTGACCAACTTCTGTGGAGCAAGGACTGCCACACACTGATTTCTTAAAACCCAACTAGATACATGTTCATCTAATTGGGATCGTTTGACCAACTTCTGTGGAGCAAGGACTGCCACACACTGATTTCTTAAAACCCAACTAGATACATGTTCATCTAATTGGGATCATTTGACCAACTTCTGTGGAGCAAGGACTGCCACACACTGATTTCTTAAAACCCAACTAGATACATGTTCATCTAATTTGGATCATTTGACCAACTTCTGTGGAGCAAGGACTGCCACACACTAATTTCTTAAAACCCAACTAGATGCATGTTCATCTAATTTGGATCGTTTGACCAACTTCTGTAGAGCAAGGACTGCCACACACTGATTTCTTGAAACCCAACTAGATGCATGTTCATCTAATTTGGATCGTTTGACCAACTTCTGTGGAGCAAGGACTGCCACACACTGATTTCTTAAAACCCAACTCCACAGATATGGAAATCGCTGCGTAAATTGATGGCGTTATATAAGTACCTGTAATAAATAAATATTGTCCCTCTCTTACTGTTGTGTCTCCTGGATAGGACGTGAGCATATCACTCACCAAATTGAAGAGAAATCCCCTCTTAGGGTTCCTACACACCACTTGAAGTACATGGGAATGTGCTGTCCTCTGTTAGATGCATGTGGGTGCCATTAATTGTTAATGACACCCCTGCGCATCTGGCAAACATGGATGTGTTCAGGCCGCACCAAACCGCATGGTACCACAGTACTATGCAATTTGATGTGGCAAAATTTAAAAAAAAATCATGCATGCCTTACTTTTTGTGCACTCCTGCGCATTTGCAGCCTATTGAAATGAATTGGCTGTCAACAATGTTCCCAGTGTGGGAACATGCTAAAATGCATGTGTTTTGGTATGGACCGGCTCTCAGACAGATGTCAATAGAACAGGTTCCTTTTAGATTTCCTCTCTAAATATTTTGGATTTCCCATCATTTCAGTCTCCGTAACCATAGAGAAAGGGAATCTCATCACTGAGGACATAGATAACATCCAAAAACAAGGGTTCTAATCCTTCTACCCTCTATCCAAAACTAATGCAGGCCATAGATGGGATATTTATCAGCCAAATGAATAATCGGTTGCTATTCACACCCTTCGTGGGGCAATGTCGTCGGCCAATTTTCGCGGTTCTTCTCGTTTCTTTTTATCGGTCATGCTGGAAAATCTACGAAAAATTGGCCTTTTTTTTCGTAAGCATTGGTGGCAGCAACGACTGATTTTTTGTTTATCGGCCGAATTTTCTCGTCTATGGCCAGCATAAGAAAACAAAGGAGCAAAGTTTTGGCTTTAGATATACTTTAAGACAATTCAATAATTCTGCATGGTAGAACTTGCATTTCCTGTGCCTAAAAGAAATGGTATTAGCTGATGCTGTCATGTGTATTACTAAAGACTCACATTTTAATTGGAATTACATCTATATAGACTAAACTATATAGACAAAGGACAATAAGGGCTCATGCATCTGCGTATATAACAGTAAATATGGCCAAAATTCAGTGCCCAGGAGCTGATAAAAATAAATTACAGGATATGGCTGTGAGCAGCTCTACACGGGTATGCAGCTCTGAGTGTAATACGAACACATACACCTGGACACAATGGGGTTTATTTACTAAAGCTGGAGAGTCCAAAATCAGACTCCCTTCTGCATAGAAACCAATCAGCTTCCAGGTGTCATTGCCAAAGCTTCATTGAACAAGCTGAGGTTAGAAGCTGATTGGTTTCTATGCAGAAGGGAGTTTGATTTTGGACTCTCCAGCTTTAGTAAATAAACCCCAATCTGTCCAGGGGTACACAACTCTATGTATGTTTAAACTCAGAGCCGCGTTTACTTGTGTACAGCTACATACAGGGGTATCCTGTAATTCATTTATATGCAACACCTGTGGGTTCCTGGGTGCCGAGATGTAGCCACATGTTACATTATATGTCCTAATACACCCACATGCATGGGCCCTAAATGTCTGCTTCCAAGTAAGTCTTAAAACTGCAGCCTCCGGCTTCCCTTGCACTGCTTTCCCAAATTTCCGGTTGGACTTGTATCTTTCCCTGATCCCTTCCCAATACTACATGTGCCATAATTCCAAGCACTATCATGCATGTGTGCCCCGTACAGTCCTCTCTGGTTGTCTGTGCGTGTTGCCGCAGACTACGGCCCAACATCAGCTTCCTGGCAGTGAGCTTGAAGAGCTGGCTCCACTGGACCCTGCAAGGCAACATAGCTACCAGGAAAAGCAATCTTTGGACTGGCTCAATTATGAAGAAAGTCAAGCTTTTAAAGAAGAAACAAGAGCAGAAAAGGTAAGTGCTGAGGTCAGCTTCTGTAATTGAAATGTTAGGGTTTAATTAAACTTTAATATCCTTATTCATTAGTAGAGAAATTAGTTATTTTTATGGAATGTTGTTTTTGTACAAAAGACTGTTCGAGCTGAAGAACTGGTCACAAGTCTGGTGAGCGCTTTCTTTACCTTTCCTTCTGAAAGGTGGAGTATAAAGATATTCATAAGAGGAAAATTGACTAAGAAGAATATTAATTGTTCCTATATCAGTCTCAACTGCTATCACAAACAATAGCTGTAGCTGCATCACTGCATAATGCATTGTGACAATTAGGAAACAAGTAAAGCTGACAAATAGGAAGCAAACTAAGTAGCCATTTTATTTAGAAGCGTGGGAAAGTTATGAATCAACATAGGTAGCCTCTTTCCCCATTGACATTCTTTCCCAACGTAGCCTCCGCCCTCGAAATTCAGCTGAAGCAGTGGCACCGGGGAGTGGAGCAGATAGTATTTATAGAACAGGTGGAGGAATACCAGACACACTTTCAGGGTGGAATGAAAAGGGCTACTGCACAGGTCCACCCCACGATCAAGTGATAAAAACACCAGCATGTCAAAACTCTTTGTCAAGACACAAAAGGTGGACTTCAGTTCAGTATACAGTGCAAACATATATAGGAACAGTTTTAGTTGTCAAATGGTTTGTAAAGGTACAATACGGCTGTGTTGAATATCTAATGTAATGAAATCTAATGTCAAACTTTTTCGAAAGAGTACCCATGTTAGAGATATGTACTGTATTTGTCCTGGTGTCTGACAGTGAAGGGAAAAACTTTTGATTTGGTTCCAGAACAAAATGGAAGGGAAATCTTCCAATGGGGATACTTGTTACCATTGTCTAAAGCTGGCCAGATTCCTCCATCGAAACTAAGAGACTCCTCTTTTCACACAAGCAAAGTGCATAGGGGATTATTCCCCCGCCTTCCCCCCCAGTGCAGAGTTCAATGTACTAGGGAAGGGGAATTCCACTTTGTGTGGATGGAGGAATCTGCTTATTTTTGTTTTTCGTTCGGCTGAACAAAAAAAATGACCCATCTATGGCCAGCTTAAGTCTGCCAGGCAAGTCTTCTCAAATTAACGAATAGGTTCTCTGCAGTCGCTAATGATGTGAAACATCTACAGGATTGTTGGTGGCCAGAGACCATGTAATCTTTGCCTAGGTACATATGCACATACTCTTATACTGAACCTCTGAAGAAAAAGGTATCCTTGTACTCAGAATAATAAGACAATCTGATATACAGACATTTGTCCTGTTCATTACTTTAAGCTTCGTTCAACATTTTTCATTTTTTTTTCTAATTAGTAGAGTCATTAGGGGGTCAAATTGACATTTGTTTTCCATCATAGTGACAAGAAAATTTGAAGGAGCAGGTTGGAAATTTTTTCTCAAAACATACAAATTTGTAGGTGTGTGTGTGGGTGAGTGTATGTGGTTTTCATTTGGTCCAATCCATTCCATTTCAAATTGAATCTTGAACTACTTGGGAACAACAGAATTTTCATACAAATTTTCCTAAGAATTTTCTTATGAATGTTTGTTTGAAATTCTAGTAGTGTATACCCAGCTTTATAGAGTACCTCTCTGGAAGGTGCTACAGCTGTCTATAATGGTCACCTTCAGAGGCAGTCATTTAGAGGACACTATCTGCATGGAATTTGCATGTGCTCCCTGTGGTTGTGTGGGTTTCTACCAAGTACTCTGGTTTCCTCCCAGACGCCAAAAGACATGCTAGTTGGCTAATTGGTTCTTGTCTAACTTGGCCCTAGTATGTGAGTGTGTATGCATTCAAGATAGGGACCTTAGATTGTAAGGAAAGAACAATTTTAAAGGTAAAATATGTAAAGCACTGCAGAAATTGGCAGTTTAATAAAGACCTATAATAAATAAATGCTTGCTTCATTACATACTGAGCCACAGAACTGGCACAAATTTGAAGTTTAGAAGACATTTACCCAAAACCAAATGCCCAACACAAACACTACATGGATAAAACACTCTATTTGGCAAAAGAGCCCATGACCCCAGCACTCCAAATTCGCCAATGTCCTGAAACATACATGCATTTGAGCTTCATCTCCCAATTACATGCTAGTAAAGTAGAATATTTTATAGAAGCTTGTATTGCTCAATCCTTTAAATAGTATATTCTATAAAAATATCAACCTGTGCAAAAATGCAATGAATACATAATATGTGACTCACGAGAAGTAATGGAGTATGTGTCGTGAGTCAGACTGCCCTAGCCTATAATAAGCAATGCCATTTTATTCCAAACGGCAACATAGTCATTTACTGATGGCGGTGGAGGAGTCTGTCTCTGAACAGCGTCATTCAGGATAATAGACAGTTTCTCCAGGGCTCAGAGCAACTTCAAGGTGACATTGACAAAATAAATTATTATATGATGAACTTCTCTTTCAAAAACTTTTTAGAAAAGAGTTTTTGTAGAAATTTGAATTCCCACTCAAGATGTTATAATAGTGCGAACTTACCTTGGCGGTATGGATGTGTGTTATTTACTTGTTTTCTCTCCCTATCAAAACAGGAATGCCAGCCTGGAGTCAGGCTGCCAGGCCCCTGTGGAGGCTTGTAGGCGGGTGGGCAAACTGTATCGCGCATGGCCACAGCGAACAGTCGAGCCGAATCCCCAACGTGACACTAACCTTTTCGGTGACACAGGACTTTGCCCGATGACTCTACCTGATGTGTGGGTGGTGGGCAGAGACCGGCACCCGATCCACACTCTTGGCTGTGTACTTCGCCCCCTGACTCCCAGGGGCTCCAGGCACTAGGCACCTTCTCCAGGCCGACAGCCAGAGGGCACCAGCAGAACTCATGCTCTCTCTCTCCGCATACTGGGATGCTGGCCAATGAATGCACTCCAAGGCCAAAATGTAGTTGGAATGGCTTTATTTAACAATGATTACAGTCTAGTCAAGGCATGGCTCTACATAGCATGGCTGAGCAATAATTTCCATCACAAGCCATCTAGGTAATTATAGCCGGCATGGGGAAACGTTTGTGCTTGGCCTCAGGTTTTAAAACCACTTTACCTTCCTTTAGCAAGCCCCTTGGGGGACCAGGAAAGTCTTTTCTGCCCCAGGTGTTGTCCAGGCCTAGAAGGCCTCTTTTTGCCTAGCTTCTGCTTCCCCTATTTCACACCCCCACCCCTTCCCCCAGGAGGTAGGAGAGAAGGACACATTCTGCAGTCTTCCTCTCTCCTCCCAGGCCCAAATCCACTCCCAACCCAAGAATCCCCCACCTAATGGGACTCTTTCCCACTCCTCCCTCCTAGGGAGGGATCTCACTTAAAGGGGAACTCCACCTGCATACAAGCTGTCCTGTTTCCTGCCTGAACTGAGGGCCAATCATTCTTTTTTAGGTTTCTGGAGAGGGGTAAAACAGTCATTTAAAAAAAGCTTTTAGGTGTTTTTTTCAATGTATTCAGAACAGTTCCTTAGTTATAAGTTTTTGAGTACTTTAGCAATGAGCTCAGGCCAGAGTTAGGACAGCCTTACAGCCATCACTCAGCTTGAAGCGTTTGCTTTCACAGGGAGAAAATACAGGAAAATAATAAAAAAAATCAAATCGTCATTGAAAGGGAAGACTGCAGTATTACAATGACTCAAGATTAGAGATATAGAATAGTACAAATATTACTGCTGTGTCCTGTGGTGACAAAGTTGGGCTTGGCAGGAGGAACAACAGAGCGCAGCAGAGGACACTGGAGATCAACACTAACAGAAGTGCTGATTTCTGAACAAATTTAGTGAATGATTTCTCTTCAACAGAGCTGCATCTAGCAGAGGTAGACAGTAAATAGGTAAGTGTTTACAGGCTTCTTTGCAGGTACAGTTTTTACTGGTTCATTCAACTGTCTTTAAGGTCACTTTAGGGATGACAAGAAGGAATCTGATCTCTTTGCCCCCATTCCTCCTTTCCAATGGTTTGTGGACAGTGAAACTTGGCTTTCTTAGGCTTTTTGTTATTTACATACGTCATAATTTAATTGTTTGTTATTCTCCAAAGATGAATCTTTATCTGTTATCAATTGACATATATAATTCCTGAAGAAGCGGAATCACCATGAAACGCGTAGACTGAGTTAGCTATTGAATATCAGGCTTTTCATCTTATAATGTTATAACTGAGAATTACAAGATCCTGCTCCTTATATATGTCTTACATGTCTTGAAACATTGTAATATTTTGTACAATAAAAGTGCAAGTTTTTAACTGTTATTGAATGGTTTCCATTATCACAAAGTAATTGTCAGGGCAGGAGCCGAGGAACGGACAGGCAGGCCTAACAATGTAACGCACTGGCTGACGACAACCACCACCCACAGACCGAAGTCCCTCAGGGCGCGGAGTCTAAGTCCCAGGCTGCCCTTCACCAGGGCCCCTGATGGTGGGGATGGACTTGACGCAGCCAGGAACCAGGTCGCGGCCCCCGAGACACCTCAGCTGCGGTAATGGCCGCCGCCAATGGCGTGTAGCTGGTGGAAGAGACAAAAGAGTAGTCAGACAGGCCGGGATCAACAACAACAGGACAAAACAGTACAGGACAGCAGACGAGAATCACAGGTCACGAGCCGGGTTCAGCAACAGAGGGTCAGATCAAAGGAGAATACAAAGAATAGTCAAGTCACAAGCCGAATCAGATACCAGGAGAGTCACGAGAGTCAGAACAGCGTAATAGCAACACCAAGACACAAGTGCAAAGAGCATGTGCGGGCCACAGGCTTATATGTCATCAGCCACGCCCCTCTGGGGGATGGACCTCAGAGACCTGAAGGCATAAAAGGATTCCCACCATGCACAGCAGAATCCAAGATGGATGCCAGCACATGGAGTAACATAACCTCAGGGAAAAGGTAGGACCTTGACAGTAATCCCGGGAGAGCATATTTAAACTCCCACATATGTTTGGTTTTTGTTCACATTACAATTTGATGAGATCCATCAATGATTATGTAGTGTAATGACCTGCCTCACTGGACATATTGATTGGATAGTTCAGGTAGATACTCATATTACATAGTTTTGGTAAATCTAAGAGTTATTTTACAAAGATTGAATGGTCAGATTGTAACGTGTATAATGAGATTTGGAAATATATTTTTGGTCCAAAAGGAACAACTGGGACTCAAAACACAGACACCTAAAGTACCTCTGATTTGGGATACAGTGTATGCATAGCAACACTTACAATATCTACATTAGCTCGTAGGAGTGGAAAATCTGAATCAGATCTGATGAGCAAGTCAGTCCAGTTTAGGAGCCAGCAGGAACTTCTTAGTGAGCCAAGAATATGTCCTTCCAATAACAACACACGTAACATAAGCAAAAAATAGGCACATTTTCTAACGGTTTTTTAAATTTTGCCCAGCACTGTTGTGGTTGGCCCTTAAATACCCCACTCAAGACTGGGAAGAGCCAATGAAAAAAATAATAATAATTCTTGTTGGGGTTTTGAAGGGCAACTTTAGCTAAGCAACTGCATACACAACGAAAATGCATATTGAAGAACTGATTTATAGCATAGCAGCACAAGGCCCATAAGGGCTGCAACATTTCTTCAGAATCTGTAGTTCTGCCACCTCCCCACCTCTTGGACTATTGATAAACATCAACAAACTAGTTATAAGCAGGGGCGGACTGACAACTCATGGGGCCCCCGGGCAATAGGGGATCATGGGGCTCCTGTATCCTTGCCCAAACTCAAAAAAGCCTAGGAAAAAGGTAGCAGGGGCATCTCAGGGGGCGCCCTACTGACCCCGGGCCCGAGTTTCCAAATGGTCAGTCCGCCCCTGGTTATAAGCAACCCAACCTCTGACCCCTTTCCTCTGTAATTTCTTTACAGTATATTCCCTTCCAACCACCCAGCTTTTAGGGCTTTCTGACATTAGTGGCAAACACTTCCGCTCCTCTGAAAAGCAATCCCTGCTTGGGATGGCGACAAGGCAAAAATAATGCTGCCTGCTCCAGACTAACAGTCCTTGATGCTTTGAAATTGCCTCCGTTCATTTCTATTGAACTGCACCTATGGCATTTACAGCACAAGCACCAAAGGGATCATTTCCGATGTTAGCCTTTTAAAAAATAAAAAATGTAAGAGGGCACATCTGGAACGCATGTGCAACACTTCCAAAATGCTCATAATGCTATAGCTGCCTTATAATTCATGCCTATGTAAAAGAGCTCCTAATGCACCGAAGACTTGAATTCAGTTAACACATAACTGCACACAAAATGTACATAATAAAAATGGCTTTTGAGTTCACCAACCTTTCTTGGCTTTATTTTGTCCTGGATATCATACTGTCCAATTCCCTTGAAGCTTATTCCCAACCACCAGGGAATTCCTTGCTTGTCCTGGAAGAAGAAAATATATTGAGCAGCTAGTCTTAACATCAACAGATTGGAGACATCTTATATATCCTTAGGAAAGACTTATTCATGTTGTCCTTACCATTTAGATTGTCCCATTTAACTCCCGCCTACAGAACACGTAAATAAGGAGCAAATGTATGCCAAACGAGCATGTTGGACAATATTAAATAATACCCATCTTTTCAATAAAGCAGCACAAATGGCTGAAGAACAACCCCCAGCCTGCTGATTGGACAGTAAAGGAGCAGCAGAAAAGTGATGGTGATTCATGCTGATCATTCTCCATTCTCCTCCTATGAGCACGCTCCTCATGAGCACATGTTTACTACAGCAAAACCTGATTGGCTTAGATTGCTGTCCTTCCTTTCGTAGTCAAAATGCTGTTGTGAGGCAATTACAGGGAAATGGCAAAACTCACTTACACTAGATCTTATTTAGAAACAATAAGCAAGTTATTTTTATTTAATACCCAAATACATTAGACAAAAATTGAGGAGCTCGGAAGGAGGTCACTGTACAAATGATTTGATTTTAGTACACTGACCTCCCCGATGAGCTATTGTGTTCTGAGAGGGGGACTGCTGAAGAAGTCAAAGGAACTGACGAAACAGGGGGACTTTGGACAAAGTCACAGGAAGTGATGAAACACATCAGGACGGGGCTTAATGATGTCATCACGCCACCAGGAAGGAGAGACCTGGATACTGGGGTTTGGTGACGCTGTGATCTTTCCCTTAAGAAAACATGTACCTGCATATGTAATATAGAGTGTCTTTTGTTGGTGGATAGTTTGCTTGGCTTATTGGAATCATATTGGAATCCCTGGATTGGAGATTTGGAGTGACAATTAGTGACTGCTTACAGGGAAAAGCGCACAGTGACCTTTATAAAGTCTGGGATTAAAGGTGAGCATGAGTGACAGGTGGTGGTTCACACGGATGAGGGATTACATGGTCAAGTTGGAAAATCCTATATTTGTTAACAGGGCACTGTTTGGAGTTTACGAACTGTGTATTTGATTTGCAGAATCACAGTTGTGGTTGAACCCTCTCACTTCCCCATGGACTGTTTGATTTAAATAACTTTTTTGTATATTGGACACATTTCATTGAGTTTTTATGCATATTGTATGATAAGGTATAATAATTATAATCCTAAATACCTCTTTGCACAGCTCTGCTGTGCGGGCACATAACCTCCCTACGCTCTCCTTTTCCAATCTAAGAGGGGGCTGAGATACTCCTCTGGCCAGAGGAAGGAGAGAGACTCTTAGCACACAGCAGGATGACGGAGGCATATAAACTGACTACGGTATCATGGATCAGCAGCCATTTTTGGTCAGTACACACAGGGGAACACAGAAGCAGGCAGGATCAACCAGGTATTTTACAGCATTGAATGAGGCACAATACACTGCAGAAGCACTGTGGTATGTATGCTTCTTTAAAGGAACAAAAGCTTTTTTTGTACTTTTTAGGGTTACAACCGCTTTAAATTGGACGTGGGATCACATTTTAGTGCTTTGCAGCAACACTTAGTATATTGGGAGAATTTTTTAGATTGGAAGAGAGTTGATATAGTTAAGGTCACAAAAAGATTTTCACTTTCACTTATGTATGATCATTATTCAAATGAATTTCGATAAATCATGACTCTGTGTCTACTGGCCCTTTAAATGCAGTGGAGTTAGGGATACATTGTAGCGAGAAGGTGCAGTCATTTCCAAGAACAGTTTTTCTACTTCTTAAGTAAACGGTTCAATGGGAATTCGAATGGTGTCTTGGAAAAAGTATATTAAAAGGAAGAAATGTCAGCGAAAAGAAAAACATTAAGCCCAGCTTCTACAAGATCTACTGCCTTAATTGTTATCAACTATAACAATCAGAACAGTGCCACTATTGTTTGTAGTTTTTTTTTTTTGTATGTTCTTGCAGGATGACTTGGTACATTCCACCGAGAGGTAGCAGGGGGAAGTCCTTGTCCCCCCTAGTTCTGGTAGGCTTCAAAAATCTAAAACAACGGTCATCAACATGATAGAAAGACTGAGCCTCCTTCAACAGGATCTGCATTATACCTTCACCAATCAAATCCTAACATTCAAACTTGAAGTTCTGAGCAAGAGCTCTCTAATCAGCAAAGCTCATGCTCCCTGCTGATTGGAACACTCTCATTCTGACGCATTAGGAAGTGTGTCAGACCCATGTAGAGAGACCACTGCTTCCATAGAGAGCGCAAGGGTCCTTCTCCACAGCATGCTGCCAGGGAACAGGCTTTTCTGCTTAGGCTGCAGCTGCTTTCTAGAACTGCGCACCTTTTGTTTTGATGCACCTGGGCTTTAAACACAGTTACAAATAAAAGATTTATGGCTCCAATGTAGATGCCCCATTGAATTGTGGTCAACTTCCCCCTTGTCACCACTTTATATGTGATTAGTGAGCAGTCAATGCCAACATACGGAAATAGAGTCGGGCTGTCCGTTATAACAGCAAGCTCTTTTCCATTTCAGCACGTGGTAGTTTAGGTTAAATGATAGGTTACTGCTTCTATCCTTTCAATAAAACACAATAATAGGTCTGTAGTGCTTTTAAGACCCTTCTGGACTCCATACAGAAAAAAATCACCACCAGCCACGCTCAGTGGAGCCAAGTACAAACTGAAGAACTAGTAAAAATGGAATGTGCATTCCTCCGGAACATCTGGAAGGAGTTTATGGTAAGCTCATGTCATGTATAAGCTACTTTCACTTTCGGAAACAGGATATGCCATGAGCAAGCATTTTGATTAAATGTCTATTCATCAATGCAAATTTAAAGGAAAGCTGCTGTTAAGAGTTTAAAAAGGAAAAACTTTTTTTTATTGTTTTATTTTTTTTTTAACCTTCCAGTTAACTGTTAATTATCACAAATTCAAATTATTTCTATACAATACATTACAAATATTCATTTAATCCTGGGTGCTTCTGTGATGCTGGGCTTGCTAATAAGAAGGCCCAGCACAGGTTAAAGTATAACTAAAGGCAATTTTTTTTAGTTTTGGGATAAAGTGGAGAGGGATTGGAACCCTTGTTAGTGTTTATTGCTGTCTGTGCCCCTGTTAAAGCGGAGCTCCACCCAAAAGGGGAAGTTCCGCTTTAAGGACTGCTCCCCCGCTCCCTATTAATTGGCACCTTTGGGGGGTGGGGGGGAGCGGGTACCCGAATTTGACAGGTACCTGCTCCCACTTCCTGTCCGATTGCCTAGGCGATCGGAAGCGGAAGGTGTCCTCCCTCCCTCCCACCCTGTAGTCTTATGGGACACGTGACAGGTCCCAGAAGACTACAGGACCATTCATGCAGCGCAGCACTACTCGCGCATGCGCAGTGGGTACCCGGCTGTGAAGCCACAAGCTATCACAGCCGGGTGCCCACACCGAAGATGCCGGCCTCCTGGAATCCAGGACGGCCGGTGAAATGGGCTGCGGGGGACACACTTCAGGACCGAGGGACAAGTAAGTGGCTGCTTTATAAAAGTCAGCAGCTACAGTTTTTGTAGCTGCTGACTTTTATTTTTTGACCGGTAAGTGGAACTCCACTTTATGGAGATTCGCCCTCTCTATTTATTCTGTTTACCATTATTATTGAAAGTAAAGAAATTCCCAAAATTTGGGTTGTTCCCAGAAATGTAATAGAGGATAAATCTTTCAAAAGGGACACTGGTTCTGGTAACCTTGGGGTCCCCAAAGGGTTCCCTTGATTTGCAGGGATTTCTTATCATGTCCCGTTTGGCTATGGGACAGGAAGTGAAGAAAAATTGCAGAAATGGGACACATTTTGCTCTATCCAAAATGAAAAAAAAAATTTTTTACCTATACTTCAACTACTACTTATACTTAAAGTAGATCTATAGTAGAAGTAAAACTAATTAGGAATGATAGTCTAATCCAGCATTTCTCAAGCTTTTTACTCCAGAGGAGCCCTTAAACTTTATTTCAGGTCTTGGGGAACCTCTAAGACCAATTAATTGGGGGTCAGTCAGAAAAATGCCCCTTACATAGGTGGTCCATGAGAGGAATACCTCCTTATAGTGGTAGTCAGAACAGCTAAAAGAGTCATTGGTGCTCAAGCAACCTCTAGTAATATCTGGAGGAACCATAGTTGAGAATTTCTGGTCTAATCTTTGCTAGAAGAGTGGGAGGGAGTGTGGCCTTCTCTGTGGATCACATTGCAGCATGTGGAATCCAATATCACTCTTATTCAGGTCTAATTAAACACAACACCTGTAAACCAGGCAGCTGCCAAATTTAAGAGGCTCTCTGAATCTGACTGCAGTGGGTTATGGACAGATTGAGAGCGAGCCAAAAATATTCAGAACAGACACCCTGGATTGCACTGGCAGGTGACTGATTTTGTTCAAAATACTAAACACCAACATACAAAGCTATTCAGAACTCCACCCCAGCCAAATAACCTTGTCTCAGAGCATACTCAAATCATCCTCTCCGCTCATCACAAGACCTCCTGCAC
Source organism: Staurois parvus (assembly GCF_062004578.1). Classification (NCBI taxonomy): domain Eukaryota; kingdom Metazoa; phylum Chordata; class Amphibia; order Anura; family Ranidae; genus Staurois; species Staurois parvus. The sequence goes on along the minus strand of NW_028317920.1, from coordinate 3,237,366 downwards.
TCTAGCTCCATTGTTACCTCCTCACATGTTTGCTTCCAAGACTTCTTCAGAGCCTCTCCTATCTCCCATCCTCTGGAACTCACTAGCGCAATCTCTCCAGCCACCTCCAACTCTATCAGACTCCATCTAACAACTGAACTTTTCTTAAAGTGGTTGTAAACCCATACATATACCTAGTGAAGTGACTGGCTTCAGGTGATCTACAGAGATGAAACAAATTCTCCTACATAAGTTGTACCCGTTTATCTGCAGTCTTCTTTTCTCTACATCCGTTGAAAGTGCTGAATTTACAAAGCTTGTAAAGCTGTCAAAAAAAGGGTGCGGAGAGCTGAAGTTGCACTCTGCAGAGCTCAGTAAGGAAAGGTCTGAGAGCTGATTGGAGGGAAGAGACCCCCCCCCCCTTTCACACAGCTCACAGGAACAGAGCTGAGGCTGTCAATCTAGTGGAGGTCCCTCCCCATCACCAATTTTTTCTTGGTGTCAGGAAAACTTGTCTTCATATGACAGAAATGACACTTCATTTTCTTAATCGAGACAAGTACACACTATAGAGGGATATGCTTTGTCCATATTTCATGTCTGAGCTTTACAACCACTTTAACTCATCAACTAATCCCCACACAGTTATTAACTTTTGTACCACTTGCCCTTCCCTTTTTGTTTGTAAGTTCTCACAAGTGGGGCCCTGCTAACCTTTTTGTTTTGAATTGCATTGTATCTGTACTAACAACTACAGTATCCAGTATACAGTATGCTGCACCAGTATATATATATATATATATATATATATATATATTATTATAATACAGTATTTATAAAGCGCCAATAGTTCGCTCAGCGCTGTACATTACAAAGGGGGACAGAACATGTGACAGAACAATACCAATACAATGCAAAACATGAGGGGATCGAGGGCCCTGCTCTTTCGAGCTTACAATCTAGGAGGGAGGGATATATATATATATATATATATATATATATATATATATATATACAGTTGTGGCCAAAATTATTCAACCCCCACTGAAATTGAGTGTTTTGGCCAGTTTGACATTGCTTTTGATCATTCAGTCATCTTGCTTACATTTACATTAAAGAGGCACTTGTAGGTCAGACAAATATAACATAACAGTTATAATGAAATAACCACAAATGTCTTTTCTGTGCTCACAGCATTATCAGTTTTATTCAACCCCCAAGTGACATTCAATCTTAGTACTTAGTACAGCATCCTTTTACAGTTATAACAGCTTTTAAACGTGAAGCATAGCTTGACACAAGTGTCTTGCAGCGATCTACGGGTATCTTCGCCCATTCTTCATGGGCAAAGGCCTCCAGTTCAGTCACATTCTTAGGCTTGCGCACTGCAACTGCTTTCTTTAAGTCCCACCAGAGGTTCTCAATCGGATTTAAGTCTGGTGACTGCGATGGCCACTCCAAAATGTTCCAGCCTTTCCTCTGCAACCATGCTCTAGTGGACTTGGAGGTATGCTTGGGATCATTGTCCTGTTGAAAGGTCCAACGTCTCCCAAGCCTCAGGTGTGTGACGGACTGCATCACGTTTCCATCCAATATCTCCTGGTACTGAAGAGAATTCATGGTACCTTGCACACGCTGAAGCTTCCCTGTACCTGCAGAAGCAAAACAGCCCCAAAGCATGATTGACCCTCCACCATGCTTCACAGTAGGCAAGGTGTTCTTTTCATCATAGGCCTTGTTCTTCCTCCTCCAAACATAGCGTTGATCCATGGGCCCAAACAGTTCTAATTTTGTTTCATCAGTCCACAGAACACTATCCCACAACTTTTGTGGTTTGTCCACATGGCTTTTGGCATACTGCAGTCGACTCTTCTTATTCTTTGGAGACAGCAAGGGGGTACGCCTGGGAGTTCTGGCACGGAGGCCTTCATTACGCAGTGTGCGTCTTATTGTCTGGGCTGAAACTTCTGTACCCACATCTGACAAATCTTTTCTCAGTTCCTCAGCAGTCACACGGGGACTTCTCTCCACTCTACGCTTCAGGTAGCGCACAGCAGTCGAAGTCAGCATCTTCTTTCTGCCACGACCAGGTAGCGTTTCAACAGTGCCCTTTGCCTTGAATTTGCGAATGATGCTTCCTAAGGTGTCTCTTGGTATGTTTAACATCTTTGCAATCTTCTTATAGCCATTGCCCTTCCTGTGAAGAGAAATCACCTCTTCTCTTGTCTTCCTGGACCATTCTCTTGCCTTCACCATGTTTGTAACCACACCAGTAAATGTCTAGAAGGAGCTGAGTATCACAGTCATTTTAAAGCTGCCTAATTGGTGCTTATTATGCTTGATTGCTGCTCGGTGACATCCACAGGTGTTTTCAATACCTGATGGAAAGCACCTGTATGAACCTCTGTTCTTCAGAGTGGTAGTCTTTAAGGGGTTGAATAATTGTGGCAATGAAGAAACCACATAAGAACCATTTACTACTGTATTACATAAACAATTGATGTCATTTTAGTTGCATTTGGGTAGTTACAACGTCCTTGTAGGATTTGATTCTGAATACAATTCCAAATGTACACTATAGTCCCTAAACCCCTTTACAGCATTGGGGGTTGAATAATTTTGGCCACAACTGTATATATGTCTCTACTATTGTATCTGTACTGTATCCCTTTATATGTTAAAGCACTGCGCAATCTGTTGCACTATATAAAACCTGTAAAATAATAATAATTTCACTTTCTGGATGCAGCCACGCATTGTTTTTACGGCTGTGGTACCATTATCATGCACAGTACAGTACCACAATGCATCCTCCTCTATGTCTTCTATACTCCGAAAAGTAGGACACATGCAGAGGATGATCGTGACCTCAAAAACAGGACAGGGAATGCAGCTCATAGCTGACTTATCCACACAACATTCAACGGAAATGAAAGCAATATAAAAACTTCCAGTAGCCAAAAACCTTCATAAAAGATCAAACTGCTGAATGCAGCCGGGGTATTTCTTTTCCCCACTCTTGTAGACAGGGCTTTCCTGCTATAGTAATAAATTCTCTGAACAAGAAAATAACAGTTTTATGGATGTGTTTATAGGGTAGCAAGCACTGACCTTTACTTTATAGTAATGAACACCATATGTGGGCAAGGCTTCCACTATTTTCATATACCTGCAAGAAAAGGGAGCAGCTGAATAAGAATAAAAGTCACATAAAACAAACAGAACTAAAAAACAAAAAAAAAACAACATAAATTAATTATAATACACTTATTTCATAGGCAGCAGCGCCCCTAACGTAAACTAGGATAAAAACAGAATGCCCATATTTTAGCAAGTCCAACACAGAAACACAAGGGGTTAAAACCTAACTACTGAGACACAATGACCCCCAATGTGTGGCCAGATGCGGCTCTTTGCTTGCTTTTATCTGGCCCTTGGGTCACTATTTTCATTTCCTAATACCAACGATGGGGCATAATTTCCCCCACTGACACCAATAAAGGAACAGAATTCCTCCCAATGACACTAATCACACAATTTCTTCCAAAGACACCAACATTGGGGCACAATTCCTCCCATTAACACCAAAGATGGGGCATTGTTTATTGTCACTGATATTAGAACCTTTTCTACTCCCAATGGCCACAGTCTGTCCCCCCATTAGTCAGAAAAAACGTAAATTGGCCCTTTGTTTTAGAAAGTTTGGAGACCCCTGTTCTAGGATATGTCAAAAGTAGAAGTTAGTAATTTAAGTAAAGGTAAAACCAGTAAAGTGAAACATATCTTCATATTGTGCACCATGGGCAGACTCTGTTACTAAATTATAAAGTAGTGGTCACCAAACTGTGGCCCTTTGCTTGCCTTTACCCGGCCCTTGGGGCACTCCTTTGCCCACTGATACAAAGCACTATTCCTCCCATTGGTTCCAACGAGGAGAAACTATTTCTTCCATTGAAATCAATGATAGGACACTATTCCTCCCACTGATACCAAAGATGGGGCACTATTCCTCCCACTGATACCAATGATGGGGCACTATTCCTCCCACTGACACCAATGATGAAGTACTATTTCTCCCACTGACCCCAATGGTGATGTACTATTCTTCCCACTGACACTAATAGTGGGATACTATTTCTCCCACTTACACCAATGGTGGGGTACTATTCTTCTTATTGATACCAATGGTGGGCTACCAGGGGCGGACTGACCATTTGGGAACTCGGGCACTGCCCAAGGGCCCGGGGTCAGAAGGGGGCCCCATGAGATGCCCCTGGTACCTTTCATAGGCTTTTTTGGGTGTGGTTTGAGTGTGGGCAAGGACACAGGGGCCCCATGATCCCTTATTGCCCTGGGGCCCCATGAGTTTTCAGTCCGCCACTATGAGGTACTATTTCTCCCACTGACACCAATGGTGGGGTACTATTCTTCCTACTGATACCAATGATGGGGTACTATTCTTCCCACTGACAATAATGGTGGGGTACTATTCTTCCTACTGATACCAATAGTAGGGTACTAATCTTCCCACTGATACCAATGGTAAGGTACTATTCATCCCACTAAAACCAATGGTGGGGTACTATTCTTCCCACTGACACCAATGGTGGGGTTTTATTCTTCCCACTGACACCAGAGGTGGGGTACTATTCTTCCCACTGACACCAATGGTGGGGTACTATTTCTCCCACTGACACCAATGGTGGAGTACTATTATTCCCAAAAATTTAGAGCTTCTACTATATTATATTGCAGTCTGTGTCCATGCTGGGGATATTGCCTTTCACTTCCTGTCCCAATTATGCTTTTTTTTTCACCTGAACAGGAAATAAGGGGAAATCTCCCAATGGTGACAATGGGTAATACAAATCTGAGAGAAGTTCTAACCCTTTCCTACTTTAGGCAAGGACTCCAAACATTTATTTTCGATTTTGAGCTTTGAATATAGTAGAAGTAAAGGGGTAATCTCCGTAGTGGGGACACAGAAAACAAATAAACCATTTTTCCTTTATGTCTATCTGGAGAGAAGCACAGCTAACCTCAGAGTTGTACCACCGTAGTGTAGTTCTGCTCTAATATATTGGACATACAGTATATTAAAAGGAAAATTGTTCATGCAGATCTTACCGGACTATTGCCAGTCCTCTGGTGACTCCTTTTAGTTTTTTGAAATGTTCAATCACTCGATCTTCGCTAAAAGTAAAACACAGAGAAAATGTTGACTTAGAGCGTAACTATGGTCATAATGTAAAATCCTATATTCATTTACACATTGTATTTCAATTATTTCTAGCCTACTCCTATCTGAATGCTCTAGAAGTTTGTAGATTTACTTTATGAAGATCCCTAAACATTTGTTTTACCTTTAATTCTGTGAAACCTAGTCACTATGCCCTGTGAGCGGGGCTGGGACAAGGGGTGGGCAGGAGGGTCAGCTACCCTGGGCTCAGAGGGAATTTTGGGGGTTGTGCTAAAATAGGTGATTTGAAGGGAGGATTTGTACTAGGAAGGTGGATTTCTGTTAGGAAGGGGGATGGAGGGGGATTATTAGTGCTAGGAGAGGGCTTATGCTTAGAGGGGAAATTTAAGAAGTAGAGGATTTGTGTTAGGAGGGGTTTTTTTTGGAAGGGAGAGGATTTGAGCTGGGAGAGGGGATTTGTACTGAAAGAGGGGAAATTCATGCTTAGGGGCCAAGTGTGAAGATTAGTGTTTGTTTTTTTGGTGGGAGGGAGGGGATTTTTGCTGACACAATGTCCATACATTTTTTTTTGGGGGGGGGGGGGCTCCGTCTGGCATCTTCGCCCTGGACACTAGATGACCTTGTCCCAGTACTGCCTGTGAGTAAGCACTGCTGTGTCACACATTTCACAGGGCCTACTTTCTGAACTACTGAGGTGCTGAGAGGAAAACTTTAAGGAGGTGGAGTCAGTATAGAATCATGGCTTGCAGACAGCAAGGAACCATGGGATATGTAGTCTTTGAAATTGTCCCAGTACTGCCTGTGAGTAAGCACTGCTGTGTCACACATTTCACAGAGCCTGCCTTCTGAACTACAGAGGTGCTCAGAGGAAAACTTTAAGGAGGCGGAGTCAGTATAGAATCATGGCTTGCCTTCAGCAAGGAACCATGGGATATGTAGTCTTTGAATTTGATAAGAAGCTGCAAAGCATGCAGGGAATCCGGGAGGTTGTGGAAAGAGATGGCCAGTAGACAGGTAGAACTCACAGCATGAAACCTTATATTGGTTTGTAAAAATGATTATTGTTTGTATTACTATTACATTGCTGATGTTTTAAAATGAAAATGTATGCTGTGACCATAGATGGCCAAGGATTCAAAACGATGACCCTAGTGCTACCAGGCAGAAGTGCTAACCACTAAACTACTGTGCTTCTCTGTTAACACACATCTATATTGCTGGGAGTAAAATAAGAGCTGAAATATCATTTCTGAAGAAAATACTGCTCTGGGTTCCCTTGGGTGCTAACCACACATCATATGGTCATCTGATTACTGCTGAAGACAAGGATCAGCCAGATCAACCTTCGCTCGTCCTTGACAGTATAATACACACCAAATGCCTAGGCCTTCAAGCGTATGACCAGTACTGTAACGTCATCCCCTTAAATATAAATGTATAATTACATCAAATTCTGGTCTTAATAGCATACCAGTAGGTAAGTGAGGGGTGTTCCTGCAGAGTTCTGGTGGGAAGAGCTGGCAAAACCTTCAGATCTTTTCGTGCATTTTCATCACTGCAAGACATAAAAGAAAAAAAAAAAAAGGCATTGTTAGTCGTTCCTGGTAGGGGATGGACTACTTAGCAGCACGAAGTATTGTTCATTTACACCACGCGCTCACATTTCAAGGCAGGGAGACTCAAGTGACAAAGCATACAATGAAAAGGTGGGATATGTACACCTCTGCCTGCTGAATGCAGTAAAGGCTGCATAGAAACTTAGAACTCCTAGAGAAAAAAAAATGTTTTAACCCTTTATATGCTTTGCGACATACAATATGAGTGCAATGGGGATAGCAATGTGCTGGGGAAGTTTCAAAGGTTTCTACATTGAACGTGAACCAAGCAAAGTTATTACAGCACCCGTCTCCATTTACATTTTGGTTAAACACCCCTCTGGTGATGCCCCAGATGTTCTCCCACTCAGCTCCAAAGCCTTTGTATGCATCACCATCTTACTTTCCCTAACCTAGGGCAGGACAATATTTAGATATGCTACCCCTGGTACAAACGAATGATGATGCTTATTAGGATAAGTATAAGTCCCACCCATTGCGTCATTTCATTACTTACTTTCCCTCACCTAGGGAACCATCTTACTTTCCCTCACCTAGGGCAGGACAATTTTTAGATATGCTACCCCTGGTACAAACGAATGATGATGCTTATTAGGATAAGTATAAGTCCCACCCATTGCGTCATTTCATTACTTTAGTAAAGACTGATATTGTAGCCAGAATATATGTGCAGAGATACTGTACAGACCACCACTAAAGAAAAAGGAGAAATGGTTTCATGCTTCTTGAACTGTAATGAGCCTTCTGACTCCTCAAAATCACCTGCACCCCCTTCGCTTTGTGCTGAGACTTGCCTCCTCCACTTACCCTAGGCCAGCCTTTCTCAACTTTTTCAACGTATAGGAACCCATAATATAACTTTTTGGTCTCAGGGAACCACTGCTAAAAATGACTGTATCTAATTATACATTAGCGTGATGGTCAGTGGGAAGAATGCACCTCACACTTGGACATTAGTAAGCATTACCCCCCTTACAGTGGGTTAAAAAGATCAATGAGGCCAGTGGGAACCTACAGTATATGAGAAGCAGACATTGCTCATTACTCAAGGAACCCTTGGCAACCACTGAAGGAACCCTAGGGGTCCATGGAACCCTTGTTGAGAAACCCTGCCCTAGCCTGCCCTGCCGCTGGCTTACAAACGACATTATTGTAAATGCAATCATGCTTACTTGGTCTTTTCTTGGAGATCCCATACAACTGCACTACAGGGAACAGTTCAATGCATGTAGGCCCTTCTTCCAAAAGCAGACACACCGGGGTTGATTTACTAAAGCTGGAGAGTGCAAAATCAGACTCACTTCTGCATAGAAACCAATCAGCTTCCAGGTTTCATTGCCAAAGCTTCATTGAACAAGCTGAGGTTAGAAGCTGATTGGTTTCTATGCAGAAGGGAGTCTGATTTTGGACTCTCCAGCTTTAGTAAATAAACCCCACCTTGTCATACCCTTCTAGCTGGGAGAGTTGGTTGGCCGAATTAGATTTTTCTAGGCCAGTCCTCCCCCCCTTCCCACAGAGGGAAACCAGCATTAAGGGTAACGGTGTAATTCTGCCTCCTGCTTATGCAAAGTGCATGTATGTACAACAAACTTTTGTTAGAAATATTGTCCAATAGGCGGATTATGGGGAAGGTTGTGGCCTCTAAATGTCTGCAGTTACCTTCACAATATGGAAGAAAAGGTCCCATTACTAAACAAATCGTAATTTAAAAAAAAAGGAAAAAGAAAACCAACTCAACTAATAGATACAAATTCTGCAAAGAACAACTATACCCAATTTCTTTTACAATGGAAACCAGTAGAGATCAGTAGGGTGACTGCAGCATATTAAATACTAAAGAAAAAGACAAGAAAAAAAAAGCACTGTGCCATATGGACAAATAGAAAAATAAACTCACAAATGAGCAGCTGTTGTCCTACACTTGTTCGAAAAAGCAGAATGACCAAAAAATGTTCAAGCGTATCTAATTCCAAAAATAATAATGAAATGTGCTAGTTCTTAGATGTGACGGCCGCGGTAATTTTTTTTTTTTTCATGTTATTATTTTCACCCGGAGATCCTGCCAGTAACATACTTCCTATTCTAGGGTATCAACACTCACTGTACCTATGGAGGAGCAGCGTTGCACTCTTGGTTTTGACTACCTCCCTCACTTCTCATTTCCATGCGCTAGGAGGAGTTCTATATTTCCAAAAAGCAAAACTAAGAAAACTGTTAATGTTGTTTCAGATTTCAGGTCAGAGCACAGGAAGTTACAAGAACACTAGATTCCTGGCAGGATCAACGGGTATTTACAAAAAAAAAATGTTCTAAGCCTGAAAAACAAATGCAGCACACCATATCCAAGGACACATGCCCCCTTTTCAGCCACCTTCTCACATCAATAAAGCAGATACTATTTATAATGTTTCCCAGACAATACCCACAGTGCTTTATTTTCTTTTATCAAACAGGGAACTCATTGGTCCGGATAAGAAGACTTGGAAATCTGGTTTACAAAGGATATTTTTGTACAGAGTGTGAAAACGTATGCATATTATTTGATATCCTTTGAAGATGATGAGATGAGTTTATTTTTTTTTTGGGCGCAGTCTGTCAGTCAGTTTATAAGAGTTCTCTGAGCAGGCTTTTGGTTTTGGAATTTAAAGAATGTTATAGATCACTTTCCTATATTGGCGCAACCTAATAAATCTTCCCTCTGGCCAAACACTGCCAAGCAGAAAAGCAGGGGCATTCTAAGGACACTATCATGGCAGCCAGAACAGATCAAAAATATAGATTTCCTAAAAACTTGAAGTGCAAACTCCACCAAAGTAGGCCATGTGTAAAAGAGACTTAAAGGAACTCTAAAAAGTTCTATTCAAGTATGTATACTTAATTGCACAAAGTCCCTTCTATTGCTCTACACTTCCTTCAAACTCCTTTTTTGCTTCTGTGATCTGACTTCCTGTTAGAGGGTGGTTACGTTCGTTCTCCATGGTCCTACTGTGTGTAGGAATGTAGCCACCCTCTACTGCTCACTCCAGAGATGGACTATGGGATGTGTAGTGTGCATAAAGCAATGTACATGACTGACATGTACTGATCACACCAAACAAAGTTAGAGGGAAAAGGAGAAGTTTGGAAAGGGACACAGGGCATTACAAGGAAGCAGAAAAAAGTAAGAAATAATTTCATGAAAAAAAATAGATTGCGGAGCCATTAACCACTTTTGTGCCGCCCTACAGCAGAAATACTGCTACAGGGCAGCACAAAATCATATATATATATATATATATATATACACATATACATATATACATACATACATATATACATACACACGCGTGATTTTGCAGTTCCGGGTAACGGTGCCACCATTCGCGGCCTCAGCTGCCAATCACCAGGTCCCGGACGGTGATTCCCCACCGGCACCCGGTGATCACCCAGTATCTCCGATGGGGGGGTGAGACCTGTCAGATCTCTCCCCTGTCAGCTCCTGCACACTGCTTTGTATGGCTCTGCATAGCACAGCCATACAAAGCAGTGTGCTTACAGTAAAACACACACAGCCCACATAGTTAAACAGCACACAGTTAACCCTTTGATCACCCCAGATGTTAACCCCTTCCTGCCCAGTACCATTAGTACAGTGTCAGTGCTTTTTATAAGCACTGATCACTGTATTAGTGTCACTGGAGATGTCAGTGACACCAAGTCAGTTCCCCTTAGTGGCAGAATGCCCGCCGCAGTCCCTCTATAAGTCACTGATCGCTGCCATTACTAGTAAAAAAAAAAAAATTCCAGTATATATACCGCCATTTGTAGACGCTATAACTTTCATGTAAACCAATTCATTTACATGTATTGGGATTTTCTTTTAGCAAAGACATGTATCAGAATACATTTTGGCCTAAATTTATGATGAGATTTGATTTTTTTAATTTTCTTACTGGACATGTTTAATAGCAAAAGTAAAAAATATAGTTTTTTTTCTCAAAATTGACGTTTTTTTTTTTTGTTTATAGAGCAAAAAATAAAAAAGACACAGATGATCAAATACCACCAAAATAAAGCTCTATTTATGGGAAAAAAGGACATAAATTTAATTTGGGTGCAGTGTTGCATGACTGTGCAATTGTCAATTAAAGTAACATAGCGCCGTATCGCAAAAAATGGCCTGGTCAGGAAGAGCAAGTGGTTAAAAATGTATGTTCTCTAGCCACAACATAAAGCAATAAGCCTAAACTGCTATTTCCCTGATATTCCTTTAGATTAGGTTTTTTTTTTTATTGGGGTCACACCCACTGGTCTCCCCTTCTCTGTGCCTCTATCCAGTGCTGATCCCATGGAGGCATCTATGCACCTGCATGCACGGTGAACCCAGGATTGAAGGACAGTCAGAGCATACCTGTGCCTGGGAGGACGGAAATGGGCATACTCTGCTCATCCTCAAGTCAGCTGGTAGCAAAGCGAGGAGATGTGCATTATAACCAAGCATGATGGGACATGTAGTCCTGAAAGGTGGGTATCATGGACCCAGAAGCACACTCCACAGGCTGGAAGCTTATATGCAGCAAACCAAGGAGGGATGCATCCAATATCAGTCACTGGATTTTTATAAGTAAATTTTTTTCAAAAAGAACGATGGATAACCGATTGATGTATATTGTGTAAAAATAGGTGAGCCTTTATAACCATTTTAAGTAGTAAATGTGTATGGATGATTTTTGGAGGATATCATCTAGTGTCACTTTAAGCACAAATAAAAAGTGATTGATCAGCAGATTGCAGCTAATGACCAGCAGGGAGAAGCATGCACATTTAAAGGGATACCTGAAATGTGTTCTTTCATATAATACTCTGGTTCTTGAAAAAAAAGACAACAGAAAAGGTGCTACGTTTACAGGAGCCTGCTGGCCCTTCTCACCAAACGCTCAGCAAAGATCAGCAGACAACAGAATGACGGTTGTTGAACAGCACCATGTAACTTCATTAGAAAAACAGCATTTTGCAAATTTATAAATCTTATTAAATCCTACTCTGTGCTCCAACTCTGTGCTCCTATCAATCATTCCTCAGTCACACTGAAGCATTCTGAAGTGCATTTTCAGAAAAGCTTGAATGCTAGACACCAGATTTCTATTTTATTTTATTGTGCCCTTTCACAACGTTCAGTGGCTCAGCACTGAAAAATGTAAAGAAGCTTCTTTGGGGCAGGATTGGGTATTTTTAATTCCAATCGAAGCACCTAAAAAAATGAATGTAATGCACAATTTCACCCCTAACAACTTTCTTCTCTTCCTAGTATCTGGTTTTCCATTGGCTAAAACAAAAACGCTCAATCCTGAAAACAGTGTGCAACAATGCGAAAAAAAAAACCCTGCTCCACATTCACATGAAAATGCTCTCGCTCAAGTGTGAATCCAAGCCAGGGGCGGACTGACAACTCATGGGGCCCCCGGGCAATAGGGGATCATGAGGCCCCTGTGTCCTTGCCCACACTCAAAGCACACCCAAAAAGCCTATAAAAAAGGTACCAGGGGCATTTAATGGGGCCCCCTAAAGACCCCGGGCAGTGCCCGAGTGCTCGAATGGTCAGTCCGCCTCTGATCCAAGCTAAACCTTAAAAGAGGCTCATGCATGCAGGATTCCTTGTATCAGATTCACCGATGTCTCCTCTAGGTGTTTATCTTTCTCCCGCATGTTGGTAGGCAATCGAACACAAAACAGAGCAGCATGGCTTTCTGTGCTTAATCACAACAGCTTAGCAACTCATCAAACATGCTGTAATCTGTACACACAGACAGTAAATCAGTACTCCGGTCATAAAGGGGGTGTACAGCTTTAGAACATTTCAGGATGCTGAAAGGGAGAAGTTTAGACTGAAGACTATTGATGACAACAAATTTGCTCCAGTAGTATTTTTGTATTTTATACATCTTAACCCTTTGAGGACCATAAGATTACGGAACGCCAAAAGAATCAATTTTGTTTGTTTTTAAAGTTCGTACACTTCAGTTGCTGTAACTAAGCCATTTCATGAAACAATTGGCAAAAAGCTAGATCCATTTGTTGTTTGTTGATAAGAACTAATATTTTGACTCAAACCAAAAAAAAAAAAAAGGGTTTTAAGTTCTTAATCAGATGATACACACAATTAAAAACATGGGACAAATACGTCCCTTGGTCCTGAAAGGGTTAACATTAATTACATTTATATGCATCCCCCCCTCTTAGATTGTAAGCTCCTAGGATCAGGGCCCTCCTAACCCTCTTGTATTGAACTGTATTGTTGCTGTATTGTCTCCCACTATAATGTAAAGTGCTGAGCAAACTGTTGGCGCTATATAAATCCTGTATAATAATAATAATATGCATGATTCCAATTTGTGGAAATTACAATTCATATCTATTAGTTTTTCCACTGCTGGTTCAGGTCAGTCCGAGGGGCAGACTGACAACTCATGGAGCCCCCAGGCAATAGGAAATCATGGGGCCCCTGTGTCCTCGCCCACACTCAAGCCACACCCAAAAAAGCCTATGAAAGGTACCAGGGACATCTCATGGGGCCCCCTACTGACCCTGGGCCCTCGGGCAGTGCCCAAGTGTCTAAATGGTCAGTCCGCCCCTGGTCAGTCCCCTACACCTATTCAGTCCCTTTTAACCCCTTGTCTGCCAAGATACATTTACAAATGTCCTGGTATTCTAGAGGTTAAAACAAACATGTCGGCTGCTGCAGCAGCTGTAAGCATGATATTGATTGATACAAGTGACTGCCAGCTGTCAGATAAAATCCATCCAGGAAGCTATTTTAAAAAAATTCCAAAAGGTGCTGCCCCCCTCTGCCATCACCTGTTCTTCTGGACGGCCTGGAACTGGGGTAAAATACTGTATTAAAAAAAAATTATTCAAAATACCGTATTTTTCGCTCCATAAGACGCACCTGACCATAAGACGCACCTAGGTTTTAGAGGCAGAAAACAGGAAAAAAAAAATTCTGAACTAATGGACTGCAGACATAGTACAGGAGATGACCAGAGACTGCGGACAGCACAGGGATGACCAGAGACTGCGGACACAGTACAGGAGATGACCAGAGACTGCGGACACAGTACAGGGATGACCAGAGACTGCGGACATAGTACAGGAGATGACCAGAGACTGCGGACACAGTACAGGAGATGACCAGAGACTGCGGACACAGTACAGGAGATGACCAGAGACTGCGGACACAGTACAGGGATGACCAGAGACTGCGGACAGCACAGGGATGACCAGAGACTGCGGACATAGTACAGGAGATGACCAGAGACTGCGGACAGTACAGGGATGACCAGAGACTGCGGACAGCACAGGGATGACCAGAGACTGCGGACAGCACAGGGATGACCAGAGACTGCGGACAGCACAGGGATGACCAGAGACTGCGGACAGTACAGGGGATGACTGCTGACCTTTGGGTACCTGAATTTGACAGGTACCCGCTCCCACTTCCGCGGAGTTGTTCTTTCATCTTACCTGTTCCTCTATCCAGCCGCGCGCTGTCTTCCCGGCTTCTGTAATGGCGCTCGGCATGACAGCCGGGTGCCCAGTGCGCATGAGCGAGAAGCACTTGCGCTTTGTGATTGGTCCGGCGGCTTCTGGGATCTGTCATGTGTCCCAGGTGCCGCCTTACCATTCACAAAAAGCACCGCTTCTTGCGCATGCGCACTTGGCACCCGGCTGTCATGCCCACACTACAGAAGCCGGGAAGACCGCGCCGCTGGATAGAGGAACGGGTAAGATGAAAGAACAACTCCACGGAAGTGGGAGCGGGTATCTGTCAAATTCAGGTACCCGCTCCCCCCCCCTCCCCAAAGGTCAGCAGTCATCTCTATAAGGTCCCGCTGTAGAGCTGAGCGGCCGGCCCGGTATTCTGACACGGCGGCAGTGGAAATACCGGACCGGCCGCTCCATATTCGCTCCATAAGACGCACTGACATTTTCCCCCCTTTTTTGGGGGGAAAAAAGTGCATCTTATGGAGCGAAAAATACGGTACATTTAGAGCAGGAGAAGCTCAGAAACAACCATTGCCCAATCTCATCATCACTAATAAACCCAGAATTGACAAGTATCACATTGCTTCCAGGTTCAGGGAGGTCAATACCAGGTTACTGAAGCAGCTAATCAAGCAAAATATGTTCTTGATTAGCTGCAGTGGAGGATAGGGGAGAAATTGGGGGTCTAATGAATCCCTTATGTCTCCATACCTGTCACCTTCCCATGTTAATACACATATATATATTTTTTGGCAGACAATAGGTGCAGGTGCTCCCCACTTCCCAATCACCCCCTATCTCTGCCCTCTACTCACCTCTGAGCACTGCCCCTTGGTTCCACCCCCTGCCCACCTCTCAGTATTGACCCTTTTAGAGAATACAGAACCAAGTATAATTTTGTGTTGCTAAATCATTTGCATGGAATTTGTAAATGATAACAAAAATGGCAGTGAAATAGATCCCCTGCAACAAGCAACAATACCCCCCCCAGCAGCAAAAGATTCTGCCCAGCAATAATAGACACCCCACAACAAAATACGCCCCCCGGAAACAAAAGACCCCCTGGCAGCAACAATACATCTCCCAGCAATCAGAAACAATAGACCCCTCCCTCAACAGTAGATCTCTTCTAGAAACAATTGACCGCTCAGTAACTATAGACCTCCACAACAACAGTAGTCCCCCCCCCAGTGACATTTGATCTCCCAACAGCCAACGACAATACACCCTCTAGCACACCCCAGTACCTTTTGCCATCATACACTTTCAGTGCTGGAGGTGCAGAAACTGAGTTCCCAGTAAAAAAAAGCCATATAATTTTTTTTTTAATTTATTATTATTTTTTTAAATTTTAAAAGTACCCCCTCACCCCCATATTCACCTTAATGCAAATGTACGTGCAAATTTGCCCACATGTGTGAGGTATTGCCACAATTGAAGCCTAGGGCTCTCTATGGCCATGATGTACAAGTAAGGCAAATTTCTTTACTGCAACCGCGGTCAGTGTTGATGGGGGAATCCCTCCTGCAGAGCTACCGTGGGGTGCGGAGAGCCGTCCCTGCTGGAAGAACACAGCGATTATTGCTAGCGGCTATAGCCTCTGGCAATAATCGCATCTTCAAAATCCAACATGCTGGTTGTTCCCAATTTGATCGATAGAAGGAATTATTTGAATCTCGGCCGATCCCTACTAAACAGGGTGAGATTTGAACCATGTGTAGCTGGCTTAATTCTAACATGACAACCTGTAAAAGGTTTTTAAAGCTTCGCCAATAGACAATTTTGCGTACCTTAGTTTTTCACAATTTTAAGGGCGCAAGCAATTTTAAGGCTTGACGTGTTTGGCATCCATTTACAAGACGCAACCCCCCCCCCCCACTCCTTTTTTATTTTATCAAAATTTGATATTTTGTTTATTTTAGTGTATTTTTCCTGAAAATATGCCTATGTGAAACAGTTGCACAAATATCGTGCTACATAAAAAAATTATTGAAACTACCATCATTTTCTTCTACATGGCCTCTGCTTTCAGAAAATATATAATTGTTTGGGGGTTTAGGATATTTTCCAGTGCAAAAAAAAAAAAAATGGCCCTGGTAGACAAGTGACTATGTTTGATTAGGGACTGTCATGGATAAATGATGTGTATTAAAAAGCAGAGATGCATTCACTGTCCATGACCTCACTGCAGAGATTAGGCTACAATATCAACAAGGGTTCCTAGAAAGAGACAGCAGCCGGTGTTTATTCTGCTGGGCCTCATAGGCAAGTGACAAAAATTCTAACACATGTTCTAAGGGGAGACAAGACGCCCTATTGTAAGGGAAGCTTCCCTGCTATTTTTGTTAGGGAACTTGTTTTATTATGTTTGTGTTGTCCACACAGGAGCCAGACCGAGATTTCACGGCCTGCTGGTTACCCAGAACAACGCTCCCCCACTAGGCCAGCATGTGCTGACACCACAGATTGGGCCTCATTAAGCAGCATTTGTCACCAGGCCACCAAACCTCTTCCTCTGCCCACTGTACTAGATATCGGATTATTGGGCTGCCTGAGCCATTATTTATGATGATGGAAACTGATTGAACTGATATAACTTGGTTAAAACAATATGTTCATATATTTTTCAGATACAATGCCTTCTCATAGTACTTTAGACTGAGGTGGGATTTCTATTTCCTATTGTATCTCCACCCCCCACCCCGAAGAACTTAAAGTAGAACTGTACGCAAAAACCTCCCCCCCCCCCCCAATTTGGATAGAGTAATTACAATCCCGGTCAGTTTAATTTTAATTTTTACCATCTGTGTCCCATCAGGGAGATTTCACTTCCTGTCCCATAGCCAATAACAGGAAGTGGGAGGAAATCCCCCCAAAGTGAAGGAATCCCTGGTTGTCACTAGGATCAGCAGAACTAGTGTCCCCATTGGTAGATTTGCCCTGTTCTGGGGACAACCCAAAATTTTGGATTTTCTTTCACTTTCTATGATAATGGTAAACAGGACAGGTGTGGATATTCCTAATAGAGTGGGGAAGGGCTACAATCCATTCTGGTTTTTATTGCTATCTAGGGTCCTGTCCACAAAATTTTTTTCTTACTTCCTGTGCGAAATACGTTTTACCTGGAAGTGTTTGAAAACTACCAACATTAATTTCTAGGCACTAATGTCGATTGTATTGCCCCATAACTAAGGAGTGCTCAATTGATCCTTCGGTGTCAGGGGTAGCCTCAATGACCAATAGGTACAACTGGAGATTTTCCAAGATGCTGGATGGATTAGAATAAATGGGCTCATAAGGTTTTCAGCTCACAAAGCACATCTGCTAAACAAGCTGCTGATCAGGCCTTTGCTTTTAATTCACACTGGAAAAAATACCATTGTAGGTCCAGTTCACATCTGGCCTGTTCACATTGATGCTAGTCAAGCCCTGATGAAGGGAGGCACTTCGATCCCCTGAAACGTATTGGATAATTCTCGAATTATACCCCTGACCTTTAACGGAATAAAGTTGTATTTGGAACTCTTAGCAATGGTGTGACGCTTCAATGTCAACTCTTCTTACTCAACAAAAACAGGACGCCTCATATTTAGGGGCCCCCGAAGGTGAAGATCCACATGTAAAATGTCTAATCTAAGAAGTCTAAGATTCCAAAATGTTTTAATATTAGCATTTGCTCATAACAAGACAACATGGAACAGCCATCGACGTCTCAGACACTCCCACGTTCATCATGCTGTAACTTGACTCAATAGGGTGCTTTTAGTACTTGTATGTATAGAATACAGAGCAGTATTGGCGGAAGCAGCAGAGCCTCTTGGAATGCAGCCTCCTAATAAATATACTAAATAGCGGACATTTGCGGTAAATGCTAAAACCACCCCTAGTAGACCTCTGCAATTAAGCCTTGTTCAGGTTAAACACATTGGATGGGCTTTTTTGAAAAATTTAGTTGGATTGTGCGACATCTTAGGAGTGCAGCTGTGTATTCTCTAAAAGTACCTTGCTAAATCCACTTACAGCATTTAAAAGCCCTGTTGAAGGAGTGTTTGAGCCACAAATGCGTTGGGTGTTCCATGTTGTCTTAATATGGGCAAACACTAAAATTGAAAGATTTTGGAATCTCAGGCTCACCATACACATTACAATCGCACTGTGCAATCTCTGTACAATCAACCTTAGATCTACCAATTTTATGCAATATAAGGACCTACCCAATCATTTTGCATCCATTCAGGCAAGCCATTGTACTACATACTTGTTGGTAGATCTAAGGAGTTTGAGATTTTTGGTCTGGCACGCCCATTGAGTTATAATTGCTGTCCATTTTCCCACCAAGGAGACCCATCCTCTATATTTCTCCTTGTGACCACTGCAACTGGGACAGAAGTAATGAGAACATTTTGAGATGCCACTAGAAAAGGACCAAGGAAACCAAGAACACAAAGGGAAATCTCCCCAGTGGGGAAACAGCAATAAAAAAAAAATGCTGAGGTGCCACCAGAGGAGAAGCAAGGAAACATAGAACATGAAGGGAAATCTCCCCAGTGGGGAAACAGACAGCAATAAAAAAAAAATGTTGAGGTGCCACCAGAGGAGGAGCAAGGAAACCAAGAACATGAAGGGAAATCGCCCCAGTGGGGAAACAGACAGCAATAAAAAAAAAATGTTGAGGTGCCACCAGAGGAGGAGCAAGGAAACCAAGAACATGAAGGGAAATCTCCCCATTGGGGACACAGACAGCAATAAAACCCAAAGAGACGACCCAACAATTCCCCACCCCATCTAAAGCCATGAAGACTGTTTTTTGTTGGAGTTGGGCTTTATGTCTGATTTTTCGAGGCTATATAAACAGAGACACTGAAGTATCATTGTCAGAGAGTTCTAGATCTTGGAATTAAGTGCGTGTGAAGAAAAAGGTTTCACTCGTCCTACAGTAGCGGCAAATGATTTAGCCACTCCACATTACAACTTAATGGTCTCATTTAGAAACTTTTATCTACTTAGTGTCAGCTAATTATACATTATTGCGGGTGGGTCTCAGTCTCAGGAAACAGTAGGCACTGCACTTGTAACTCCATTAGCACAAAATGTGATTCTCAGTGACAGAATTTACTGATGTTTCAGGATAAAAGGCTTTAATGACTGCTATTCCTGGCAGGAATGCCAAGAGTGATATCAGCAAACACTATATTCAGTTTATGTTCTGTCCTAAACCACAGCAACCAATCAGCAACAAACTTTTATTTCTCCAGACAGAAATACAAACTGGGAGCTCCTGCCAAGAGTTAACCATTTTCTTATATGGCAGATGAAGTTCTGCAGTGTCACCGGGGTTTTCAGAGGCACAATATGCATGCTCTGTGCCAGTAATTGGGCTGTTTGCATTGTAATAAATCACCTACTGCGGAAGTCCCGCCCAGGACACAATGTGTGTGTGTAGGGGAGGAGCTACGCACATGACGTCATCCCGCGGCTATCTTGGAGAGCTTCGGCATTCCTATACATGCTTTTATCTCGCACTTTTGGAGTGCTATATCTTGTAAGTTTTTACCATTTTCCGCATTAAAGAAGTTTATTTGCAGTACACACTATGGGTTGTCTGTTTTATATTTTTGCATGAGTATCATACAAGACATCATAGGAGAAGCCATGAGTGAATGAAAACGATTAATGGATCAACTGTCTTGCCCTTAAAGGGAAAGCACTTATGATGCAGTAGTATGGCGCAGTAGTCATTAGATTGAGGTGAGCGGCCAATCTGTGTGGTGGTCGTTGAAGCACTAATGCATAGTTGCCAACAGTCCAGAAATGCCCAGGACACTCATGGATTTTTGACATTTATCATGGACAGTCCTTGTCCCGGTCTAAATCAAGAAAATTGAACTTTGTCATGGATAGGTCTACTTTGTCACAGACCCCTGTGGCCACGGCAGCCGGTCTATTGTAGTGTATTAACTATTGTTGTCCCTCTCTGTGATCCTCTGCCCTCCCTCTCTGTTCTCCCCTTGCTTGGGACTGCCAATCAGCTGTAAGACAGGAAGTCATGTGGCCACTTCTCCCATCCTGATTGGTTGTTACTGTGAGGGGGTGTGCTCAACCAAGGGGTGACTGTGTACCCCCCCCCAAAAACACAGAGTCACTCCTCCATCACAGCCAAATGAGAAAACCCCCACCTGCTGCTACCCCCCAAAAAAAAAAAAAAAAGATACTTGCTCCTCTCAGGCCATGATAATCCCCCCAAAAAAACACCAAAAAAAAACAGAAACTCACTCTTACAGCCAAATAAGACAACCCCCACTCGCTGCCCCACCCCCCAAAAGAAAAACCGCTATGCTATTACGGTAATCATGGCCTGAGAGGAGTAAATTGTTTTTTTTGGGGGGGGAGCAGTGGGTGGGGTTGTCTCATTTGGTTGTGATGGAAGAGTAAGTCCCTGTTTTTTTTGTGGGGGTTTAGGGGTAACCCCCCCAAAAAAAGTATCTGACCCTCTCCTCTACTACACCTGGAGTCTCTGACCAACTCCTGTACTACGCCGGCAGTCTCTGACCATCTCCTGCACTATGCCTGTAGTCTCTGACCCTCTCCTGTTCTACTCCCCAGATGCAGAGAGGCTCACCTACAGGCAGTGGAGCTGATAAGGAGGAAAGCTCAGGACTTCATCAGCCCCCGAGGACCACCAATGTAGCAGGGAAGGAGTGGCCCAGCAGCAGGCCTGAGAGCAGCCACATACCCATCTGCTCATAGGAGAAGGACTGAGTGAATACACCTACATCCCCTGAGCCAGTAAGGGGAAAGAAGCACTCTTTCATACAGCCAGAGCTACAATGGAATGGTTTAGATCAAAGCATATTCATGTGTTAGAATGGCCCAGTCAAAGTCCAGACCTACATCCAATGGAGAATCTGTGGCAAGACTTGAAAATTGCTGTTCACAGACGCTCTCCTTCCAATCTGACAGAGCTTGAACTATTTTGCAAATAAGAATGGGCAAAAATTTCACTCTCTAGATGTGCAAAGTTGGTAGAGACATCCCCAAAAAGATTTGCAGCTGTAATTGTCGCAAAAGGGGTTCTGCAAAGTATTGACTCCAGGGGGCTGAATACAAATGCACTCCACACTTTTCACATATTTGTCAAAAATTTTTAAAACCATTTCTCATTTCCTTTTCACTTCACAATTATCTGCCACTTTGCGTTGATCTATGACATAAAATCCCAATAAAATAAATTTACGTTTTTGGTTGTAACATAACAAAATGTGGAAACTTTCAAGGGGTATGAATACTTTTTCAAGGCACTGTAAATCCACAAGTGATTTTTCCACTACTACATTTCCTATACACTTGCTTTTCAAAATAACAAATGCAATGATTTAGTGCAGGGCTGTCTAAACTTTTGACTCTCCCAAGGCACGTTGGAAGAAGAATTGTCTTGGCCACATAAAACACACTAATAGGTCCCCACTCACACTTCACGATTTTGAATTGTGGGCAGAATCGCGACAATGTAAAATCTCAACTTCAGTCATGGCAAATCACACCATGCGAGTTTGGTTGTCATTCCTTCTTAATGGCACCTCAAAAGCGGTGCAATTTTTCATGATTATTGTGTGACCGAATCACGTGGAAATCGCAGCAAAACACATCATGCAAAGTTGTCGCCCAAAAGAAGCTCCTGCTCCTTTTTGGGCAACAAGCTGCAGATGCATTTTGCCGCAATTGCCATGTGATTCTGTCGCACGACAATCGCAGCAAAATTGCACCTCGCTTGAGGTGCCATTAAGAATGAATGCCACCCAAACACGCTTGGTTGTGTCAGGAATGTAATGCGATTTGGAATCACGCACAGAATCCCTACAATTCTGCCCATGATTCAAGACCGCAACGTGTGAATGGGGCCCAAGGATAGCTGATGAGCAGAAAAAGTCGGGCAGGTGGTTAGTTTTCAACTATGTGCTGTGAGTTCAGGCTGTGTGTGTACAGTGTAGGGATGGGAGACGGCAAGGCAGCGTGTCAGGAGTAGGGATAAGGGAGGGGGGGGGATGTAACCAAAATCTCTGGGGGCACAGCCCACCCCAGCAACCCCCTAGATCCGGCCATGTGGCACTTACTTGGCTGGCACTAGCTAGACAGAGTCCCTGCATGTGCTGGTGCTTTGCGAACACAGCATCCTTGGCATCCCTGTAGATGTTCCTGGGTCCTGCTTGTCTGTGCCGGCCACCACTGCAGGTGCTATGCCAAACACGTCATCCACAGCATCCCTCTGGATGTGGATATTCATAGCTGCAAGTTTACAATCTTGTGTGGGGCTGCATGCATAGCCATCTTGGACCGCACGCAATTTGTTGGGACACCCCTGATTTAGAGGCTGAATAAAGATTTTAAAAAGTCCAGACAAAAACAAAATACATAAATGAATGCATTTCTGTAATCATTAATACATAATACAAAAAAAAATAAGGTAAGTGCCAATCCAAAATATAAACAAAAAAATAATAAGTGTAGATGCATGCAATGGATACCGATATAACAAGATCCTATAAGTGCTAAAAAAGAGAATTGCAATGTAAAAACGCAAAAAATATTGAGTGATATCAATACATAAATTCCATTAGGTGCGAAAATAAAAATAAAATTAACATAAAACAAAGATAATGTGTATAAATCCAATGGTGTTCAAATCAATGATTGTGGACTATAATATAATGGATAGATTAGCTCCTCACTGTGCTGCTTCTTCATTCACTGTCCAGTCACAGGCTGAGGCAGATCCAGGACAGAAGCAAGAAGCTGAATTGGAATTCAGGTGTGGCTGGTGGTGAGTGCTGCAGTCTGATCAGTGATAGGCTGCATCTTGGCAGGTGTTTTCCCAGATAAAGCCAGTTTTGCTCTACACTCTGTATTGATTGACCACTTCATGCGTGGAGCTTGGTACCCAACTGGAGGTGCCAGTGAAATCACATACCACCTCGCTCCAACAATTGCAAAGGATGGGGGTGCTGTGCTCTCAAGAGCAACAGTGGAGAAGATTCTGCTCAATGGAGACGGAAGAGCATGTGGTGTCTCTGTCAGAGGAAAGGGCTCCTATTATCATTTCTGATGCTGGAATTTATAATACATATGAAAAACTTCTACCTCCCGAGGCCAGAGTCTTTTTATGGACTATCAAGTTTTATCTTACTATTTTTGTCCGGAGTTCTGCTTCATGTAATACATTTTGTTCTTACAGAAGTCCAAAAAAATAAAAGGGACAACTGAGAAGGTACAAGGGACAGAGATTTTGTTCCAAAAAAAGAGCCACTGGGATCTAAAAGGAACTATAGAATGACAACAGTGTAACAATTTTAGTTGCATATTGGGGGAGATTTACTAAAACTGAAGAACTCAAAATCTGTTGTATCTGTGCATGGTAGCCAATCAGCTTCTAACTTCAGCTTGTTCAATTAAGCTTTGACAATAAAACCTGGAAGCTGATTGGTTTCTATGCAGAACTGCACCAGATTTTGCATGCTCCAGTTTTAGTAAATCTCCCCGATTGTGACTGGTAACATGTTGTGGAGGAAAGACAGGTACACTTTAATACAAATGTTATTATTTATCCCGGCACTGGGTTCACCGCACCTACTCTACATCTGATAAGCGGCCAGAAGCAACGTCTGGTTTCATTTTTTTCCTGGGATTTACAATGAGTCGAGCCAAGATTATTCACGGTCAGCTTGATATCTAGTGGAAACCGTGAACAGACTGTTATTGCTACACTCCTGCTTCTTCCTGAGACTACAAAGAACAGCTTAGCTACATTAGCGCGACTCCCTTTGTCACTCCCCGCAGTGCAGGCGCAGCCCGGATTGTTATTACGGTGTGCTGTTTTAATGAAGGAAAACAGGGAGTCAGTGATAATATAACAGTGTCTGGTTTTATGAGGCCGATTGAGAAGTGATAAAAATTAATGTCAGTTTGTATTGTCAGCAAAGCCACATTGGGGCTAAAACGTTGTCCAGTACTAAGACAAGTGCCAGCCTTCCATGTGACCCCTTCTAACACGCCATTCCCAGGGTAGGCTTCCACTTTCGCTGGATAGACTGCAACCATGCCGGATGTGAGTGTCTGCAAGACCCAGAAGGTTTGAGAAGCACAAAAAGCTTCAAGGTAGTCTACTGATGCTCTGTGATGGCAGGAATTTCTACCAGTCTTATGTAACAAGTCTCCTGTATGTGGCTGTCCACATCAGCAATTACCCCGTCACCAAACACATCTCCAGCATCTTGTCACTCTTTGACCATCTCCTGTGAAATGTTTGCAGTCTTGGATAGTCTTCTGTTGAAATACATATGCTGAATACTATGTCCACAGATAAGGCTCCATACACTTCATCAGTTGACCACCATTGCCCTAAGGGTGCCGCAGGCACAGGTGGACCCTCATTGTTGGGCAGCACAGTGGCTAAATGGTTAGCACTTCCGCCTGGCAGTATTAGGGCCGTTGGTTCGAATCCCAGCCACGGCACCTCCTGCTTGGAGTTTGCATGTTCTCCCTGTGTCTGCGTGGGTTTCCTCCAGGTGCTCCGGTTTCCTCCCACCCTCCAAAGACATGCTGCTAGGTTAATTGGCTCCTGTCTAAATCGGCCCTAGTATGTATGTCTATGTATGAATGTAAGTTAGGGACCTTAGATTGTATGCCCTTTGAGTGTTAGGGACTGATGGGAATGTACAATATATATGTAAAGTGCTGCGTAAATTGACGGCGCTATATAAGTGCCTGAAATAAATAAATAAATAATTGTTCTAAGGGTGCTGCAGGCACAGGTTGACCCCCATTGCTCTAAGGGTGCCGCAGGCACAGGTTGACCCCCATTGCTCTAAGGGTGCCGCAGGCACAGGTTGACCCCCATTGCTCTAAGGGTGCCGCAGGCACAGGTTGACCCCCATTGCTCTAAGGGTGGCACAGGTTGACCCCCATTGCTCTAAGGGTGGCACAGGTTGACCCCCATTGCTCTAAGGGTGCCACAGTTACAGGTTGACCCCCATTGCTCTAAGGGTGCCACAGTTACAGGTTGACCCCCATTGCTCTAAGGGTGCCGCAGGCACAGGTTGACCCCCATTGCTCTAAAGGTATCTATAGAAATATCTGTCACCCAAAAACATTTATCCAATGACAACAGTTTGCAGTACTGCATCATGATGATTTAAAATCAAATATGTGCAAATATCTCAAAAGGTCAATTCACCGAAAGTGGATATTTCAGTATTTGGTAGAAGATGGAGTATTAAACTACAGGTCAGTTTCCGTTAGTATGTGTGTGACCCACAGCCCACACCAGTCACAGGATGAAGTAAAATAATTTATTTTGAATAGGGCGCAATGGCAGTGATCTTTATTTAAAATCAGATTCTATTTAAAGATTTTGCATTTACATAGTGACAGAGACAAACTTTCATGCAGGACAGAAAAACAAAGAGAAGAAGAACATAACAGGACCAAAGTACAGCAATGAGCATACGGATTACCACTCGCATTAGACAGAGATATCATGCAGATACCTCTATTAAATTATTTTAAAACATTTAAAAAAAGTGAAAAAAAGGAACAGTATGCCCACAGGTAACAGAAAAAAACTGTGTTCTCAGCAGAAAATGATAGAGGGATGCATCACTTCTATCCATTTAGCCCAGGCAGTGATCTTTAGCAGGTTTATGTAATATATCATATGAAGTGATGATCTGCTGCTGCATGTTACCTGTCTCCAAGTATCGTCACTCTGACTTATCTCCTGTAGTTTATTTTCAATAGTCTAGTGTAGAATTACATACAGTATATTGAATATTATGTCCAGCCCTGTAGTGATGACAGGGGCCACAGTTAGGGCTCCACACACTTCATAATTTTACTATTATTACTCTAAAGCCACAGGCATAAGTTGACATCATTGCTCTAAAGCAGGGGTCTTCAAACTGCAGTCTGGGTGCCAGATGTGGCCCTTTGCTTGCCTTCATCTGGCCCTTGGTGTACTATTCCTCCCCCTGATATGAGCGACAGTTCCTTCCACTTACACCAACAATGGGGCACTATTCCTCCCACTGACACCAACAATGTGGCTCTATACATCCCACTGACACCAACAATGGGGTACTACTCTTCCCACTGACACCAGAGACATGGAACTATTTATTTTACTGACACACATATGGAACACCATTCCTACAAATGACACCAATGATGGGGCACTATTCCTGCAACTGACACCAATAATGTTTTTTTTTTTTTTGCTCCCACTTACCACTAAGCCTATGGCATTGTTTACTCCTACCAATGACATTTGTTACTCCCACTGGTCAAAGTCCAGCCCTCCTGATATTTAAGAGGAAGTAAACTGGCCCTTTGTTGTAAAAGTTTGGAGATCCCTGTTCTAAAAGGTACCACAGATGTAGGCCATCATTGTTCTAAAAGGTGCCACAAATGATGGCCATCAATAATCTAAAAGGTGCCACAGGCATAAGTTGATCATCATTGCTCTACAGGTGTCATGGATGTTGGCCATTATTGCTCTAAAAAGGTGCTACAGGCATAAGTTGACCATCCTTGCTCTAAAAGGTGCCACAGGCATACGTTGGCCATCATTGCTCAAAAGGTGCCACATATGATCCCCATCATTGCTCTAAAAGATGCCACAGGCATAAGTTGACCATCCTTGCTCTAAAAGGTGCCACAGGCATACGTTGGCCATCATTGCTCAAAAGGTGCCACATATGCTCCCCATCATTGCTCTAAAAGATGCCACAGGCATAGGTTGACCATCATTTCTCTAAAAGGTGCCCCAGGCAGAAAAACTATCTGTTGTGCAAAAACACTTATTGGATGCCAACAATTTGCACTCTTACATCATAGTAAATCACAAATTTCTACACACATCTTAAAGAGTCAGATCAGCCAAAACTGATACTTCATTGTTTGATAGATGCTACTACTTGTCTTTTTCTTCGATCTCTTGAGGACCCTATATGTGAGATCTTGGTGATGAGTTCCTGGTTCACACCTGCTCTGGCCTTTAAAAAGGGACACCTACTCTGCCTGCTTATTTTTTTTATTGTACATTACAAAGAATGTAACAGGAGGAGCTGAAACACACAAAGGTGGGCAGGAATAACCAAAACTCCCAAGTGAACAGGAACAGAGTCGCGAATTATGGTGAGGGGATCTCATTGTTGGAACTTCCAAGATATAAGTCAGGGGCTGACGCAGCCCACCAGGTTCCACCTATAACTAAAATATAACATTTGGATAGACTCAAAACTTTAAAGCAAACCTGTCTTGATGCATAAGGGCTACAAGTTCTTTCAACAAATGATCTACGTAAATCCTTCTGAGTTTTGCGAAAGAACACAAGCATGCTGTCTCCCCCTCCCATCTTCATCCCAAAATGAAGTGCCTGGTTCCTGAGCAAGCCTTGTCAAGAGGCCCATGTACTCTAAAATGTGATGGCCATGCTCAGACCAAAGTTGGTATTTTCATAAAGGAGGTTCAGAGGCTTCAGCAGAACTGCACTTTCAGCAGCTGACAGCCCATGCCTACATCTAATGGCCCTTGCTGATATGCCATAAGGTTAATTCAGTAAGCTTAGGGCCATGACAGGTTTGCTTCAAGTCAGCAGTTTACAAAGAACGGTCAGCATTCTTTATATAGCCACGCAGAGAGGATTAAATACTACAATGGACCAAATCCTGCAACGGGCTGAATTCATTCTACTACGGAATTCTGAATTAATTCCTACTTCAAAGCCCTTCCGAGACTGTTCAGTGTGTTATATATTACAATGATTAGCCGATTTATTACAAGACCAGGACAAGCTACGCTAGAAAGCCAGCGCTTAAAATTCTTTATTAAAATTGAAAGAAAATTTTAAAATGCAGCTGCTGGAAGCATATAACAAATCTCAGGGACTTTCCTAATTGGAGAAGCTTTTGGATGAGATGTTTTTGAATAGCTTGGGGAAGGCTTAGACCCTGTGTCAGGCTACTACTGCTGTCTGTACACCCTTGTTAGGAAGATTTCTCTTCAGTTCCTGTGGTGTCATCAGGGCAGGAAGTGACAAGAAATGAATGGGGACTTCGAAAGCAACCAAAAAAAGAAAGAGGTTTGTATTTTTTTGTTGTGAAGAACTTCATGTTTTTAATACTATGGTTATCCCTGCTGGTGATATAGTATTTTCCATCATTTCCTAGCCTGGTGACAATAAATATTTATTTTCTCTATTTACACAGCACCAACTCATTTCATGGAGCTTTACAAAATAAAGTGATCTGTTCACATCAGCCCCTGTACACCAAAGGAGACGACAGTCTATTGTCCGTACTACAACATACCTTACATCAGGGGCCATTTGAGCGGAAGTGAGTTAAAAATGTATGTCATCCTAAAGGATGAACTCCTATTTGCTCCCTTTTGGTCCATCAAATATACCATTGAAAGCGTTTTGTTATATCTGTTCAAGAAGTGCAAAAAATACTTTTTGATCCTTCTATTATAGCATTATTCTCAGATATCTCTGTAGACTATCAAGGGTCCCCTTATGTTAGGGAGAAGACTATTGAGGAAAATGTTCTGCAGTCCTAACAGACTTCCTCTCCTAAAGTGACAACACTGCTCCTTCAGAGATACAGTACAACAAGTGAGTGTTGTCACACCAGGACAGGAAGTGTGTTGCAGGCAGGATCACTAGTTGAAAATAAAGGAAAAGAAAGAATGAAAAAAAAACCTAATACAACCACTACATCTAAGAATGTGTAAGCTACAATATTTCTTGTTCTTCAGTTTAAATGTTTTTGGATGGAGTAAAGAAAAAAAATTCAAACCAGCTTCACGAATCACAGATAGAGCTGGGCAGAACATACAATGTACAAACTCCATTCAGATTTTGTCCTAGGAAGGGTTGAACATGGCAAGAGTGTTGCAACCCAGTCTTTTTACAATAAATAAATAGTAATAATAATAAAAAATGACTGGAGGTCCACTTTAAATTAGAATTGGTTAAAGCCCAAATAGACCATCAGTTTAAATCAGTGGTCTCCAAACTGTGTCCCATGGGCCAGATGTGGCCTGTTGCCATTATCCGGCCCTTGAGGCACCATTCCTCCCACTGACACCAAAAATGGGGCACCATTCCTCCCATTGACACCAAATGATGGGGAAGTATTCCTCCTACTGACATCAATGATGGGGCACTATT
The DNA here is from genome assembly GCF_062004578.1 of Staurois parvus. Classification (NCBI taxonomy): domain Eukaryota; kingdom Metazoa; phylum Chordata; class Amphibia; order Anura; family Ranidae; genus Staurois; species Staurois parvus. Next base: position 3,207,827 of record NW_028317920.1, on the reverse strand, counting down.
CCTCCCACTGACCGTAATGATGGGGCACCATTCCTCTCACTGACAGCAATGATGGGACACCATTCCTCCCACTGACAGCTATGATGGGGCACCATTCCTCCCACTGACACCAATGATGGGGCACCAATCCTCCCACTGACACCAATGGATGGGGCACCATTCCTCCCACTGACACCAATGATGAGGCACCAGTCCTCCCACTGACACCAATGATGGGGCACCAGTCCTCCCACTGACACCAATGATGCAGAAGTATTCCTCCCACTGACACCAATAATGGGGCACCATTCCTCCCACTGACACCAATGATGGGGCACCATTCCTCCCACTGACACCAATGGATGGGGCACCATTCCTCCCACTGGCACCAATGATGAGGCACCAGTCCTCCCACTGACACCAATGATGGGGCACCATTCCTGCCACTGACACCAATGATGGGGCACCAGTGCTCCCACTGACACCAATGATGGGGCACCATTCCTGCCACTGACACCAATGATGGGGCACCATTCCTGCCACTGACACCAATGATGGGGCACCAGTCCTCCCACTGACACCAATGATGGGGCACCAGTCCTGCCACTGACACCAATGATGGGGCATGGTTTACTCCCACTGATGCCAGGGCATTTTCTAATCCCACTGGCCACAGTCGGCCCCCCTCCTAAGACCTGACGGGCAGTTAACTGGCCCTTTGTTTAGATGTTTTCAGACCCCAGGTTCAAATCATTCTAAGTCTATCAAAACAAATGGTGTTCCATTGGTGACAGTATTTTTTTTTTCTAAAGCAACCACAGCCTAAGTAGCCTGAGAATGTTCCTTGCCAGTATTCTCAATAGCGAAGCAGTGGTCTCTCTGCAGAGATCCAACACATTCCTAAGTGAGTCTGAGCTATAGCTCTGGAATCAGCAATGCTTGTGCTTCCCAATGATTGGAGAGCTTTAGCTTTGACTAAATAGGAGATGTGTCGGACCTCTGCAGAGAGATCACAGCTTCCCAGCAGAGAGCAAGGGTCCTTCTATTCATCATGCTAGCAGCAGACAGGCTTTTTTTTACAGGTTGTGGCTTATTTTTAGAAAAGAAAAACAGACTTTGCACACCTTTTATTTTAATGTACCTGGGATATATTTAGTTATTTCGTTTAGATTATTTGGGATTTAAAAACACTTGGGATTAAACACCTTTACAAAACACTTCTGTTTTTCCAATTCAGGTAGATAATCTTTTCTGCCATGGAAAAAAAGCATAAAAACATAAAGGGATTAATTGTTCAGTTGTTACTCTTGCCTGTGTTTTGGTATAATTATAACTTAGATCTCTTAGATTGTAAGCTCCTAGGACCAGGGCCCTCCTAACCCTCTTGTATTGAACTGTATTGTTGCTGTATTGTCTCCCATTATATTGTAAAGTGCTGAGCAAACTGTTGGCACCATAAATCCTGTATAATAATAATAACCCATATGAAATTGATCGCGGCCACGAGATGCAGGCATAAGAGCAAGGCTCGTGTTTACATTTTCAGCATACGTCTGTTCTTGTGACGCTGGGGCTGCATCTGTTCCAACAGGTTGCTCTTCTATGGGGTTATTAAAATCTTCCTCACTTTGGCAGATTCTGGCAGATGAAAGCTCCAGCGCCACCGGCTAAACCACTTAGAGAAACAATTCTGTTTTCATTTTCCCTGCTGGGTCACGTGACACAAAATTCTGGCACCACAATTCACTAGGAAAACAAACACAGCCTCAGGTCTATCTAGATTCAACAATCAGCTATTAAAGGAAAATTATACTGCAGAATATATGCAGGCTGTGACTGCTGAAAATGCTGAATGCCTGGCAGCCTTCGGCCCCAATCCTTCTGGAGTCACTGACCTAGAACAAGTACATTCACAATGCTCCATTGCAAAAACACACTAAAAATACATATGCGCTTTTGCCACGTTTTTGACCGGTTTCTGGTGAGTTCTGCACCTGTGAAAAAAAAAAAGCGTGGCTCGAAATGCACCAAAAATGCAACCAAGGGTGCATTTTTTTATGCGTTTTCCATTGATTTCAATGGGGAGGTATGTTTTTGTTGAAGTTTTTTACTGCACCAAACATGTGCCAAAAATGCAGCAAGCAGGACTTTAATAATGGAATGGACCTGCAACTGACCAGTGTGAAAAGATCCACTGGATTTATGGTCATGTGTTTTTCTTCTACCTTTTTTAAAAATGGCAGAAAAACAGATGGGTGTGAAAGCAGTCTAAAAATGCATACAGTACTTGTTGCAGATCCATGACTTATCAGGTATGGAAGCCAGTGGATCACCTTGACAACCTGGTAATTAGCATTAATAACATCCCCCATACTTCTCTCACTACAGGTGTCCTTAACCACTTGCCCTCCAGAGGATTTCCCCCATTCCTGACCAGGCCATTTTTTGCGTTAAGGTGCTGCATTACTTTAACTTACAATTGCGCAGTCATGCAACGCTGCACCCAAATGAAATTTACGTCCTTTTTTTCCCCACTAATAGAGCTTTCTTTTGGTTGTGTTTGATCGCCTCTGCGGTTTTTATTTTTGTGCTATAAAAAAAGAACCCTACAATTTTGAGAAAAAAAAACAATATTTTGGACTTTTTGCTATTAAACATGTTCAGTAATAAATAAAAAAAATAAAATTCCATCATAAATTTAGGCCAAAATGTATTCTGCGACATGTGTTTGGTAAAAAAAAAATCCCAATATGTGTAAATTAATTGGTCTACAAATGGTAGTATATATATATATATATATATATATATAGGGATTTTTAATTTTCTTTTATTTTTACCAGTAATGGCAATCAGCGACTTATAGCTTGGACTGTTGCGGCATGCTGACATTGGGGGGGAACTAACATCCCCAGTGACACCAATACAGTGATCAGTGCTAATAAACAGCACTGACACTGTACTAATGGCACTGGGCAAGAAGGGGTTAACATGTGGGGCGATCAAAGGGTTAACTATGTGCTGTGTGTGTTTTACTAGGGGCTGTGTGTTTGTGCTTCACTGTATGCACACTGCTTTGCATGGTTGTGCTGTGCACAGCCATGCAAAGCAGTGTGTTGGGGCTGACGAGAGAACTGTTTTGTTTACAAACAGTCCCCCCCACCCCATCGGAGATGCTCGGCAATCACAGGGCGCCGGCGAGTAATCACTGTCTGGGACTCGGTGATTGACAGCCGTGGCCCTACCCAGAAATGCAAAATCACGTATATATACACGCGATTTTGCACACCCATGCTGCCCTGTAGCAGTACTTCTGCTATAGGGCGGACGGGAAGTGGTTAAAGTGACATTAAACAATATCCTAACTCTCCAAAAATCTCTCTCAGTCTACATCCACTGCCTAAAGGGGTTCTACATCACCTTTTTCTCCCCTTTCTTCCATTTGTTTGGAATGAGCAGTGCATGTTTGTTGCAGTCATGCACACCACAAGTCCCCAATCACGCCTGAGCATTTTGTCATGTAATTTCCAAAGTGTGACATTACTCAAGGTGGAGAATTCTGGTAGCCTCAATGGACCTGTTCACATCTGAGCGTTGTGTCACTTCTCATCTATCATGCAGGACTCAAAAAAGTACATGAGCTTCTTTGACCAGAAAAGTGCATCTCTGGCCCTATAGACAAATGGGAGCACCTGAAAAACAATTGGAAAACGTATTTCAGGCTCTTCCATTTCAAAGTCTATGGGGTCGATTTACTAAAACTGGAGAGTGAAAAATCTGATGCAGGGTGTGCATGGTAGCCAACCAGTTTCTTACTTCAGCTTGTTCAATTAAGCTTTGACAAAAAAAACTGGAAGCTGATTGGTTTCTATGCAGAGAGCTGCACCAGATTCTGCACTCTCCAGTTTTAGTAAACCAATCCCTATGGGGCCAAAAAAGACAGATACCTGATAATTACACTAGCTGAATTGGTTATGATTAAGCACGCGATCGTGTGAAACGCGTTAACAAGTCCTGTATTCATGTCCTGGTGTTTTGTGTGTCCTATGGATCAATAAATACACACAATATTCATCTATCCTCCGGTGTGCGGCTGATCCTTCTTCCTACTGAATTGGAAGTAAATGGTTAGGAAATGTATCGGTAAACTCAAGCATGTTTTTCAACATTTGCCAGAAATTCTTCTTTAAAGGAAACCAGTTGTGTGAAAAATATAGAGGCTGTCAAATTTGAGCTATTCCTGAAAATGTAAGTTGCGTTCCTGTTAGGCAAGTCATTGGCCAGGAAGAATGCAGATGGGGAAATTCTGAGAAAAGTCCATACCTTTGTACGTGTTCCAATTCATTGACTCAAACTTCCAAAGCCACTGGAAGACTTCATGTTTCTCTTATGATGGGCCTCTTTTGAAATATATACAAATCCAGGAACAAAAAAAAATTTAATATATTGCAGCTCACCAGTCCATCAATGTTGTGGCTGAATTAGTTTTCTTTTTAGGCTTCTTTTCCTTTATTTTAATTTGGCGATCCTGCCAGTACCATACTTCCTGTCCTAGGGTGCCAACACTCAGTGGCTGTACCGAATCTATGGAGGAGCAGCATGGTCATGCTTGGAAAGGACTACAGAATAGCCCCCCCTCGCCTCACTTCTATAGAACAGCTGTAAGATGTTCTGTGGTTGACCTGGGCAGAGCTGAAAACACTGTTGAAAGTGATGGATTTCTGGCAGGATCAACAGGCATTGTTTTACACTGATGAACAAGCCACTTTAATTAATATAATTAACAGACCAAAAGGGAGCAAATAAGAGAAGTTCATTGTTGGGATTTACATAGTTTAATTCTACAAACTGTGTAAATTCTGAACTTCAGTGTAAGGTGATTGATTCACATAGGTTGTATGAGACCTACCAGATGTAAAATCTTTAGCTTTCTCATGCATTAAATATCCTAGCGGGAGCTAGCAAATTAAACTGCAGGCAACAGTTCAGAACCAATACCAAGTGTTGCGCTAATAAATATAAATATACATGAAAACCAAAAATGTGACAATATTATAGTCTATACATCTCATAGTGTAGAAAGTTTAACCCACCATTTAGTGCCCAAAAATAACACTTACAAGCATGTAGAAAACATAGGCGTTTAAATATAGTCACCAAACCACATGGAAAGCTATACTTCCGGTAAACTCGTACACGAAGACGTCACAGGGAAGGCTCCACCCAACACATTTCATCATACCAGATGGCTTCTGGGGCTAGGAGGCTCATAGGTCAAAATTTGGCGGGTCCAGCAGGGACCAGCTGAATTTCGATCTATGTATGAAGACAATGGTTGTACAGAAGTTGATCTATGGATTGACTTCGGTACAACCACCTTGTTGGGTTTTTCCCGATCGATAAGTGCTGCTGTCTATAGCCAGCAGCACTGACCAGTGTATGCTGATGGTGGGGAAGTGTCACTGTTAGAATACAATAACTCAGCGGGAAGGATTCCCCCATCCACACTGAGTGTGTGGATGGGAGAATCGGGTCAGATATAGGCTGCTTAAGTTTGTTGGGTCACGTGGTGCCAACAGGGTACACTGGTCAATAGGAATATGTGGAAAGGGCCTAAGGAGCACTTGACTTTACCAGAAGTTTGGAAGTCTACTTTTTATAGTACCCCAGGATTTGGGATCAGATAGGGGCTGCTTATGTTTGTCGGATCAGGTGGTGCCAACAGGGCCATCAATGGCACAAATTGACTCATGTATGGCCAGCTTAACCACAGCCACATTATATCCTCTTCTTAAGGTAGCCATACAGAAGATGATTTTGGCCTGACCAAGTGATAATGTCACTTCTATGAGCAATACCATGGCCAATTTAGATTGGCAGAAGAGATGGAAGTCACTGATGAAGTTAAAAAAAAAGTCTTATTCATTCGGCATGGTTTCCATGATAAAGCCTGCTCTAAAGAAGACTACATGTGCTTCCCATTCCAAGGGCATTAAGTACATTTTAAAGCGAGCCCTGTGTTTATCAACCTTGCCCTAAAGATGCCCTCAGTCAGATCATGCTAACAAATTCCATAGGAAGTTTTATGGTTATAGAATTTTGCATGACAGAGCATCCATCCGTCTTACAAACTTCATCTTTTCCTGTCTGGTCACCACTCTTTACCAACATTCATGACCTTCTTTGGCACTATACAACTTACTTGTAAAACTGATAGCACCTAGCAGGCTCCAAAAGTACAATTTAGTCAAACACTGCCTACATATATCTTAACACGCCTTATTCAGCACCTGGGTGTTTCCTGAATCATGGTGTACTATAGCAACCAATTTTTGACATTTGCCAATAGTCTTGAAAACTGGTCTGACCTCTCCTGCACTATTCTATTGGTCCTACATTAAGATGGGTCTCACTAGTCAATAGGAACATTAGGAAAGGGCCTAGGGAGCACTTGACATTACCAGAAGTGTTGAAATCTACTCTTTATAGTACCCCAGGATTCGGGAGATCTGTTGTGCTAAAGAATGTACATAAAGGCATATGCAGGTCCCACTCAGAGCCTGCTTTGTAATTCTGAAGTCTGTCCGATATCTTCACAATCCTAACAAGCCTATTTAAACACTTTCAAAGCTCAATATTTCATAGGGGTACATAACCAGACTCTCTGAAATTCTCACCCACCATCTGGCCTATTCAAACTTCTCTTACTGCTACAGAACAACTCTTTCTACCAAAATGTAATTTGTCTTTCGATCTGAAGCCTGTATTTGTCCATGGATTGATGATTTTGTATGACTTGCACATCCTTCCTGTACACAGCTCTGGGAAAAATACTGAAAGGACACAAGTCAGGTTTAGAGAAAGAGCATGCAACAACAGCTTAGAGAAGCTATTCTCAATCTCAACCAGGGTTTCATGAAACTGTAGGGTTCTTCCAGAGCAGGGGTAGGCAGTCCTTTAGAGGCTGAGATCTATCTGGACAACATGGAGGAAATCAAAGGTCCTCAAGGAATGGAGGGGGCGCCCTTAAAAAAAAAAAAGCAAAAAAAAACCCAAGACTATCAAGTCCCTAATAAGAACACAGCATAGTGTCCTATGCCATCCCCCCAACTAGTGTCCTCCACTCCCCTTCACATCATCCCCCCTAATGTAGTGTCCTCTGCCCCCCCCACAGTAGTTTCCCTCCCCCCTCCCCTACAGCAATGCCCCCTGCCTCCCCATAACAGTGTCCTGCCCCTCTTCTCATCACCACCCCTCTTCCCTCCATAGCAATGTCTTCTGACCTCCTCCACCTCACAGTAGGGTACTCTGCCTCTTTCTCTATAGTAGTGTCCTGTACCACCCCCCCCAAAAAAAGCAGTGTTGCATCATCTCCCCCCTGTAGTGTCCTCTGCACCCTCATAGCAGTGTCCTATGCTCCCTCAAAGCAGTGTCCTCTGTCGCCTTCACACACCCACCCACCTGTAGTGTCCCCTGCCCCCCCAAAGCAGTGTCACTGTCCCCTTCACACACACCCCCACTATAGTTTTTTCTGTCCCCTTCACACACTCCCCCACTGTAGTGTCCTCTGCCCCCCCCCATGCAATGTCCTCTGTCTCCTCCACTTCCCCCACTGTAGTGTCCTCTGCCCCCCAAATACAGTGTCCTTTGTCCCCTCCACACCCCCCAGAGCCCTCTGTCCCCTTCAGAGCACTCTCCTTACTTACACTGGTTTACAGCAGAGCAAAAAGCAGGAAGTATCACAATACTGGGTAGAGGGTGGGAGCTGTCGGAGTTAACTTTTTACAGTAAAAAGCTGGTGAATGGTTGCTAGGATCTCCCAGCAACCAATCACCTGCTGGTTATAGTGAAACATTAACTCCCACCTTTGCCACCATTCTCTGTTTTGCAGTGAAGAGGAGAAAGGATAGGCAATGCAGGACCATGTTCCTAATCGACCTGTTGGCTGTCCATCATCAATAGGTTGATCACGATAGACGGTTGCTGAACCCCACTCCAGAGGTTTCTAGGGGTTCTTTGAACTGCCCAATTGACCCCTAATTTGATGGTTTCTGCATAATTTCAAGGCCATTTCCACTTGACAAATCCTGCAACAGTACATCAATTATCTTGTTTGATTGTCTGTAAGAGTGGTATGCTGACCATCACTAAAGGAGCTACATTATTCTTACTGACCACCAATGTAACAGACTTTTTTTTCTTATTGATCCCCAATAAATTGGTTTTAGTATGTGGGTACCTGGCCTAGTGGATTTGATGGCTCATTCTGGGTGTAGGGTGGCAGGATCTCTCATTCAATAGAATATACTTGCAAGTCCAAATCACTGTAGATTGAAGCCACAGCCTGGTCCCCTGTCCTGTATTGAGAGCCAACGGGTCTGTGTTCCTAAACAGGATCATAGTGTATGTTGCATTATATTCACCCAGGTTTTTCCGTCATGGCTCTTCCAGTTATCTTAAACTCTACAGTGTGAACTCTGTTTAAAGAGTCACAGTATGAAGGTAGAATACACAATGACTCAGAAGGTAAATACACCTCGGAGACGCATGGAAAGGGCTGAATAACAGTAATAGCTGTGACACAATTCACTAAAAGGGCAGGTCATATTACATGGCCAGATGACTATTGCCCTTCCCTGTGAAAAGATTTTAGCGCTGCAAGTCTATCCTGAATGGCAACCTGTCCTTTCTATACAGAAAAAAAATGAATGGCAGTAACTCTTCTGGCTGTCATTCATTGAACTGAAGCCAGTGCCAAGTGATACAGTCAGAGTCAATCCAGTTATCACTGGGGCCTTTCCAATAAATTATGTTTGCTATGGGTCACTGCACAACGCAAATCTTGCCTTCCCTTTTGAAAGAATACCTGTACAGGTTAGTTCTTTTAGCCTCTTAGCTCTGACTATTTTTCCCTCATCAAAGGCCAATGCTAGAGTAAACATTGCTTTGTTTATGTTCAACCTGTCTGCTGAAAGCAAGGGACCGGCCAGGATTCAAACCATCTATGGGCAGACTGATTGTACCCAAGTCGATCAATTGACTTGGGTTCAACCAGCATGTCAGATTTTTACATAAGATTAAGGCCAGCAGCTAGAGCCGCTAGCAATAATCCTTGTGTTCTCCTGGTTGGGGCGGATCCCCGCACGCCACCCTCCTAGCCGGGAAATCACAATAGCTCCACCAGAGGGATTCCCCATCAACACAGTCAGTGGCTGCAAGAAAGAAAATCACATCATCTATGACCTGTCTAAGAGTTGCTTTTACTCATGTGTACAGAAATGTCTGCTAAATATCATTTAACTACATCTCTACATAACCAGAGACTCAGTTGGATGCCACCATCTTGCCACTCACAGAAGATAAGGAAGAAGAGACAGGCTATCAATTATATAGTCTGCCCATCAAAGGCACTATGATAGTAATTTATCTGTGGATACATCAGCAACCCAGGAGGTGCTTAGGTAAGGGAGATATGGGTTTACCTGTTGACTTATGAAAAAGATTGCATTTTTTCGACCAGAAAAGCACCATTTGGATTAAACATTTTGGGAAGAGAAGATATGAAATGGCTCTGATGAAGAGGTGCTGCCTCGAAATGCATTAGAAGTATATTAGAAGTTGGTCTTTGAACAAAGTACTAATGGACAGATGAGTGCATTTGTTGGTCGATGAGATGTTCCTTATGGAAATGAGATAAGTGTCTTTTTATCACTTTTGTGAGTACAATATATTTATTTTAATTAATTTAAGATTGTTTGAGGATCTTAGACTATGCCAGTGCACGCTCTGTTTCATTTATAGTTTTTCTGAGTTAGAATTTGAGTTAGTTGATGGAAAAGATAAGGTTAGCCTGGCATCTTCCCCATTGGAGAATTAAAAGTCAGTTTGGGTAACTTGATGGGTTTGGGCTTGGTATTGTTGACAGCTAATCCTGACTGCCATACATTCAGTGAATGGTTTACCCTCCTTGGCCCGTTTTATTTTTATATTATTTTTGTTTTCAGTGTTGTTCTTGTCTCTCATTGTGACTATTGCTGTAGCTTCTTGAACCCCTTGGGACATCCTGACACCACAGACATCCTTGTGATCAAATATTGAAACTAAATTGTTTATAGATACTCATTATAATGCATCAGTAGAATGTTGACTTGTATTTTATGTGTCTGTGGACACATTTGAATGTTCTTTACTTTTTATTTCAATAAAAACCTATTATGCAAAAAATAAATAAATAAAAGTACCACTAAGTTTGCTTTAATGCCTCTGTCACCAGTAGCACATACGTACCCTTCCTTTATCCCCACCAATGCTGCATTCAGCTGCTAGATGAAATTCCCAATACTTCAAGGTACGGATGAACATGTGACATTTACAGCACCGGGTCAATCAGCAAACACTAGCGCTACCACATAGGTAGAGTTCATGGTTCTTTGTAAGCTTTGAACTGAGTGACTACACAGAGTGGAGGGGGAAGGGGCCATTAAAGTGAACCTGTTGCTTTGTCCTGCATAAGCAAAGGATGAGACCACTTTTAGCAGTTCTGTACAAGTTTTGGTTCAATCCACATAGTATTAGGCTTTAACCTAATGTCTGGAAATGAAAACTGCAAATATATATCTATAATCATCGCTGTTGTTCATTTCTCATTCCAGCATAGACACAAATAAGTCCACCTAATATGCATCTTCAGTTGCTGTGGAGTAGGTAGCAGGGGTAAAGTGTTACTAAACCCAGGACCCTGCATTCACTATATCTGATCACCCTCAGTACACAGAATATGGAAATTTAAATATTTTAGTAAATATAAACTGCTAAATACCCTTTCTCATCAGCAGTATATAGCAGTCTTGTGACTTCTATCAGTGTCCTGTTGAGCAATGGTTAAAGCTTGTAGGAGGAGTTTTCATTCTGCTGTGACTGTCCAATGAGGCTGCAAAACCCCTGACCCTCTGTCTGGGCAGTGCTGATTGGCCCTGTGCCGATCACATGCACCCTCCCAAAGCAAAAAAAACAACTCTAGCAATACACAATAAACTGAGCATGTGCAGAGTGACACCTAAAGCTCTGTACTATTAGCAGATGGATTAGCAACAGTAGAAGAAGGGGAGTTTCAGATTACAGGATGAAAACAGCCTTTTTACACGATGCAGAGGATTAACCCGTTAGCTTCCACAGTGAGTATAACAAGCATGCTTTACTGCATATACAGACTGATTTTACTGTTGTGGGTTTAGTAACACTTTAATATAAAAGGATTTAGGTTACATCATCATTTTAAAATAAGTTTATCAATTGTCCAATGAATATAAAATGGCCAGAAGAGGTTATATCTACCCAATGTTCTCTATCGTAATCACTGACTTGGAATAATACCTATCAGTTCAACATGGACAATATGAAACTTCATCCATGTCATATTGTCCTGGTCACTGTTCATCTTCTTACACAAAAGGCAAGATTGGAAATCTCACAGGTCAGTTATTTTAAGAGTACGCTACTCTTCCAGCGTATCCATGGGGACCCTGTTCTTCATTTTCCTCCATAAAAACCCCTTAATGAAAACACTCTCTAAATTTAAACATGGCTATTTTAGTCATGATAAGAGATTTCCTGCAGAATCAAAAGACGCATTCGTGGAAAAGAGCCTGGTCTATGGAGCACGTTGATATGACTGCCTTAAACAGCAACTATTCCCAAGATGCAGGCAGTTCTGTATAAAATAGCCAAATATGGCTCTATGATTAAATCTGTAAAACCCCAATGGAAGCACCTCGGTAGAACTAAAAGATATTGATTTAAAGTGATATTCTGTTAAAAATCACTTAATATGAATTTGAAGAAAAAAATTGCTATTTTTTTTTTAATGTTTAGATATGATCAGGTTGTATTTTTTAGGTCTATGTCTCACTGGAAAAGATTTCCCTTCTCTTACTGTCCCACAGACTTAACAGGAAGTAAGTGGAAATCTCTTCATAGTAAAAAAGATAATCCCCCCTTAAGCTCACGGCAGTGGTGTATCTAAGTGTTGTGCTGCCCTAGGCAACACAAAAATCAGCCACTCCAACCTTTCCTGCAGAGAGAGCCTGACACCGACCAACATGCCCCCCCCCCACACTGTGGAGAGAGCATAACACCGACCAACAACCCCCCAAAGGAGAGAGCCTGACCAACACCCCCCCCACACACACACACCATGGAGAGAGCATAACAACAACCAGCAACCCACCCCCCAAAGGAGAAAGCCTGACACCAACCAACACCACCTCCCCCCCAGCGAGTGCTTCCACTACCACTGCCTCCCCCATACACCCACCACCACCCCCTTCCCATCCCTGGAAAGAGAGAGAAAGAAACTCACCTTCGCAGCTCTGGTCATTCCCAGGAACGAGATTCGGGCTCTGCATATACCATAAAGCAGCCCGCAGGCTCTCATGGATCCCACATGATCCCCATGAAGCGTGTGTTCCTTATTCCAGGGGGCAACACTGCCCCCCTGAAAAATGCCATCCTAGGCAAATGTCTTGTTTGCCTTGTGGAAAATACACCACCTGGCTCATGGTACATATTAAAACCTGACCACACAATCTTTATTCAATCTATTTTAGATTTACCAAAACTAAAGAATGATGACCAACCTAAACTATCCAATCTATGTATATCCAATCAGGCAGGCCCATGCACTGTTTTTGGTTGATCAAATGGAGATTGTACAATTAGTTAGTAACATCTGTGAAGATGTCACCTTCTGTACTGGACACAATAATTTCAAGCAAAATAGAGATAAATCCTCACAGCAAGTACACACAGAGCCATAAGCATCTGATGGATTGTAACACTTCCATTTAATGTGCAAAACCAAAACACTGTGGCTCTACATGGAAGAACGTAAAACATACTATGCACGGTTGTAGCAGGCATCAAAGAATACCCTCTCTAGCCTTTCCAGCATTCTTCTGCTGCCCAGTTCACAACTGTTAACCCTTTTTGAAAGTCAATGGCTACAAAGGGTAACTGATGCTCTCCAGTTCACCCAAGTGACAGCACTTGAGTCTGGCTATTGGTCTTTAAGGCAACAAGCGCTGAATTGTGGGGGCAGCAGTAGTGTTATGTGTTCTTCCATAAATTGGATTACTTGTTTACAGCTTTGCATTAGGTGGAAAACTGTTAGAATCTCTGGCACTTTTCCTGCTGTCCAAGCACTCACTGAAAATTTCACTTTTCCTCTCGTCTTGGTGCTATCACCCTGTTCATGGATGATGTTCACCACTTCCTGTTTTGGTGATGGTTGTCACCAAGATGGAAATTCTTCAGGTCCTTACATGTTCTAATCCTTCCCTACTCTATCCAACACATATGTGGTGGAAGTTATACTTGAAAGTTGGCCAAAGGAAAGAGGAACTATAAAATCCTATCCAGGTGGTATCGATGTCCTAACAGAATACAAAAAAAATAATCTAATTGTCCATTCAATTTTTGGAGCTGATGCAAGGAACTTGGCACAATACTACATCTGTGGTGGTCGTATCCTCATATGAGACCATTCTGGAAGACTGAATTTCAACATATGGCACATATAACAGACAATAGATTACCTGAACTGCCAGAATTGGCCTTACTTTCTATCTTTCCATGATCACAACAGATGGCCAAAAAGGGTCTAACATGCCTTATCTTTGCTGCAGCCAGGGCTGTTATACCCAGGCATTGGAATTCTAATGTCATACCTAGTATTAAAGAATGAATTAAATTATGTTATGCATATGGAGGAATTGACAGCGAGCCAACAGGAGAAATACCAAAAATTTATAGCCAAATGGGAGGCTTAAGATTTTTGTACCTCGGACATTTTGAGACCTTACCTGTGAGCTAGTTTTCTACCACATATGAACATGGGAAACTGAGATGGAATGTCCGTGGAGGAAAGGGTCACCCCCCTCTCTTTCTTTTTTCCCTTTCTTTCTTTTTCCTCCTTTCTCTCTCTTTTCTCTTGAGCTTGATATTTACTTTAATGGTTTATGGTCTGGGGAAGCAAAATTCTATGCACAAATATAGATTTGAATAGCAAATAGGCTCAAATTGTGTTGTGTTTGTCCATGAAGTTAAAAGAAAATTTCTGTGTTAAATCTCTATATGTGATCATGAAAAATATGGCTCAATAAAACTTTAAATAACAAAACAAAAAATAAATAAATAATTGGCCAATGGCAATAAATGACAGTTGGATGTGCCAGTACAATCTGAGTATTCAAATTTCTTTTGGCTGGTTTGCTGCATAAACATGCATGATTGGTGTTCTTGAACATTGTATGTTTCTAATACGGAATTCAATGTGGCAGGGCACATAGAAGAAACATCTAAAAAGCAGCAATAATGATCAAGAAAGGTTTATGAACCTCTCCAAAATGATAGTCACCTTTCAGAGCAGTCCGCTGGTAGCGGTGTTTGCTACTTCAATAGGTTGAAAGGGCTGGATAAGGAGATGGTCATCTCATCTAACCAATCATTTTATCAGCTTTGGTGTATGGGAGTCAAAGAACAGAAACCCATTCCCAACTATGAAGATCTTCAAGTGAAACTGGGTGTACTATGGAATGGATCAGGTGACACTCATCTGATAGATTATGTTTCTTGGTAAGTAAACTGATCATTCCATGGCATAATATTTATGGGTGGTCTTCAAGAATATAGACCGCTTGGACTATAATTTTCCCAATAACCAAACTTCCTGAGCTTCAGAAGTACACATTATCAACAGGATGGAGATTCTTTTTCATTGTGAAAACTACTCTCTCTTATTTGTTTTAAAAGAAAGGGAACAAGGCATTCACTGCACATCAGCCCACACCCACCAGACGGCTAGATTGTAGAAAAGAATCCTATCAGGTCTCAATGCAAGAAAGGATGGACAGATGTGTCAACACCCCTTGCTCTTGGCAAGGGTAATCGCCAACTATGTCCACCTTTAGTCATAAAGGACAAAATCTGTTTGGACAGACATGAATTAAACAGGAATTCTCCCAGTCTGAGTGAAAACAATCAGGGTTGCTAGTTTCTGTGTGTTTAGGTCAATGGGTTAATCCCCTTTCAGACTTAACCTAGTTAGTTGTAATGCATCACTTCACAACATTGAGTCACCATGTACAAGTCACAAGAATTATGAATAGCATTTGTAATCTAGCAGTTAAAACATCCTGATTGATTGAACATCTTGAGCCAAGGGTGCAGGTTATGTCTGATGAATATAGAGTGGACCACTTGGGTTACAAATGACTAGTAAATGTCTCTGTGGTATCGGGATGTCACATAACAAATGCCAAGGTCATGTACTATCTCAGTATGAATAGCAATTCATTCTTGTTCAGATAGTGAACACTGACAAACCACTTTACATACCAGCCTAAATTGTTCTCATTATCTACAAGGATTTAGTACTTAGCAGGCAGATTATCTATGTATTGAGTTGTCATTATAATATCTTTAACTGGCTTTTGTTCACAACAATAACGTGTTCTCTGCAGCACCCAGAATGGAATAAAGCAGTGGTGTACTAAAGGTTGGGTCCGGAAAAGGTTGTATGGGCAATCCGGGACCTATCCACATACTGAAAGACAGATCCTAGGAAAAAAAAACAAAAAACACAACAAACATCGGGTTGGATTTTCGAACTGTTACCTAAAAAATTAACTTGTGCCAGTGATGGCTTCACAGTGCAAAAAGCATGCATGCTAAGCTAAAGCAAGCATCCTAATTTATACACTAATCGTTCCAATTTACGACTGTATATCTGGCAGCTATCTCATGTCTCTGAACACTAATGCCTAGTGCACACAATCAGAAAATCAGACAAAAAAATACTGCTTTTGAAGGGATCGTATGTTAATCTAATCATTACTACACAGCTTTCAAGAGCCGATCACGATAGTTCATGCAAAATTATCTGATAGGACAAACACAAAAATTGTTCTCATATGATAACAGAATAAATGATTTTCATTTAATCAGTACAGTATTCGTTCAAAAAAAAAAAAAAAAAAAAAAAGCTGAAGACCACGCGTGCTCAGAAACAAAAGAATAACATTACAATACAACACAACACATATCACTTCCAAAGTTGTATTCTGTATGAATTTTTTTTTAACTTTAGTAACCTCTTAAATTTTTAATATGAGACTAGCATGCAAAAAAGATGGATGATCATTCATCCAATATCCTCATACGAGGCTTAACTGTAATTTTTTTTTTTTAGTAAAATCAGCTTAAAATAGAACTGTGGCCATTATATAGACATTTAAATATTTACATATTTTAATAACAGGTAAATAAACTTCAAAACCTCTCACTAACCTATGTAACTAGAGGCTCTGTGAAGTAATTAATCCTCAGATCTTTTCACTTTCTCTCTGTAGCTCAGCCCCCTCTTCCTAACAGTGACTTGACCACCTGACAGCCATCCATTTCATAATGTGGACACAGGGTAAAAGAAGAGGGGGATAACAGAGTGCTAACACCAGAATTGAGCAAATTCAGTAAATATATTGTGAACTCTGAGGATGGGCTGCTCCACAGTGCCACGCTACAAAGGTTATTGTGGTCTTGATTTAAAATGACCCTCACAGGGTCTCTTGTAAAGACACCTAAGCTGTAAAAGAAGAGCCATCTACTGTATATTTACTTTTCCTACAGCACATATCTTCAGACCCTGCTACTTTGCTCTTCCCCAAGTGCTGCGGGTATTTCAGCACTTCCAGGTGTGTCAAAATTTCCCCTACTAGCTTGGTTTGTCCTCTAGTGCTCCCTAAACGATCCAAAGCTAAAATAATGATTCACTTAAATTCAATAAATATACAAGTAAAAATGTAAGAAAATAATAACTTGGCCCATACAGCTGATAGAAAATACTCATATGAAAATATTTACATTTTAATTAAAATGTGACCTAATGGCACACACAGCTATTTCGATCAAATAAATAATAATTTCTGCTTTTGATATTCAAGCAAGGTTCTCATAAAACAAGCCACCTATTATAAAATTATAATGACTGAATTCCATGATGTTCCATGAATCATTGCAATTATTCATCCCGCTGACTCTACACTTTTGCTTGAAGTGCTATGTCTCTTAAGTCATTCATGTGGCTTCCTAATACTGTGTTGTGGACTGGGTCAGTGCCAATGTTTTGTTGGTGTGGCAAGGCGGTAGACCCCCCCCCCCCTTAAAAATAGCCCAGCTCCTTACAAGCTTTGGCTCTTGGCCAGTTGATAATATTGTAATAGATCAGACCACAAGACAGCTTATGCCTCCCTAATTGTGTCTAGAACTGTATTATAGTACATGCCAGGAAGCCTACATCATACGTCTACATATTTATGTATAGTTTGTGTCATCATCTTCTACTTGCTTTGTCTGCAGTTTCGTTAACTGTGTTTTTAAGTGATGGCTGAGACAAGGCGGCTATCATTCAAGGTGAGTCGGTGTAGACAAGGTGTATTGTGCACAAATGTAAATAAAGAGTTGACGGTGGATGCAAAGTGTTTTATTTTATTAATATTTTATGAACCCAAAAACTCTCAACTGTCAATTTGTTGGAACCAAATCCCTTTGTCCTTTTTGTCTGATATACAGATCACTATACAAAATGTACTATTTAAAAGCTCGCTATAGTGAAGAAAATATATGGAATACCTGTAATTATAGTATTCTGTATGGTATTCCATATACTGTATATGTTTTCTATTTTTTATTTCATTTGCCCTGAAAATGTTCTCCACATTTACAGGTCTAACTTGAGTGGTACATCCATATCACACCATCAGAGGCACTTACAATGGTCAGCTTTTATTCAAACGGTTTAAACTTTTTTAAAAGGAAAAAAAAAATGTTGCTCTAACCATCTAAAAAGTGTTCTCTCCAGTTATGGTTTCATGTCTTTGTCTCTTATTTAACCACTTCCAGACCGGACACTTTTACCCCCTTCCTGTCCAGGGCAATTTTCAGCTTTGAATGACAATTGCGCGGTCATGCAACACTGTACCCAAATGAATTTTTTTGAGACAGATAAAGCTTTATTTTGGTGGTATTTATTCATCGCTGGGATTTTTATTTTTTTTGCTATGTAAATGAAAAAGTCCAAAAATTTTGAAAAAAAGTGTTTTTTTTATAAAATTTTGCAAATAAATAATATTTCATCATAAATCTTTGCCAAAATTTATTTCGTTATCTTTTTAGTAAAAAAAAATCCAAATTAGTTTATAACCAAAAATTATAATTTTTAAACATTTTTTTTACATTTTTATTTTTTTATATTATTTTTTATTTTTTTTACATACTGTCACCCTAGCAGTACAGTGTCACCATGGTGATACTGTACTACTTGTGGGGGGTGATGAATATTTTTTTTTTTTTTTTTTTTTTTTTTTTTTTACACATTGCTTTTACACCCATATAGGATGTAAAAGCAATCATTTCTCTTTCTCTCTGTGTGCATTCTTGCACTCATTGAGAAGTACTGAGTGAGCTGTGATTGGTCACAGCTTGTCACATGGTACAAGCCTGTTGTGAATAGGCTTGTACCATGTGACCTCTGTGATCATTCACATATTTCACACGTAGTAAGCAATGATGTCACAAGTGACATCTTGCTTACTACTTTGCATGTGATCACTGATTGGCCAATCAGTGATCACATGATCGGGACCTCGTACAGAGGTCCCGTCCGACGATCAGTGTTTCACTGTGTCCGCAGGACACAGCGGGCACCGGACCGCGGTGCTGCGCGCTCCCAGGGAGCGCGCACAAGCAGGGTGCGGGGAGGCCATTTATAAACGGCCACCCGACCCTGCACTGCCACCATCTGGCCGTTTATATGAAATGGCCGGTCGGGAAGTGGTTAAAGTGGAACTTTGGGCTGGGATTTAAAAATTGGGGAGCAAGCAGGATTTTTAATGCAGATGAGACAATACCAATGGCTTAGCAACCTGTCCACCCCTGTACAGTAAGCTATAGAGAGAGGAAGGGATATAATACACAAAGTGCCAACATCCCTAACGAATACAAGGGGGGGGAGGGGGAAAGTCCTCTTTTTCATCCACTGGTCTCAGTTTTTTCTTTATTAATTTTTGTTTCATCATTTTTTCCCAAGATATATGAGAAATCCGTGGCTGTGTTCACATAATTTGTTTTTAATATTTCCTGCCGGTTTTTACCTCACATGGAATCATATAAGTGTATAACCATATTGTAAAGTATGAAATTGTTTACAATAATTTGATCGCGTCATGTATATTGATATATATACGTTTGTTATAGACATCAGTCCTTCTTGAGCACTTCTGAAGAAGAGGTTTTTGTTGATCTTGAAACACGTCAAGTGTGAACCATGCATGGTCCATGATTAGATTTGCAATACCATCTTTGATGACACCGGCACAATATGTATTGTAGCTTTATGTCTATTTTTGAAGATTGTAAAAATAAAATCTCATACTGTTTCTATAAAAAAATTTGAATTGTTGAAATTTATCATACAAGTAAATTGCGCCGTTAAAGTCCCATCAAAAAAGAGGACTTTCCCCCCCTGTACAGTAAGCTGTGCAAGCGCGGCTCACTGCACAAGTGAGGCAATGCCAAATCTGACGGAACTCCCGCACATGTGCAGGAGTGACATTATCTAAGCCCAGCCAATGACAGCGGCTGGCGATCGGGACCCGGAAGATGTCATTGGCTGGCGGGGAGTTCAAGGTATGGCGCATCGCTGGATTCTAGAGGAGTATAGTTCCGCTTTAAAGTGGTTCTAAAGCCTCAAGTTTTTTCTTACCTTAATGCATCCTCTATATATATATACTTTTTATCAAAAAGGTGTCCCTTTTTTCAACACAGAAATTTGGGAGGTGTGCCACCAAATATTGTGACCAAATAGTTCTGCACACAGTATATATATATATATGAAATGTGTATTCTGGACTACACTGCCACAATAACTGGTCTAAACAAGTGGAACAAAGATTTCCTCCACCTATGTACTGACACTCTTCTAAAAACATTGCGTTTGTTTAATTTATTTATTACAGGTACTTATATATTTACGCAGCACTTTACATATATATTGTATTGTTAGTCCCTAACCCTCAAGGGGTGTACAATCTAAAGTCCCTACCTTACATTCATACATAAACATAATAGGGCCAATTTAGACTGTCTTGGGGCACGATCAAAGCTACAATGTACCGCAAACTTATGCTTAGGCTCTTCCACCATTCTTACATATCTTCACAATGCTCTCACCTTATGGTCTCACCTTTCTGCTCGAAGTCATCCAGGTGCAGATTTGCTCCATGCTTTCTAGTCATGCCTTTGGGTAAATGTTTTTGCACTCAGTGGTGCGTCACACCACCACACATTTAGTAAACTGCGTACCTCTGACCCCTAATTGATATCCCAGATACTAGGATCTCAAAAGGCTGCAAACAACTCCTCACTATTATATCCCTTGTAGCACGGAAAACCATCCCCTGTGTGTGGATGTATCTGGAACACCCTCCACACTATTTTTTGGTTATAGCTAAACTATCCTATGTTTTTTGCATAGACTGTGTGGAGGCCCCCTTAAGCAAAGAATCATGTTTCAAAAAAATGTTGGACTTTTGGGAATCCTTTTTGCAAACCCTATTGGTTGGTACCCAACAGTCTTTAATGAAGTGTTTCCAATATACCCAGTGGTATCAAACTAGATCGCTAATTATTGACGATCCAACTGATTCTATATCCTCCACATAGGTGTCCATTTATGGACCAGTGGTAATAGATCGCTGCTCAGTTCTCCGGCATTCTCGGAGAACACAGTTCTCCTGTGAATGCAGTTTATGAAGCAGTTCTCCGAACGAAGGGAGAACGATCTCCAAACGCTGGAGAACGGTCTACAAACTCTGGAAAACGGCTGATTTTACTATAATCTCGCGAGATTACAGTAAAAGATCAGTTTACTAAGCAGAGGTAAATTATCTCCGCTTAGTTTGCGGTCCCTCTGATTCTCCAGCTCTGGGCTGGAGAATCTGGAGGGAGAACACAGATCTCCAGCGAAGGGCTGACATGATCTCCTGAGTGTCATAAACTGTGAATGACCAGAGAATAGCTGAGATCCGTTGAATCGCAGCTATTCTCTGTGTCATAAACGGACACCTTAGTTGGAAATATCTGTTAAAACCTGGTAAGGTAACCTTGGGAAGTTAAGGCTTCCCCCCTTTCCATCTCCACCTATCAATTTTTACCCAACCGTTGTCCATCCTGGTGCTTACTGTGATTCCTTTCCAGACCCTGTTCTACTAGATTACTTTTAAGCCATTGTTTTTATAACTGTGTCTTGTCATTTACAATTCATTCTTCGGCCAATAGTTGTGGCCCCTGACATTGTTAAATGCGTTCTCACCTGAACGTTTATATAAATAAATAAGTGTATTCTACAGGGAATTGATTTTTTTTTGCCAGTAAGCTGGTTCCTCATTAGCTAGAAAGGCAACGGCTGAGGGTGTTGAGCATTTTGGAGCTTTGAGTATGAATGGAGCCTCAGATATGACCATCATATTAGCACTAGGTACATTATATAAAAGGTGCCGCTATCACGTTTCCATTTTTCTCCCTTCTCTTTTTTTACAAACAATATTATCTAGCTTATGTTACAGAAGTCTCAAAGATCAGAAAGGCCTGTGCAGACTAGAAAATTACCACTTCATATCTGACCCCATCAATCTAAAGAAATTTCATTACAGATATGGGAGCTTTGATGCTTGACATGTCACTCTTCAATCAATACACACAAAACGAACACTCAGAGGTGCATGGGCTGTAAAAAGATAGACATATTGCAAAGGCACCTCACACCTTTCACCTGGGGAAGACAGAAAATGTACGTTCTCAAATATTTCATTATGGACAGCTGACCTTGATGGGATTTAAAACACACATTGTACAGTCAAGTTATTATACCCATAGCTGGACAGCAGTGAACCTTGGGAAGTATTGATGTGTTGGTCATATAAAGCAACTCATTCTGAATGAATCTTTTGTTAATCTAGGCATAGGTTTCCTAACATAACACACTTCTTTAAATATTAACTTTGTTTCACAATGTTATCGTATTTATAGATCAAATAATTTCATAGGGTTCAACACAAGGATCGCAACTGTGCTCCATCTTTTAATGCGCTAAAACATAAATTCACACACAGCTTAATTAGTTAAATGTCCAATAAACCAAATACATTTGAAAATATTACTTTTCTAATTATTTTCCTTTCCCCTGCTATCTCCAGAGAACTCCATGGACATCTAGATCAGTTCTACCAGTTTATGTTCTCCAACTGATGCCTAAAGCTGCCCATGCAATGTTGGAAATTGGATCCTTGGTTGGTCCTGTCGACACCACCTGACTCTACAAACCTCAACTGAGCGAATCGAAGGAGCCAGGCAGAAAAAAATTGGGCAAAGAGTGACTGCAGTCAATCAGATACAGGCACTGTTTGTGTATTCTGACAACCGCAGGTGCCTGCTAATGGAATACAATAGCCCAAAGCAGTCAAAATGTCCATTCACACTGTTGAGTATTGATGGGGGAAAACTATGGATTCCGAATGAGAGAAATTTTTATGTGCATGGCCAGCTAAAGAAAAGCCATCTGCAGACAGTTTAAACAAAAGTATAGATTCCCCTAACCCCCCCGAGCAAGCACAATGGGCAACGGATGTTTGTCACACCATGAAATCTCAAGTCATCTCTTAAAATTTTCATATCAGCATGTATCCTGCCCAAGGTTTTTGCCTCCAGCCAAAGAATTGACTGATATGTTATCCAATGGACTGGTGTCTACTTTTTAATTAATTTATTCATTAAAGTGTTACTAAACCCAGGACCCTGCATTCACTATATCCGGTCTCAAACAGTAAACAGAACATGGAAGTGCAATTATTTTAGTAAATATAAACTGCTAAATACCTTTTCTCATCAGCAGTTAGAGCAGTCTTGTAACTTCTATCAGTGTCCAGCAGAGCACTGGTTAGAGCTTGTAGGGGGAGTTTTCTTTCTGCTCTAGGAGGATGGAAATCCCCTGCACTCTCCCAAGAAAGAAAAAAAACCTCTCACACGCAATACGCACCAAACTGAGCATGTGACAACGGGTTCAGTTTGTATCAGGTGGTCATTGCAACAAGAGCAGGGGCAGAGAAGACAGGATCAAACAGCCTTTTTACACAATGAGGATTAACCCCTTAGGTTCCACAGTGAGTATAACAAGCATGCTTTACTGCGTATACAGACTGATTGTACTGTTGTGGGTTTAGTAACACTTTAATATTTCTACATCACTTTTCTGCATGGGGACTCAAAGCACTTTATCTGCGGTTTGGACAGATGGTGAGGCAATCATCTTGGGTGCACTCAATGAACTATCATACTAGGGCCAATTTTCTACAGGAGCCAATTAAGGAACCAACATATTTTTGCACTGTGGGAGGAAACCAAAGCAAGCACAGGAGAACATGAAAACTCAGTGCAGAAAGGGTCATGAAAAAAGGACCCAATTGCTGCAGAAGTGCAAACCACTAAGCCACTACGCTACTTACCTCTGTTCACATTATCACTACCACCTATGGGCTTTAAATTGATACTGGCGTTGACACTGGATGCCTTCTGTCTAGCACAGCAATGGGCAAACTACGGCCCGCGGGCCGTATACGGCCCGGCGGACCTTTTAATCCGGCCCACGGAGCTAGGCTCCTGCTAGGCTCCTCTCACAGTCCGCCGTGTAGCATAAAAATCTGTCTCCTATGAGTATCCGTCCCCCTCGACGTATCTGCGCATGTGCCGGAGATCGCCGATCGGCTGCTAATGCCTGAAACTGGCACATGCGCAGATACGTCGAGGGGGACAGATCCTCATAGGAGACAGATTTTCATGCTACACCGGAACGGCGTGGGAACACGGCTATAGGAACGCGCGGAGCAAAGATAAGTGAATTGACACGGGGGACTTGGGGACTTAATATGGGGAATGAATTACTATAGGGGGGATGAATTACTATATGGGGGATGAATTACTATAGGGGGGATGAATTACTATATGGGGGATGAATTACTATATGGGGGATGTATTACTATGGGGGATGAATTACTATATGGGGGATGAATTACTATGGGGGATGAATTACTATGGGGGATGAATTACTATATGGGGGATGAATTACTATGGGGGATGAATTACTATATGGGGGATGAATTACTATATGGGGGATGAATTACTATGGGGGATGAATTACTATATGGGGGATGAATTACTATATGGGGGATGAATTACTATATAAGGGATGAATTACTATGGGGGATGAATTACTATATGGGGGATTAATTACTATGCTTACTATGGGGGAATATTACTATACTTACTATGGATGACACATACACATCATTCATCTACTCTTGGTCCGGCCCCCGGGTCCAATATATGAACCCATTGCGGCCCTCAAGTCAAAAAGTTTGCCCACCCCTGGTCTAGCAGGATATTTGTTTTTAAACTGTGTCCAAGTGCAGAGTGAGCCTTGTGTTTGGTTTGAGCAGAGTGGCTACTAGAACAGAATTTTTCCACAATTAGATCAGATCTTATCATGGTCACTGTGGTGCCAAAAACATTTGTAAAAATAAGACACCCAATCACAGCATGGCACCAATTTATGAGCTGTGGATGAGCAAAACATACAGGAAGGCAACTATGATGCCAAATTTGGGACTTGGTGGAAGATAATACATCGGCCACACATATGTGAAGGCAGGGGCGGACTGACCATTCAAGTACTCAGGCACTGCCCCAGGGCCCGGGGTCAATAGGGGGCCCCATGAAATGCCCCTGGTACCTTTTTTATAGGCTTTTTGGGTGTGCTTTGAGTGTGGGAAAGGACACAGGGGCCCCATGATCCCCTATGGCCTGGGGGCCCCATGAGTTGTCAGTCCGCCCGTGTGAAGGTATCCTTGAGCAGTGCAACCAGCAGGTGCAATATAGGAGCAGTGGCTACCAATAGATAGTTTGTAAAGCTCTTGGATACTGGCTTACGTATTAGCTGCTTTCCTTTTCCAAAGAAAGCAGATTGATGGTTTACAGATTTATTGGTGGTGGAGAACCTCAGCAAACAAGAATGAGTGATTGGGACTTGCTAATGTCAACCTGGGCACTGTGTGATGCGACAATCTCCTGGGTTGTGGTTGCTTCCAACCACTGGTTGACCAAGGTTCTAGGAACCACACCTGGAGCAAAAGTGGTGGGCTGGTAGGCGATATATAAAACAGCAAGGTACGGGTTACAGAAGAACATCCAAATGTGTTGGTAATTGAGACTTTAGGCCCACTTTAAAATAGCTACTTTCGTGTGCGTATGGGAATAGCTGGTCCTCTAAAGCAACACTGTCATTTAATCTCCTAATTGATTTTTGCAAATCAATACTACTTAATCTGCTTTCTGCGATAACGGAGACAAATGTTTAAGTCACTTCCGATGTGACACAACTACAGGACAGGTTCACCACTGATGAACGATCAGGAGTTTCCACAATTAGGTGGAAAAAGGCTGTGATGGGCAAATCTACAAGTCCCCGCTTTGCCAAATCACATGCTCAGAATTAAAGCAGACCTATCATCAAATATATGTATTTTGGAGTTCAGGGCATGCATGCTAATAAATGTGTAAAATGTAACATTTCTGGGTATTTTATTATCCCTCCCAAAGATCACAATACTTTACCCTGACAATGCATTCATCTGCTTGTCTCTCCAGAAGGACAGACATTTTTATTCAGCCATCATCCAGGATTGGCATCCACTTGACTGGACTGAGATGGCGGCTCAGAGATGATGCCATATGTATATCCTGGTGTTTGAGCAATTCTTGGCTGTATTCACAAATATCTGACACAGATCAGTCGCTGCTGTAACCTCTCCCCTTGTGACCTTCTGCATAGTTAGAGTATTGCGGCCTGATCATTAAGGGACAGGAGACTGGGGAAATGCTTCCTCCTGCCTGCAGCAGACTGATTATTTCATCTCAGCCTAGGCAAAGTCACTGGCTGAAACTCCAGGACTGCTTTTAAATTATATAACCTGAAAATAAAAAATGTACATAATGTAATTGCTATATATTGTGACATGTCAGGAATTTGTTCACTCACCAAAAGGTCCGATCTAGAAAGCTAGGTAAACAGCAGTTAGGGGGTGTTTTTTTTTTTAATTCTCTATTTAGAGGATTGCATCAGTAAGACAGAGGAATAGCACGAATATACGCAGTTAAACAACAAATAGTTTGTTGTACCAATTTTTACAATATGCTCTAGATATGCCAATACAGCATTGGAGAGTTGTTTTTGCAGACAGGTGGCCTCATGCAAACCCAAAAAACAAAAAGTCCTAGGCAGGTGGATCATATCCCTATAAGCATTCCATGCAATCTTTCAGTATTCTAAAAACAAATAAACAGTAAAAAAAACAAAGTATGGACTCAAAAGAATTATTGGTTTCTTTTAAGGTACATTCCCCTTTTTTGATGCGGTTCTTTTAAAGTCTATTACAGACAAAACGCAATCTGCTGCCGGAAAAAGTCCCTGGCCCTTTCAAAAATCCGCACCGGCTCAAAATGCACAGATGTGGACTAGATCCATAGGAAGTCGGTGCGTTTCTGCAAACTGGAAAACACACTGAAACCCACATAAAAGTGTGAACCTAGGATAATAGGAAACTAAAATGCTTTGGAGTCAATACAATTTATCTTTTTTTTTTTAACTAGTAACATACATTTTTTGTTTTTTTTTGTTTTTTTAATCAACGTTTAATATACAGTGTATCCTAGTGCACTAGAGTTTTTTTTTTTTTCTTTTAAGAGAGCACAGCATAAGAGGCTTCCTTTTAGATGTTGTCTCTAATTGAAACATTGTATGAATCTAACCTAATAGTCAGATAATGTGTATAAAATTGCAGCTTGAGCTATTGAGCTCTGTATGAAGCCGTGCTAAAAGTAGAACTATAGATAAAACTTTTTTTCCATTTTGGATAGAGTAAGGGAGGGTTATAACCCGTCAGATTTTTTCCCGCCATCTTTGTCCCATTTCAGGGATTTCATTTCACTTACTGTCTCATAGCCAAACAGGAAGTGGGCGGAAATCCCTGCAGATTAGGAGAATTCCTTGCCCCCCCCCCCTCCACACACACACAAGTCACAAGAGCTAGTTTTGCCATTGGAAGATTTCCCTCTAGTTCTTTTCTGGGAACAACTCCAAATTTGTGATTTTTCTTTATTTTTACTTTCAATTATAATGGTAAACAGGACAAATAGAGAGATAGAGAGGGTAAGGCTGGCCATAGACGGGCCGTTTATCGGGTGAATTGTCGGTCGATAAACAAAAAAAAAAAATCGGTCGTTGCTGTTGCCGATGCCGCCACCAATGTACACGAAAAACGGCCATTTTTGTGGATTTTCCAGCATGACCAATAAAAATAAACGAGAAGATACGCAAAAAACGGCCAACGGGCTGGCCCCGCTAACGGCGTGAATATCGGCCGATTTTTCGTGCAGACAAAAATTTAGTCGATAAACGACCAGTCTATGGCCTGCATAAATCACCCTAATGGGGGCATAGACAGCAATCAAGACCCGACAGGAGTTCTTATCTATCTCCACTCTATCCAAAACTAAGTTTTGCCTTTAGTTATATTTTAATGGACAGGCAAGAAGGGAGCCATTCTACTTGTAGGAAGGTACAGTTTAGTTTATCTGCTGCAGGTGGCGCTCATCTGCAGAAACAATGCAGGTGGAGGAGGAAGTCAAGAGAACCCTAGTTCCTCTATGGTTTCCTCAGTCCATCTTATTGGATGCTAGTGCCCCATGCGACTTTAGTGGCCATCTTGGGTCAGATAGAGTCTATTTAAGACCTTGGCTCCTGGGTGTGGCGTGCATTTCATGTGTGGCTAGAGTAGGGACAGTGCTTAGTATCAGGGCACAGTTCCAGATGAGTAGGGAAAGCGCAGGGACATGTCAACCTTCCTGGAAGCCTCCTCAATGGGGTACAAACCGGTCAGGCAGCATTCCGCCCCTACTGCTACTACTCATCGCTGTTACATCCTGTGAGTGCTCCTGGTCGGGTTGCCTTCCTGCCGGGCTATTATGTATTGCTGAACTTCAGTTTTATTGCAGTTCTGTTTTCTGCAACTGGACTCTGAGTGTTCTCTGCCGCCACACCTCGCTGCACCTACCCACACACTGACTTACTAGTTTGAGCTACTGAGCTTTGCAAACAGCATGCTTTTTTATACGGGGGGGGGGGGTAACAAAAGCCTAGAAAACATACAAAAAAGAGCCAACCTGCTGGATGAAAATATAAATACTCAATTTCTTACACAGTGTTTTTTTATTTAACCAAATTGACTGATTTAGCACTAACTATAATAAAGTAAATATATAAAAGAACAATTTATATTCTGTTTACAAAGTGCCAGCTGCTTAGGGCAAAATCTGCATATACAGTGTGGTGGAGGAAGTTGGGACGTGCTTTTTTAATAGCAGGTAATGGAGTTAGCTGGGCAGTCTCAAGTTCAAATGTTCACAGATTATTAATCTGCCAGGCCACCGACACAGCGTGGGCAGCAGGTCTTTCCCTTCCATTATCAGCCCTTTGCTTTGGCAATGAGAGCGGGAACCGGGTGAATCATTAACAGGCCCGTGACTGACCTTTATGATCCGTATTTGCTCAGTGTGTTGTGCTTAATGCCTCCATCCACCTCAACTATAAAAAAAAAAGTTTACTCCAAGGCTTCAGTTCCTGGAGGCCTGTATGTTTGTCAAGGAGAAAGTGAATTAGAGGGTAAACACAGCCAAAAAAAAAAAAAAAAAGCTCAGGGTAAACCAGCAATTTATGAGCCTCGTGCCAGCACACAGGAGGGGTGGGGCCAGAGTAGGTTCAACAAAGCGCAAAGTAAATGAACAACTTTTACATTGTGTGTGCAGACAACCTAATCTGGGCTGTTCGTTCTCAGAAATGTATATCATGGACTGAGTCACTTTTGGATATTTTTATCCCAACAGCCTTGGCTGCTCCCCTTTAAACACATTCGATTCACTTTAAATTCAACAACATCAATGTCAGACGCATCGGTGTGAATCTAACCCAAATGTTCTGTTCTAGATCCAAGATGCAATTTGGTTTTATTGATTCCTTTCAGCAAAGCCCAGTTACTTTTTGTGAATGACTGACAAAAAAACCCCCTAAAATTAATATCCAGGATTGGAACAGAAGTTTTTTTTCACTGCAAGACCTGAAGTTAAGAGTATAATGAACAAGCAGGGAATTAATTAAACCCCAAGATGACAGACAGCTCGAAAGCACTTAGTGCCTCGCTGAGCCGATGTATTTTGGGCTGAAACCTAGGAGATCTTATCCAAGCCTATTTTTGGACTGACAGCGCATTTTCTTCAGCCGCCCCCTTCCCGTCTGCCGACCTCTCTCCCTCTGTTCACCAGGCAGAGCTCTAAGTGCCCTGGAGGGAGACTCTGCGTCACAAGTAGACTCTGGCATCTATGCCTACCATTGACAAACCAGTGTGAGACAAGAACGTACAAGACAAACGAGACGGTGATTAATTACCTGCTGTAGTCTCCTCGAGCCTCCTGCAAATGAAAACAAAAAAAAGGAGAAAGAAAAAAAAAATAGTTAAAGTGCATCTAAACCCAAGAACAAAAACTATACCATTTTGCAGCTTGACATCCTTTTGGTGGCTGCATTAGTTTTTGTTTGTTAGCCTTTTATTTACTTTCACCAGCTGATCCTTCCAGATCCACATTACATATTATTATTATACAGGACTCCCGATTGCCCAGCGCATCAAATTCAAATGACTACAAAGCCATTCACAATGCCGCCCCAAACTACCTAAATGACCTGATACCCAACTACCACCCTACCCGTGCCCTTCGCTCCTCACAGGACCTCCTACTTTCTAGCTCCCTGGTCTCCTCCTCCCACGCCTGTCTGCAGGACTTCTCCAGGACTTCCCCCATCCTCTGGAACTCCCTACCCCAATCCATCAGACTGTCACCTACCCTCCTCACCTTCAGGCGCACCCTGAAAACCCATCTTTTCAGGGAAGCCTACCCCACCCTCACCTAACAACCGATCTCCTCCACTTCTCCCACCACTCCATCCCCCACAGCCATTTCCTCCTGTACCACTATCCCCTCCCTCCTAGATTATAAGCTCCAAGGAGCAGGGCCCTCGAACCCCTCGTGTATTGTATTGTTACTGTTTTGTCTCATGTTCTGTCCCCCTTGCTATTGTACAGCACTGAGCAAACCCTCTGGCGCTATATAAATACTGTATAATAATAATATATAGCGCCAACAGTTTGCGCAGCGCTTTACAAATGTAAGGAAGACCGTACAATTACAATACATTTCAGTACAGAAGGAATATGAAGGGCATATTCTAGGGTGACAACACTCTTTCGCTGTACTGTATTTATGGAGGAGCAGTGTCACCTTAGGATAGGAAGTGCGTTAGGATTCATATCTTATAGACAGAATTGGATAACCTGAATGCACAGGAAATTATCAGTTCACAAGATTTCTGGCAGGATCAACAGGTATTGCTTAAAATGGTTGCAAGCCCTTACATATACTGTACCCATTGAAGTGACTGGCCTCGGGTGATACACAAAGATGAAACAAATCCTCCTACATACGTTCTCCCTGTTTATCTGCAGCCATTTCCTCTATAAAGTCAAGGTTCAGGATTTATACAGCTTGTCTGAACTTTCAGAAAGCAGGAGGCAGAGAGCTGAAATTACATACCGCAGAGCTCAGTGAGAGAAGGGCGTACCCTCTTCATGCATTACCGGGGCAAAAAAAAACAAACTTATTAAAAAGCATAAAAGTGCATACTCACAAACCAAAAGGAGATATTGAAACAGAGACAAAAAGCCGAAACGCGTCAGATAACTACATCAAGGGTCTCCCGCTATCTGGGACTGTTACCACTGGCTTTTTGTCTTTGTTTCAATATCTCCTTTGGTTTGTGAATATGCACTTGTATGCATTTTAATAAATTTGTTTTTTTACCACGGTAATGCATGAAGAGAGTGCGCCCTTCTTTTGATTTTCTTCACCAGTACCAAGGTTTCCTGATTTTTCAAGGGCTGCACCTCAGAGAATGACAGATACATTACCCCCAGTTAGCATGAAGATTTGAGCGCTGGTTTCGTTTTTCTTGAGAGGAGCTCTGAGAATTGATTGGAGGGAAGGGACACAA
The DNA here is from genome assembly GCF_062004578.1 of Staurois parvus. Lineage (NCBI taxonomy): Eukaryota > Metazoa > Chordata > Amphibia > Anura > Ranidae > Staurois > Staurois parvus. The sequence goes on along the minus strand of NW_028317920.1, from coordinate 3,176,530 downwards.
CCCACTTCCCACAGCAAACAGGAACAGAGCTTAGGCTGTCAATCACAAACTGTGTGCTGGAGCTCCATCCCCGTCACCTTTTGTCTCTTGATGTCAGGAAAACTTCTCAGAAGTGACTCATGCTGATAGCAGGAGAAGGAGGCAGCAGACAGAAATGACACCTAATGCTCTGGATTGAGACAAGTACACACTATAGAGGGATATTCTTTGTTCATATTTCATGTCTGAGGTTTATAACCACTTTAATGAACAGATGTAACAAAACCCTTTCAATGGTATATTTACCAGGCCAAAAGGCAACAAATAGGAGCAGTTTATTGTTACTGTTTACAGAACCCTGCAAAAGCTTTACAGCATTCTATGACAACATGGTGCTCTCCATCTTCTGTATAATTAATGCTCAACAAGAAGTTTAGCAAAACTCAGCAGGAAGAAAAACTGAAGTAGCACACTACTGTTTACAATAAAAAGGGCAATAAAAGTATTTAACACGTTTCGGAGGGGTTCAAAAATACCACCTTCATCAGGGCTTGCAATAGGAAACAATGTAGCAGGGCTGAATAATACCTGGACCTTGAATAGTGTTTTACCCAGTGTGATACTCTTCACAGATTTTGTCAACAGCTAGCTTGGCAACAAGTTGGCTCAGTTTATTGTCCCTTTGATCTGTGCAGGAATAAACATGTATCTGGACTACTGAACAACAGTGTAGCACCTCATATCTTTTTGCTGTTTTGCACTACAAACCAAGGAAACTGAAGATCTGCTGGGGTGTAGAAGCTCCCTGCCTATTAACCAGGTCATTTACACCAACATCATTAGACGGCAATTGGACAGCATCACCGACTGGACAACTTTGTGGGTTCAGCACTATCCTTCCACTTTCCCAAATATTGCAATACGTTTTGCCAGTTACAGTCCAAGTTTCTGTAGAACAAAATATGTTATGCATTCTAAATGGTTCAAACACAACACCAGTCAGCTGTTGGCCAAGCTGAACCATGCATTGAGGAGATTGGTATGCTACGTGACAACCTCCCATGTGTGGAGCACAAATGATCCCTTTGGTGCACTGTGAAGGACGGTCCCTGCTAATAAGGCAAAATATTAAAGTCAGCCCAATATACTGATATCTCGTTTTAGTGCATTAATGGGGAGTTTGCCCCATGTGGATGTGAATGTCTTTAGAGAAGTAAAAAGGTCTAGCCATCTTTTGCCAAATAATCAGATGAGTCTGAGAAACTACCAGCAGATATCAGCAGCTGCACAGAAGTAGGTTAAGTCATTTTAGTGTTTTATATGCTTTGTATTGACTTTGGGCACTTACAAAAAGCAGGGAGGAGATGAGACTGCATTCAACATGGTGAAGGACAGAACAGTTCATAAACTTTTTTTTTGGGGAGGGTCCCAGAAAGACCTATAAGATGTAGTTTGGTTAACCGGGTTCCTATCTTGGTATGGAACCATACGATGTCTTGAGTTGCCTCAATGAAAAGGTTTAATTTGTACAGTGTGATGTGATCAAAGGTTAGTATGGAACCCTAATAGGTCTTCGGTTGCTTTAATAAAAGGGCCTCATGTGTATGATTAGGTGCTACCCAAGATTGATAGCATCATGAGAGGTCTTCTGGAGCCTCCATAAAATGGTCTAATTGGTATGGGGTGGTGCTGTCCAAAGTTGGAATGGAACCAACCAAAATGAGAGGTTTCAATCAACGTTGATCTCTTCTGGGTTGGCAAAACTTTAGGAAGAGCTGTGCTAACCTCCAGTCATTTTTTCCTGGTTAAGTAACTTTAGGTATGTTATTTTCTAGAGTTGTTACATCTACAGTCTAGTGTGTGGCTTCCTCGCTTTCAAATAAGACCACGGACTCTACTAATATTTCAGAAACAGGATTGTAGGAATTCCTGTTTGCTAGTTAGCGGATTAAGAATGTACATTGAGGGAGTTTGCTTAGGTTACCTGTTCCACCTTTTGCCATTTATACATTGATGAGTTTTTAGTCACTCTTTGATGTACAATTCTCACATTGTTGAGTACTATTCTACTGTCCTGTGTGTACCACCATTTAATTATCTTAAAAGGGCAAAGAGACCAAACTAAGAAATCACCTGTTTAATTATCTTTAAATGGCAAGAGAAGATCACTTACACAACAGAACATAGGCAAAAAAGTCAAAGTCCTTAGATCCATTTTTCTGGTAAAAAGTCAGTCTGCTGTGAAGGTCATTTTATTAAAAATAAAAATTTTTTTTTTTAAGAAAGCACTGACTTCCAATCACACATTTCTAAGGGTCAATGTACACTGGCTTAAAAAAAACGCCAGTGCTCTTGGCAGAAAAAAAAGAAGCTAATTTTGAGTGTTTTTTTGTACTAGCACTTAGGAGTGTTTAGTGTTTTTTTCCTGCCAGAAAACTGCTCTCAAAAACACAAACCAGAAGGTTTCTTTTTCTGCCTCTAAACGCTGAGCCTAAAATATGCCTGTAAACAATCTAATGTGCATGGACACATAGGAATATTATTATTATTAATTTTATTACAATACAGGATTTATATAGCACCAACAGTTTGCGCTTTACAATATATTACATAGTTACATAGTTAGCCTGGCTGAAAAAAAGACAAAAGTCCATCCAGTTCAAAACCATTAAAAAAAAAAAAAAAATTATAAACCTATACCCACAGGTGATCCAGATGAAGGCAAAAAAACCCAGCAAGGCATAATCCAATTTGCTCCTGCAGGGTAAAAAATTCCTTTCCTGATCCCCTGAGGGATATAAAAGGGAGACAGGACAATTACAATACATTTCAGTATAGAAGGAATAGGAGGGCCTTGCTCATGGAGCTTACAATCTAAAGGGATAACATTAGTTGCTTCTACAGGCAAAACACTAATCTCCTCTAGGATCAACTTTTTTTAGATCCAGTAGGCATGGACCCTTAAAGGTGGGACGCAAGGTCCATGGTTAGCATTAGGCAGGATGTAGACATTAGATAACCATTGGACTGAACAACAGTGTGGCCCCTTTCACACAGGGAGGATTCTGTTGCGATCAGCAGATCTATGAGCTGATTGAAGCAGAGTGTTTAGATGCTCTATGGGTGGCCAGGTGTAAATGGACTCCACTGTACATTCACACACAGCTACCTCGAATCTGCTCCACCTAAACAAAAGAGGACAGAGACCTCTCCTGTTTTTTTTAACAGGCCTGATCAGACCTGGAGGTAGACAGGCATAAATGGACACAAGACCGTTTACACCTGCCTGTCCGTATCGATGAATCGATCTTCTGATCAGGTCTGCCTGAAAAACTGAGAGGAAGACCTAATCGGAACGCTCATCTGAAAGGGGCTGTACACGTTTTTTGGGTGACTTTTACCCCAAACTGAAGCACTGCAGTTAGGGTGCGGTTATTGTGTGCAGGCAATCCAAGCACTAAAGAGGACAATCGCGATTTGGCAAGGTTTTCCAATATGGCCAATTGCTAAAAAGGACAATTTCACCTTTGGTAAAGTTGTTTTTTAAGTACACCCTTCCCCACCCCAAGTGTAATCCGCCTAGTAAAATACTTACCTTCTTCCCAATTTTCCTCAATCTTCATGGTGCAGCCCTGTCAATGGATAAGCAGTACTCTGTTTGCCAGGGCCAGCAGTTGAATAAAATTAGGATTTTAACAGCCATCTGCACTGAGTAGATGCTACTAGGGGAGGGGGTCATCTTTTTTAAAAAAAAAAATCAACTATGATTAAAGCTGTCCTTTAGGCTGGGTTCACACTGATGCGGTGCAGAAGTCACAGCGGTTTCTGTGCAAATTCCGCACCGCATCACAATTGCACCCCATCCATGTGAACCGCTGCGGGTGTGTATGTTAAGTAAACAACACCCGGTGTGATGTACAGAATCGGATCGCATAGGTGTGAATAACCATGTGATCAAATTTAAGTGCGGACAACAAAAAAAAGGGTCCTGCACCTTTTTGGTGCAGATGCGGTACAATTTGAGCCATCCAAAATGTATGGCTCAAATCGACCAGAATAAGCATGTGATTTGCACAGGAATGCGGTGCGGTTCCTGTGCGAATCACATGCGATATGGTGCACCGCATCAGTGTGAACCCAGGCAGAAGGTGTGCTAAACACAGGGCTTTTTTTCTAAAAAAAAAAAAAACAGGAGCAGGAACTCCCCTCTTTTGAGTCACGTCTTGTCTCCGCCACCCTACTCACCTCCCAGTACCGCTCCTTTTAGAGAATACAGAGCCAAGTTTCAATTGGTGGCACTAAATAATTTGTATGGAATTTGTTAATGATAACAAGAAAAGCAGAAAATAGATCCCCCGCAGCCAGCAACAACAGACCACCCAGGTAACTGTGGGTATAGGATTATAACTTTATTTTTTTAATGGTTGAACTCGATGGACTTTTGCCTTTTTTCAGCCAGGCAAACTATGTAACTATATTCCTCCTGCAACAATGCACCCCCAAAACAAAATACCACCCTAGCAACAATAGACCCCTAGCAGCTACAGCTCCCTGCTAAATCTCCCAGCAGCCAGCATCAATAAACTCTCCAGCAGCCAGCAACAATCAACAATAGAACCCCTCCCTCAACAGTAAATCCCTTCCAGCAACAATAGACCCCCTTCAGTGACAACAGATCCCCCAGCAGCCAGCAAGAATAGATCCTCCACCACCCCTTGCCATCACATACATTCAGTGCTGGAAGTTCTGGAACTGCTTTCCTCCATGTTCCCTGGCTAAACAACACTTATAACATAAAATATTGCTTAGAAGGACACTGTCCATTTATGGATGAAAAATATATTTCTATGGACTTGCGGATGTAAACAGATGAACTTTTTACATCCGTTTTTTTTTTTTTTTTAACGGAAGAAAACCCTATTTTTCTTCAGCAAAAAACACTGGAATAGACGAAAAACGGATGTCAACAGATGTAAACAGACCAAAAACGGATGTAGGTGGATGAAAACGGATCTAAACGGATGAAAACCAGATGTAAATGGATCTAAACAGATGAAAAACGGATGTAAACAGATCTAAACGGATGAAAAAATGGATGTAAACGAATGACAAATGGATGTAAACAGATCTGAATGGATGAAAAATGGATGTAAATGGACGAAAAAACATGTAAACTCATCCATTTTTTGTTTGAAAAAGCATAACTGAACTGAAGAAAAAAAAAAACAGAATGCCCATGTGAAAGGGCCCTTACAGTATTGCCTATGAAAAACAAAGCAATGGGTCCACTTTAATGTCAGCCGCACATGCTCACCTCTCCTTCACTCTTCCACCACCACATAGAGTGTTAGCCCCGTGTAAGCACCAAATCACAACTTGAAGCTTTTACAGGGTTGAATACTCTCTTCCTGCCATCAAGTGATGCATCTGCAGCCAATCACAAAGCCCCGTGCTGTCACATGGAAGGCATGAAAGTAAGCCATCTGCTCAGAGGCAAGAGGGAGCACAAGAAAGAGTAGGTGCAGCTGGTAGGGCCCCCATTAAAGTGACCCTGCTGCTTTGTCCTGCATGAACACCTCACAGGTTGGCTTTAACCCTTTGAGGACCAAGGGACGTATTTGTCCCATGTTTTTAATTGCCTGTATCATCTGATTAAGAACTTAAAATACTTTTTTTTTTTTTTGGTTTGAGTCAAAATATTAGTTCTTATCAACAAATGGATCTAGCTTTTTGCCAATTATTTCATGAAATGGCTTAGTTACAGCAACTGAAGTGTACGAACTTTAAAAACAAAAAATTGATTCTTTTGGCGTTCCGTAATCTTATGGTCCTCAAAGGGTTAAGGGGCCTTAAATGTTACCGAAGTCTGATGAATCAAGGCCAATATCGTTGCTGTTAATTGAATTTAAATAAAATATCGTGGAGGACAGTAACATTTACTGACATTCTCCAATTCTGATCTCTATCCTGTAGACAAACTACCTCCACCATACCAGAGTAGGGAAGTCATGAAATATTTATATCCCCGGGCTGACTCACAACCTGTGCGCTATGCAGAATTTAATATTTATACGTTTTCTGCATTTTAGAGAAGGGCTGGTCAGCCTAGAGAGACTGAGACAACACTAAGACTTGTTTTTGATACAACGCACAAGACTTGTCTCATCAGCGCTGCGATCTTGAAACTCAGGAATGGAAAATATGTCACCACATCTGGGTGTCAAAGAGAATCTTATCTACAAGTTTGCTGCATCTTTTAAACTCCCTGCAGACTTGAAATAAATGGAGCACTATCTCAAAGCAATGTGGAATACCAAAATGTGTTTAAATGTACACAGATCACAAGGAATTTAAGTTGCCCGTAGATTTAAAGCACACCTGTCATACAGATAACAAAAGAACAATAATATAACCCCCATAGCTGCATAGGGGGCACAATCATCCCAGCATTTTGAGTTACTGACTGCATCCTTTCTGTGTCATGGCAGCTCCTTGGAACACCTGAACATCTGGAGCAGGGTTTCTCAACCAGGGCTCCATGGAACTCAAGGGTTCCTCCAGAGGTTGCTAGGGGTTCCTTGAGCAATTAGCAATTTCTGCCTCTCAGATAAGTTCCCACTGACACCATTGATCTTTTTAGCCATCTGTAGGGTGTTAATTCTTCCCAATGACCACAAGGAGAAGGAGCATTCTCCCCACTGACCATCACACTAATGTATCATGAGTTGTAGATATAGTAATTTTTAGCAGGGATTACCTGAGACCAGAAAGTTATTTCAAGGGTTCCTCTATGTTGAAAAGGTTGAGAAAGGCTGATCTGGAGACAAATGTGTCCCTCTGACACTCTACGATTAAGTGCACAGAGACCCATCAAGACAAAGCAAGCCATGGGGCAGGGTATGTACAGGTGAAACTCGAAAAATTAGAATATCGTGCAAAAGTTCATTTATTTCAGTAATGCAACTTGAAAGGAGAAAGTAATATATGGGATAGACTCATTACATGCAAAGCAAGATAGTTCAAGCCGTGATTTGTCATAACTGTGATGATTATGGCTTACAGCTCATGAATACCCCAATTCCACAATTGCAGAAAATTAGAATATTCCATGCAATCAATAAAACAAGGATTGTACATAGAACAATATCAGACCTCTGAAAAGTAGAAGCATGCATATGTACTCAGTACTTGGTTTGGGCCCCTTTTGCAGCAATTACTGCCTCAATGCGGCGTGGCATGGAAGCTATCAGCCTGTGGCACTGCTGAGGTGTTATGGAAGACCAGGATGCTTCAATAGCGGCCTTCAGCTCTTCTGCATTGTTCGGTCTCATGTCTCTCATCTTTCTCTTGGCAATGCCCCATAGATTCTCTATGGGGTTCAGGTCAGGCGAGTTTGCTGGCCAATATAGCACAGTAATCTCATGGTCATTGAACCAGGTTTTGGTGCTTTTGGCAGTGTGGGCAGGTGCCAAGTCCTGCTGGAAAATGAAGTCAGCATCCCCATAAAGTTTGTCTGCGGAAGGAAGCATGAAGTGCTCCAAAATCTCCTGGTAGACAGCTGCGTTGACCCTGGACTTAATGAAGCACAGTGGACCAACACCAGCAGATGACATGGCTCCCCAAATCAACACATACTGTGGAAACTTCACACTGGACTTCAAGCATCTTGCAGTGTGTGCCTCTCCATTCTTCCTCCATACTCTGGGTCCTTGGGCCTCTCCATTCTTCCTCCATACTCTGGGTCCTTGGGCCTCTCCATTCTTCCTCCATACTCTGGGTCCTTGGGCCTCTCCATTCTTCCTCCATACTCTGGGTCCTTGGTTTCCAATTGAGATGCAAAAGTTGCTCTCATCGGAAAAAGAGGACTTTGGACCACTGAGCAACAGACCAGGTCTGTTTTTCTTTAGCCCAGGTAAGACGCTTCTGACGTTGTTTGTTGTTCAGGAGCGGCTTGACAAGAGGAATATGACATTTGAAGCCCATGTCCAGGATCCGTCTGTGTGTGATGGCTCTTGATGCACTGACTCCACCCTCAGTCCACTCCTTGTGAATGGCCTTTTCCTGACAATCCTCTCCAGGCTGCGGTCATCCCTGCTGCTTGTGCACCTTTTTATTCCACATTTTTCCCTTCCACATAACTTTCTATTAATGTGCTTTGATACAGCACTTTGGGAACATCCAACTTCTTTTGCAATTACCTTTTGAGGCTTTCCCTCCTTATGGAGGGTGTCAATGATGGTTTTCTGCACAACTGTCAGGTCAGCAGTCTTTCCCATGATTGTGATTCCTACTGAACCAGACTGAGAGACCATTTAAAGGCTCAGGAACCCATTGCAGGTGTTATGGCTTAATTAGCTGATTAGAGTGGGACACTTTGAGCCGAGAATATTGCACCTTTTCACAATATTCTCATTTTCTGAAATTGTGGATTTGTAGTTTTCATGAGCTGTAAGCCATAATTATCACAATTATGACAAATCATGGCTTGAACTATCTTGCTTTGCATGTAATGAGTCTATCTCATATATTAGTTTCACCTTTTAAGTTGCATTACTGAAATAAATGAAATTTTGTACCATATTCTAATTTTTCGAGTTTCACCTGTATAGCCAAACATATCACAAACTCAGCAGTTGTATGGGATCTATGCTGTGCTACCATATTGCAGAAGGACAGCAGTCAAAAACTACTGTATGGAGACACAGAGGAGGGTTCTTCTTATGCAGTTATAGGATAAAGTCACAGTTCAAGTGATTTTTTTTGGCATGATGAGCACATGTAAAATCGCTAAAAACTGTAGAGGAAATGCCGCTCTTCTGACCAGCTAAACCATGCCTACTGACGCATTTCACCCTGCCGACTGGGGATTAGTCATAGGGATAAGGGATACACATGAAAAAAAAACTGTGCCTGGTTCAGTGGCAAAGTATGTTTCATGAGCTTCTTTGGCATGACGAACACATGTAAATCGCTAAAAACTGTAGAGGAAGTGCCACTTTTCTGACCAGCTAAACTATGCCTACTAACGCATTTCACCCTGCCTACTAGGAATAAAAAACAACTGTGCCTGGTTCAGTGGCAAAGTATGGTACATGAGCTTCTTTGGCATGTAAATCGTTTAAAGATAAGAAAAAAAAAAGGCAAGTGGGAATGCGTGAAATGTGAACAGGGCCTAATAGATTTTTGAATGATGGTTCATACAAACATTCGTACCAACATTTTCGGTGCATTCAATGACCTAATGAATGTCATTCAAAAGAACTTTAAAATTTCATATGCTTCTAACAATCAATTTTGGAATGAACGGACTTCCTGAAGCGAAAATCACATACCCTGTTAGAAATTGTTTGTTCGAGAAAAAAAAAATAAAGATTTCCATCCCATTCTTTAAAAACATTTCATCGTGGAGACTGAAAACGAACGTCATTTTGACCCCAGTGGCAAATTAAGAAACGGAACGAACGTTCTTAAAACAAAACATTTCCAATGGGATTCCAGTAGTGTACGGCCAGCTTTAGCTCACAAAACATTTTACACATTTTAGCTGCAGTTTGACTTTCATTTTCTCCAATCAAAAGGAGAACACGGATTTCTATTTTAATTGCGCCTCTGTTGTGGCTTATCTTCATGGATCGCTGGCTGCAGCACTCGGGGCAAACACCATGACCATTCACATGTAGGAAAACCTAGCAACACATACACAAATAATGTACGAACTACATTCATCTCGCTGACTTTTACTAAAACATAAGCTATTTATACTTTGCAGATTATTAAACAGCTGTAAGGCCTCGTGCACAAGGGACAATTGACTTTTTCTTTTTTTTTCTACCTCTAAACGCCCCTCCATGTTAGTCTGTGTCCATGCACACATACTGAAGACATCTACAGGAGTTTAGAGAGAAAACATTTAGAGGAATACCGTATTTTCCGGCGTATAAGACGACTTTTCAACCCATGAAAATCTTCTGAAAAGTCGGGGGTCGTCTTATACGCTGGTATACGGCGAGCCGGTGTCAGGGCGGCACTTTTTCGAGGGGCGGGGCCGCCCCCCCTCCTCCTCCAACGGGCACTAAGTACAGGGGTGGGCAGAGGGGCTGCTGTACCTTACCTGGCTCCGGTCCCGATCCCAGGACGATCTGGTCCAGGAAGCGCGGCTGCTCCTTCTTTCAGTTCGGCCGCTCGATGGTCGCTCGGCTCCGCCTTCTCACCGGTGATTGGGCGCCACCACTGGAAAGGCACACAGGCGGCCAATCACGGGCGAGGAGGCGGAGCCGAGCGGCCCCGCGAAAATCGAGCGGCCGAACTAAAAGAAGGAGCAGCCGCTCCTCTCCCCCACTGACACTAACGATAGGGCACTATTCCTCCTCTACACTGACACCAACGATGAGGCACTGTTCTCCCCACTGATACCAATGATGGGGCACTATTCCTCCTCCCCACTGACACCAATGATGGGGCGCTATTCCTCCCACTGACACCAATGATGGGGCGCAATTCCTGCCACTGACACCAATGATGGGGCGCAATTCCTGCCACTGACACCAATGATGGGGCGCTATTCCTCCCACTGACACCAATGATGGGGCGCTATTCCTCCCACTGACACCAATGATGGGGCGCTATTCCTCCCACTGACACCAATGATGGGACGCTATTCCTCCCACTGACACCAATGATGGGACGCTATTCCTCCCACTGACACCAATGATGGGACGCTATTCCTCCCACTGACACTAATGATGGGACGCTATTCCTCCCACTGACACCAATGATGGGGCGCTATTCCTCCCACTGACACCAATGATGGGGCGCTATTCCTCCCACTGACACCAATGATGGGGCACTATTCCTCCCACTGACACCAATGATGGGGCACTATTCCTCCCACTGACACTAATGATGGGACACTATTCCTCCCACACTGACACTAATGATGGGGCACCATCATTGGTGTCAGTGGGAGGAATAGTGTCCCATCATTGGTATCAGTTGGAGGAATAGTGCCCCATCATTGGTGTCAGTGGCAGGAATAGTGCCCCATCATTGGAGTCAGTGGATGAAATAGTGCCCCATCATTGGTGTCAGTGGGAGGAGTAGTGCCTGATCATTGGTGTCAGTGGGAGGAATAGTGTCCCATCATTGGTGTCAGTGGGAGGAATAGTGTCCCATCATTGGTGTCAGTGGGAGGAATAGTGCCCCATCATTGGTGTCAGTGGGAGGAATAGTGCCCCATCATTGGTGTCAGTGGGAGGAATAGTGTCCCATCATTGGAATACCATACTGAAATAGCATACCATATTGAAATCAAATCTGATGTTTTTTTATTTGGTGTGCGTTGGAAGAGGGGTAGTCTTATACGGCGAGTATAGCTCAAATCCTATATTTTAACAGGAAAAGTAGGGGGTCGTCTTATACGCCGGCAAATACGGTAAATAAAACACGTCCCTTGTAAGTCCAGGAGAGGAGCCTTAAGGTAAACAAAATGCCGACGCACCTAAATGCATCTAAACGCTAGGCACGTTTACCGTTGGAGCGTTCATTTGAACAAATTAATATTCAGGACAGTGGAATCAATACGCAGCCAAACACCTGATGCACCTAAATGTGTTTGCAAAACGAACCTTTGGGTGCCTTTTTTACGCTGCTTTTTTTTCACTATCTGTCAGAAGAAAAAGCATTAAAGTGTTACTAAACCCACAACAGTAAAATCAGTCTGTAGATGCAGTAAAGCATACTTGATATACTCCCTGTGGAACCTAAGGGGTTAATCCTCGGCATTGTGTAAAAAGGCTGTTTGATCCTCTCTTCTCTGTTCCTCCCCTTTTTCAAGTGATCACCTCTTATCTCCTGATAAGATAGACTGAAACATAGGCATTTTTCACATGCTCAGTTTGGTGTGTATTGCTAGAGAGGTGTTTTTTCTTGGGAGAGTGCATGTGATCAGCACAGGACCAATCAGCACTGTCCAGACAGAGGTCAGGGGTTCTGCATCCTCCTAGAGCAGAAAGAAAACTCTTTCTACAAGCTTTAGCTAGCACTGGGCTGGACACTGATAAAAGCCACAAGACTGCTCTAACTGCTAATGAGAAAAGGTATTTAGCAGTTTATATTTACTAAACTAATTGCATTTCCATGTTCTGTGTACTGTGGGAGACCAGATATAGTGAATGAAGGGTCCGGGGAGACCAGATATAGTGAATGCAGGACCGGGGAGACCAGATATAGGGAATGCAGGGTCCGGGGAGACCGGATATAGCGAATGCAGGGTCCGGGGAGACCGGATATAGCGAATGCAGGGTCCGGGGAGACCGGATATAGCGAATGCAGGGTCCGGGGAGACCGGATATAGCGAATGCGGGGTCCGGGGAGACCGGATATAGCGAATGCAGGGTCCGGGGAGACCGGATATAGTGAATGCGGGGTCTGGGGAGACCGGATATAGCGAATGCGGGGTCCGGGGAGACCGGATATAGTGAATGCGGGGTCCGGGGAGACCGGATATAGCGAATGCGGGGTCCGGGGAGACCGGATATAGTGAATGCAGGGTCCGGGGAGACCGAATATAGCGAATGCAGGGTCCGGGGAGACCGGATATAGTGAATGCAGGGTCCGGGGAGACCAGATATAGCGAATGCAGGGTCATGGGTTTAGTAACACTTTAAGGAGAGCTGGGCAACCCCCAGTGTGCATGAGGCCCAAAGCTGACAAAAAAGCTAAACACAGACAGACTACAAATATGAGAGCTGTTTTACCTGCTAAACTATTTGCATTTCTGTCCATTTGTTCTGCAGATGTGCACAGCTCTACCATAGTTGAAGAGGGGACCTATTCTTTTTCTGCGGCAGTTTCACTTTCATTTACAGGTCCCCACCCCCACTCTGACTGGACAGTGAAAGGAGGAGTAGCAGACTGGTAAGCTCATCTCTTTGTTACTTTGCTCTCTCTCTATTAGCAGGCTCATTGCACTGCAGCATAACTAATTGGTGCTGCTTCTCCTATCGGTCGGAGCCCTGCTGTACAGGGACTGCAAGAGGCTGATGGCAAGTCCAAGTACTTATACTGCTTCTTCTTTTTTTAAAAAAAGACCTCTTTCCAGCTGGTGGGAAAAAGTCCTTTAAAATGTTATAATGTCAGAGGTATGGGCTTCCTGGTCATGTAACAATGTGAAATTTATTTAAAAAAGCAAAAACATACTCACAAGCCAAAAAGGTCATAAAAACTGAGACGTCAAAGGATGCCAGTCGCGGACAGCATGGGTCCTCGGGTAAAGTGCTAATGCGTTTCTGGAGTTGAACTCCCTTCTTCGGAGCAATAGATCATCTATTGCTCTGAGGAAGGGAGTTCGACTCCCGAAACACTTTAGCACATTACCCGAGGACCCATGCTGTCTACGACTGGCATCCTTTGACTTCTTGCCTCAGTTTTTATGACCTTTTTGGCTTGTGAGTAATTTTTTGCTTTTTTAAATAAATTTCACATTATTACGGTAATGGACAAGGAGAGTGCGCCCTATTTTGTTCTTTTCTGCTAGTATCCAGATTCCTCGATCTACCAAGGGCGGCACCTCAGCAAGTGCAAGATTCCATTTTGAGTGCAGCAAGAGAGATTTGAGTGCAGGTTTATGGTTACTGTTGGACTTCCTGGTCATGTGATCACAGGCTCCCAATCATAAACAGTGACTGGGCATAGTCTTTGGCAGCATGTTCACCAAGTGACTGCGCTCCCAGCACAAACAAGGGACACTATGTATGTATGTATGTATGTATGTGGCAGGTTGGTGTTACAGCCCACCAACGCTACATGTACTGTATCCGTACCTCTAGTAGTGAGGCTCCATTAACACTTGTGCGACTCCAAAGGTGCATGATTTCCAGTGCGACTTTGGCGTGTGAAAATGTGACTTTGATATTACTTTGATGCCACTTTACACTCTCTGGCACTCAAGTCGCATCAAAGTAGTGCAGGGACCTTTTCAAAGTCCCTGCGACTTTAAGTCACCTAGATCTGAACGAATGCCATTGAAAACAATGGGCTGCAAATTGTCATACGATGTGACCAAAGTCGCATGACAAGCTGCACAAGTGTGAACGGAGCCTAAGGGGTAAATGATGCATTCATTACTACAGTGCTGTATACATTTTTGTCTTTTATATCTGCCTGGAGTTCAGCTACCTCCTACTTGCTGGCCTTGAAATAACTGTGCAGCAAAAAAAAAAAAAATGTTTATCTCCTATTACGGTTTATACTGTATAAGAGATTAAATATTTTTTATCTTAGATTTGTTTTATGTTTGAGTTTGGTTCTGGATTGCAACAATCAGTAACAGAAACCTCACCACTGCTTTGAGTTGCAACTTCATGTACATTGCAGACAACTGCTGCTCTGCGACCAATGACAAGTCAGCGGCCAAAACATTTCTGAGCCTCACTGCAGCAATTCGCCACATTCAACCTCTGTGTAGCTTAGGAGTACGGTCCCACTCAAAAAGCTAGCTTTTGATTGGTCACTCTGGGGTAGTGCCCACTACAGCATTCAGTGTTGCATTCAATAGAAGTTTGGATTTAGGGTGATGCCATTTATTAATTAATTAGACTGCCATGCAAGCTTTAGAAACACGCTGGCTTTTTATTTTAGACAATATGAATCCACAGAGAAACACGCATTTTATACATGAAATAATGAAGAGGTACGGAGCGGTATTTACTACAGCCCAATAACTTGATTAAAGGGTAAGTTCACCATTTCACAAAATATAAAAAAGGTAGACTAACTCCAATGTACTGGCCACTCCTCTGGAGCTCGCTGCACATAATGGTCATGATGCCCATGTGGTGATCTGTACACTGCAACACACAACCCTGGAGTGAGTATCCATCATAATACAAGTGTGGAAAAAGGGAATGTCCCAGGGGCCGCACATCCAGCAAAACCTAGCGGATTCTGTTGTAAAAGCAACCTCAGCCCGGACTGCATCCAGACCATGGTCCCGACGCGTTTCGTCCCACCCACAAGGCTTAGTCAGGGACGCCCATGACTAAGCCCGTGAACAGGGCGAAACGTGAGCGTAAGCGTGGCTTGGACAGAGTCTGGGCTGAGGCTGCTTTTACCACACAAACCGCTAGGTCTTGCTGGATGTGTGGCACTGCTTTATCTGTGCTTGCTGAGCTCTCCCCTTGTTTGTACCCCAAGCATGAGTTACCAGACCTGGACAGACAGAAGCCTGGAGTGGTACCTCCAATCTTTGGTGTGGATATCCATCATAATGCTCTCAATGGCAAGTACTCATTGTGACTATGTGACCATACTGACCAATGAGAAGTGCTTCTTCTTTTTGGGACACCATACAGGAAGCTCCAGATACCCTTCTCATTGGTCAACATAGTCATGACCAATCAGTGCTTGCCATTGAAAGCATTATGATCGATGCTCACTCCAGGGCTGTGGGTTGCGGCTACATCAGTAGCATGGGGCATCACAGCTGCTATGTGCAGCGAGGTCTAGGGGCACCATGGTCGCTATGTGTGGTGGTTGCTATAGTGCTGAATTTATACAGCTTGTCTGAGATTTCAGAAAAAAGGAGGTAGGGAGCTGAAATTACACTCTTCAGAGTTAGGAGAGGTGATTGGAAGAAAGGGACACACCCTCCTCCTCGCAGCTCACAGGAACAGAGCTGAGGCTGTCAATCAGCTGGAGGTCCCTCTACTGTCACCATTTATCTCTTGGTGTCAGGAAAACTTGTCAGAAGTGACTCATGCTTATAGCAGAGGAAGAAGGCATCAGACAGAAATTAAACTTAGTGCTCTAGAAAGAGACAAGTGCACACTATAGAGATATGCTTTGTTCGTATTTTATATCTGAGGTTTACAACCAATATAAGTCCCTCAAACATATAAACTTCCTCTTGACAATGCCATCACCACCTGCTAATGAAGATATTATTTTATTTTCCCCCAGGTATTTATATAGCGCTGTCAATCTACACATTGCTTTACATACTGTACATTGACATCAGTCCCTGACTTCAAGGAGCTTACAATCTAAGGTCCCTAACTTACATACTGCCCACATGGAAGAAAAATATATTTTCAAAATATTCTTCACAAATATATTGACATATATATGAAATAGTACAACTTTGGCCAAATTCAATATATATATATACACATATATATATACATACATACATACACACACTGTATGTTAAAATGTGGTTTTCTATATATTACAAAATATATGAAAAATATATTATTTTTAAATATATTCTTCAGATTTTTTTTAACACATAAAAAAGTCATTTTAAACATATATTTTATTTTTACATATATTTGTAAATGCATTCCAAAAATGTAGATTAAATGTATTTTTAAAGACACAGTCTATTTGAAAAATATTTTTCATATATTTTGTAATATATAAAAAATGCATTTCAACATACAGTATATATATATATATATATAGGTGTTGAAATGCATTTTTAATCTACATTTTTGGAATGCATTTACAAATATATGTAAAAATAAAATATATGTTAAAATCATTTTTTATATGTTATAAAGAATTTATTTAGAAAAATATATTTTTAAAAATATTTTTCATATATTGTGTAATATATAAAAAAAAACACATTTTAACGATTGTAAGCTCAAAAGAGCAGGCCCTCGAACCCCTTGTGTAGTGTATTGTTACTGTCTTGTCTCATGTTCTGTCGCCCTTGCTACTGTACAGCGCTGAGCATACCCCTTGGTGCTATATAAATACTGTATTATAATAATAATAATAATAATAATAACAACAACATTATTTAAAATATATTTTTCATCCATGTGGGTAGGATCAGTTCAGACAGGTGCCAATTAACCTACTAGCATCTCCTGGGAGTGCAGGAGGAAACCCGTGCAAGCACAGAAAGAACATGCAAACTCCATGCAGATAGTGTCCAGGACTGACACCGAGGACCCCAGTGCTGCAAAGCAGAAGCACGAACCATTAAGCCATGTTTAGGTTTTTCGTATATTTTTGCTGTTTAATACATAAACACTGAAAGTAAATGGCAATCCAGGTGTCATGATGATTGAATTACATGACACCAGATCCAGCAGGCACTCAGCAGGTACGCGGCACAGCTCTACCAGCGCAAACTTCTAGAACTTTTCTCATTTTTGGATTTTAAGATAAAGAAAAAAAACTGAGTGTACCAATTCTTACCTGCAGGATGAGCGCGGCCAACTTGAAGACGGTCTCGCTGGCCACTTCTATCTGCCCCTGCAAAGACAAGGAGATGGTCAGCTCCAGCTGAGTGATCCCAACTAGTATATGCCTGTCACTGCTGTATACCTCCAGCTTCTGTTACAACAACAGATGATACCATTCCATGCCGCAGGGGGGGAGCCTGTTTTTGGAAGCGTTGACTGTCTGTAAGGGTGCGAGCAGTTTGCTTCCAGATGGGGAGAGTTTGCTAACAATGTGAAGGGGTGGAACGTGCGATGTTATAATTCTAGAATGGTTTTCTGTGTGCAGGCGCAGGGTAGTGCTGAGGCTGAGTGTACTATGTCAGCTAAGTTTGTACAGCTCTCCTCCCCTCCCCCCCTCGCGGGTAATGGTGCGGTCTGATGCTCAGAGATAAAGTTCCACTCAAAGACAAGTGCATGGACACAAAGCCTGGACTTGCTGTTGTTTTATGTCTAGCCGTTTTTTTTTTCGATCTACGACAGGACAAGAATACATAATAACTTTCTTAAAATGTCATTTACGGATATGTCTGCACCTGATCCAGCTTGTAATATTAATATGTAAAGCGCTGCGCACACTGTCGGCACTATATAAATCTTGTATAATAATAATCTATTAGAAAACCCAGCTGGAGATTTTTTTATTCTAACCTCCTCGGCGGTATGATTCTTTCCGATTTTTTGTGCTGAAAGCAGTACATTTTTTTGCATGGAAATATGTAGTTTTTTATTGTAGGCTGTAATTTTTAGGAATAACTCACTGAAATCTGTCCGAACAAGAGTCTAGTAAACATCCCGGGTATGATAAAACTTGAAACACGAAATCATAAATTATAATTTAATAAATAATCATAAAAAATAATAATATAATAATAATAAATTGAATTCAATAATATAATCAAACCAAAAACACTGGAATTTGAAATACAGAGGCAAATTCGCACATCACTGAGCAAAGTCGCAAAATCGTTTTCAGTGTCTGATGACGAATTTCCCCCACGAATCATTATCACTCAATTCTGCAAGTGGTTCTGATTTACTATCGCTGTTCTAAAACCGCTTTTGACGTAAAGGGACGCTTTTTGGACGCCATGGACTTTTCTCAGTTTCCAGGCAGAAAGAACATTCAAAATGCAGGCAGGGCACAGGACAAAGCAGTAGGGACAAAATATATGTGAAATGCATTGAAATAGCAATGACAGCAAAAATGACATTTTTTAAAAATTTCAAATTTCCCGCCGGCTCCGGCGCCCGTACGTCCCGACGTCACAGGGACCGGAACACAGAAGCCGGATGGCGGCATCGGCCGGAGGAGATGGCCGGGGACACTGCAGGGGACACATCGCGGGAGCGAAGGACAAGGTAAGTGCTGCAGGGACCACCAGAACAGCGCCACATGGTAAGCCCGAGTGTAGCTCGGGGTTACCGCTTTTGGTATAGAAATTTTACCCCGAGCTACACTCGGGAAAACCGCCAGGGAGGTTAATTAGACTGGAAAAGGGTTAAAGCTGAACTCCGGGCACAAAAACTTTTATTTATATTCCTCAATAGCCACAAAGGATATAAATGTACTTTGTGTGCACCCAATGTCTTTTCAATCCCAGTTACTACTTTTTAAAAGTAGCAGTGACATCATCACTGGGCAGAATATAGCAGGTGCAGAGAGCAGAGCTGTGGGAGGGGTCCAGCAGGTCCCACCCACTATATGCTGTCTACGGAAAACTACAGGAGGGGCGGAGACAAGACCAGTCACCCTGCACAAGGAGAGAGAGCAGAAGTGAGCGGTCTTTATTACAGGAAGAGATAATGTTTCAGACTGGAAACAATACACAAAGTACACTAAGATTCAAGAAAGAATACACCTGACTCTTGTATTTCAATATTTGCCTGTCACAGAGTTTAGCTTTGGGTCCCCACAGATGGACTGAAATTCAAGTGATTACTGTTGAATCCACCAAAATTCGACCCATGGATGGCTCTGCAAGCACCAATCATCAAGTGAGCTGGCTATGCCCACCCTTTCCACCCAGCTTTATGAATGAATTGTGATCTTTGAATGGAGGGGGCGGACCTTTTAATCATCCGACTATCCTCCATTCATAGATCAGCTTCCATTCATTAAAGTACGGCTTCTATGAATGGAGGAGGTGGACGGAAAGGGCGGGCATATTTGGCCACTCTTGATGAGTGTCTGTCAAATCTCCCTTAGCTCTATTAACCCTGCGTCAGCGAAGGTGGGGTTGGGCAGCATCAGGCATGGAAGATTTCAATGAAAGCAGGAGCCAAAAGCACAAGGGACACATCAGATGAATAGTAAGCAGTGTCCCTTGTGCTGATTTTTTTTTTTGTAACTCTTTTTTTTTTTTATTGACTCAAGGAATGCAGGAGCCAGAAGCACAAGGGACACATCAGATTAATAGTAAGTAGTATCCCTTGTGCTGATTTTTTTAAACTTTTTTTATTGACTCAAGGAGTGCAGGAGCCAGCAGAATAAGGGATACATTAGATTAATATTAGGTAGTGTCCCTTGTGCTGATTTGTTTTTTAACTTTTTTTTTTTGACTCAAGGAATGCAGGAGCCAGCAGCACAAGGGACATATCAGATTAATAGTAAGTAGTGTCCCTTGTGCTGATTTTTTTTAATTCTTTTTTTTTTAATTGACTCAAGGAGTGCAGAAGCCAGCAGAAAAAGGGATACATCAGATTAATATTAGATAGTGTCCCTTGTGCTGATTTTGTTTTTACTTTTTTTTTTTTAAATTGACTCAAGAAATACAAGAGCCATCAGCACAGGGGACACATCAGATGAATAGTAAATAGTGTACCTTGTGCTGATTTTGTTTTTAATTTTTTTTTTTTTAAATTGACTCAAGGAATACAAGAGCCTGCAGAACAAAGGACACATCAGATTAGGGGCGGACTGACCATTTGGAAACTCGGGCACTGCCCGAGGGCCCAGGGTCAGTAGGGGGCCCCATGAGATGCGCCTTGTACCTTTTTCATAGGCTTTTTTGAGTTTGGGCAAGGACACAGGGGCCCCATGATCCCCTGTTGCCCGGGGGCCCCATGAGTTGTCAGTCCACCCCTGCATCAGATTAATATTAGGTAGTGTCTCTTGTGCTGATTTTTTTTTAACTTAAATTAGGCTTTAATGTATATGTAAACCCTCACCTTGTAAAACAACACATTCAATTTAAAATAGAAATGAAAGGCAAAACATTTGTGTAAAGATATTAAAAAAAACATTATAAATACCTTCTTCCCTATTTTATAAGTGATCACATAGCTCTGTACTCAGCTGTATAAGGAGTGTAGAGAACTGGGGAAGGAGAAACAGCATTACACTGATCTTCCCAGCGAATGGCTGTACGGGAAGGGTGGGGTCATGTCACCTGAGTTCCAAGCACAGCCAGAAAACAGACCACACTGTGTTCTCATGCCTAGTGTGGTCAGTTTAATTAGTAAAGCAGAGAGAATGGCAGGAACACCAGGGATTTCATACAAAGAGAACAGGAAACTTTTTCGAACAAGTATGTGGTGCAGCAGACACATATCAGGATTATGAAATGTTGGGATTACATATTCTTTAAGGCCCCATTCACATCTGCGCGTTGCATGACACACATAGGATGATCCACTTGAATGAGCTGCCCTACATGCACAAATGCGCCAAAATAAACTCCCAAACCTTTTCTAGGCGTTGATCTTCATGTGTTCTTTTGCCGCAGGATAAGACGCATGTCTACTACCTGCGTTTGGGGTGCCGTTAACAATTAATAGCAAAACAGGTGCAACGCGTGTTTTTTTACGTGTTCCAAAAACACTTGTATTCCCAGAACACGTAGATGTGGATGGGGCCTTATTACTGCTAACCAGGGGCGGATTGACCATTTGGAAACTCGGGCACTGCCCAAGGGCCCGGGGTCAGTAGGGGACCCTATGAGATGCCCCTGGTACCTTTTTCATAGGCTTTTTTGAGTTTGGGCAAGGACACAGGGGCCCCATGATCCCCTGTTGCCCGGGGTCCCCATGAGTTGTCAGTCCGCCCCTGCTGCTAACTCTTTATCTCTGCAACCATAGCAGCTTCAATGCCCAGATTCGGCGCTGTAACTGTTCCTATTCCCATTGTATCCAATGCCTGTTCTAGAAATTTCCACCGTTTGATGTATATAGAGAGAGATCAGACAGCCAAGACAGTAAAGGTGCAGCCACTGTGAAACATAGATCATTCCAGAGCTGAGCTGAAATACTAAATCTGCAATATTTTATGGTTGAACTGGATGGACTTTTGTCTTTTTTCAGCCAGACTAACTATGTAACTATTTCATTGCTCTAAAACAGGGGTCTCCAAACTTTATAAACAAAGGGTCAGTTGATGGTGCTTAAGGCTTTAGGGGGGCCGAACTGTGGCCAGTGTGAATAGGGAACCATGGTTGGTATCAATTACAAGCATAGTGTCCTATCAATGGTGTCAGGGGGAGAAGAGTGTCCCATTATCCACTTTCAGTCTGCCCTATAGCAGAAATACTGCAACAGGGCGGCAGCTGTGCGCAAAATCACGTATATATACGTGATTTTGCATTTCTGGGTAGGGGGCACATGCGAGTCCATTCACCATTCGTGGTCACGGCTGTCAATCACCGGGTCCCGGCCGGTGATTACTCGCCGGCGCCTGGGGATTGCTGAGGATCTCCGCCGGGGGGGAGAACCTTTAGTAAACAAAACAGTTCTCCTCCCTGTCAGGTCCTGCACACTGCCATGCAAAGCAGCGTGCTTGCAGTGAAGCACAAACACAGAACATCAAGTGAAACACTCCCAGAACACAGTTAACCCTTTGATCGCTCCACATGTTAACCCCTTCCTGCCCAGTGTCATTACTACAGTGTCAGTGCTTTTTATTAGCATTGATCACTGTATTAGTGTCACTGGGGATGGTCATTCGCGGCCTTGGCTGTCAATCACCAGGTCCTGGCCGGTGATTCCCTGCTGGCACCCGGCGATCTCCGAATATTATCAATGGGGGAGAGACCTGTATGTAAACAATACAGATCTCTCCCGTCAGCTCATGCACCCTGATTTGTATGGCTCTGCATAGCAGAGCCATACAAAGCAGTGTGCTTACAGTGAAACACAGACACAGCCCACGTAGTAAAACAGCACACAGTTAACCCTTTGATCGCCCTACATGTTAACCCCTTCCATTAGTACAGTGTCAGTGCTTTTTATTAGCACTAATCACTGTATTGGTGTCACTGGGAATGTGAGTGACACCAAGTCAGTTCCCCCCAATGTGAAAATGCCCGCCGAAGTCCCGCAGTCCCGCTATAAGTCGCTGATCGCCACCATTACTAGCAAAAATAAAATAAAAAAAAAGCCCAGTATATATACCACCATTTGTAAACGCTATAATTTTCACGTAAACCAGTTCATTTTTGAGTAAATCAATTGATTTTTTTTAGCAAAGACATGGAGCAGAATACATTTTGGCCTGAATTTATGACAAAATTCGATTTTTTAAATTTTTTTACCGGACATGTTTAATAGCAAAAAGTCAAAAATATAGTTTTTTTTTTTCAAAATTGTCAGACTTTTTTTTTTATAGTGCAAAAAATAAAAAATGAAGAGGCGATCAAATACCACCAAAAGAAAGCTCAATTTGTGGGAAAAAAAGGACATAAATTTCATTTGGGTGCAGCGTTGCATGACCGCGCAATTGTCAGTTAAAGTAACGCAGCGCCATAACGCAAAAAACGGTCTGGTCAGGAAGGGGGATACATCCTCTGGAGGGCAAGGGGTTAATGGTGAAAGTAGGAGGAATGGTGCTCATCATTGGTGTCAGTAGGAACAACAGTGTCCCAAGGGCCGGATAGAGGCAAGCAAAGGGCCGTATCTGGCCCCCGGGCCGCAGTTTGGTGACCACTGCTCTAAAACGTGGAATTCACCCGGGCCGCTGGAGGTGCGGAGATTATTTTGTGGAAGCCAAACTATTTTGATCTTCGTATCTGCAAACGTCTCTATTGTAAACCCCGAGGACTATGTCAGCCCGGCAACATTATCACAGAGATTTGTAGCCGCCACTAATCTTTCGGTTTATGTTTTCTAACAATTTGGGTTTCCAGTGTCTAAGCATCAGCCATAGAAAATCAGCGGTAAAAAAACGCAACTAAGCTGCGTTTTTTTCAAAGAGGCATTCGGGCGCTTTAGTTATTTCTTTATTTCATTGCCCAGATTTTTTTATTTATTCTGGCAATTGAAACGAATAAACGCTCAATCGCGAACTGCGCTTTTAGATGTGTTTAGCTGCGTTTGGCATTTTTTGCCAGAAAGCTGCTCTCCTGAACGCAATTCTTCTACATTTAGGAGAGGAACTCTGACTGCCTCTAAACCCTGCTGGTCCTAAAGCAGGGGTGTCAAACTGGTGGCCCTCTAGTTGTTGTGAAACTACAAGTCCCATCATGCCTCTGCCCTTGGGAGTCATGTGTGTAACTGTAATTCTTGCAATGCCTCATGGGACTTGTAGTTTGGCAACAGCTGGAGGGCTGCCAGTTTGACACCTGTGTCCTAAATGGACACACAGGCTTTTATTGAGGTGTGTACAGGGGATTAGGCAAAAAAAAATCCAAAGGCCCCACAAATGTCAGTGTTGGAACAGCAGTGTGCATGAACCCAAGACAACTGAAGCTGGTGACTATTTAGTAAGCTCCAAATGTTGCGAAAAGTGAAAAAAAAAAGTGAAAAAAATATCAATCGAGCTACAAATTTCAACAATACACATACAATTGTTTCCACCACCAAAAATTCTAGGGGCCAGTCACACCAGTTTA
This sequence comes from Staurois parvus, assembly GCF_062004578.1. Classification (NCBI taxonomy): domain Eukaryota; kingdom Metazoa; phylum Chordata; class Amphibia; order Anura; family Ranidae; genus Staurois; species Staurois parvus. The sequence goes on along the minus strand of NW_028317920.1, from coordinate 3,152,496 downwards.
TACGTTGTCACCGGGGGAGGAAGTGATGGGAAATCTCCCCAAAGGGACCACACAGAGAGCATAAAAAATTGGGCCAAGTTCTAAACCTATTCAAAACATAGGTTTAGGGTATTTTGTGGGAAACGTTTCCTCTGTGCAAAAGCTTCCTGTAATAAAGACCGCTCATTGCTGCTCTCTCTCCTTGTGCAGGGTGAGTAGTCTTGTCTCCGCCCCTCTTGCAGCTTTCTGCAGGCAACCTGTAGTGGGTGGAGCTGCTGGGCCCCTCCCACAGCTCTACTCTCTGCATAGGTTATGTACAGCACAGTGATGAGGTCACGGCTACTTTAAGAAGGTAATATCTGTGTTTGCAAAGCATTTGGTACACACACAAGTGAATTGAAATCCTTTGTGGCCTTTGAGGGACATATATAAATGAATTGTTTTGTGCCCGGAAATCAACTTTAAAGCTGAAGTTTAATCTGCTTTTATTTTGCTTTTCCTGGTTCCTCCCTTATTAACAAGTGAATAAACTTTTAAATAAAATCTTTCCATTGTCATTACATACTTTTTTTTCAGCCCCAGTAACATCATCAGTGGGTCTCTGTGCTTCTCCCTGCAGTGCAGGCAGATCATAGCTGATGGGAGGGAATGGCAGTGCAGTGTACATATTTTCCTCAAAACACCACAGCACCCTGCCTCAGTACTCTTCTCAAAAGCCCTCAGTCCTGACACAAGCAATGTGTTGGGTTATGCAAATATCAAAGTGCCTTATTTATTTATTACAGGTACTCATATGGTGCCATCAATTTACGCAGCTCTGTACAAATATACAGTATATTGTACATTCACATCAATCCCTAACCTCAGGGAGAACATGCAGACTTCAGATCTCTGTGACCAAACCCTGGTGGGCAGGACGAAACGCGTCAGTGGCAGGGTTGCCACCTCGTCCCTTTAAAACCGAACACATATTAATTACACATGTTCTGAGGATGATTAACCCCTTGACGCCGACGTAACACAAATATCACAGAACTGGGATTTTTTTCCGTGGGGCTGCATATTTGCGTATCTGTCTTTGTGCAGGGACCGCGCTGCATGGCATGCTCCCAGCACAAAGACCGTGGTGCCACTGAGAGCCCGGGTCCCGTTCTAACGATCGGACTAACAATTCCAGGTCACCTGATCGCTGTGATAGCCTTTGTTTGGTTATCACGGTGATCAGTCACTGTACAGCCCGGCCCCCTTGTTTTTTTCTCTCTCTATGAATGGAGGAGAGAGACACATTGTAACTCCTGGCATAAAAAATGTTTGTAAAAAAAAAAAAAGATAAATAAATATTAAAATATAAAATAAAAAATAAAGAAAAAATACCTAGATCAAGGTTTGATCTAGTTCAATGCCAGGGTTAGTGTTTGGTCAGGGTCAAAAGGTCAGGGTCAAAGGTCAGGATTTAAAAAAAATTGGTGTCAGTTAGTGTCAGTGTCAGTGTGTTTTAGGTAAAAAAAAAAGACAAAAACAAAATGCTCACAATTGTTTCTGGGCTGTACTATGGGTACAAACAACAAATAACGTCCACATATTTGGTATCGCTGAGATCGTGAAGAGCTGGAGAATTTATTTTGGGTTGTTCTTTGGTGGTAGGTTATGTTAGTAACAAGAAACACACAGCTAAATAAAAAAATGATTTTTGTTAACTATTTTGGGCCAGTTTTCTTTTGATAATAAGTCAGCAGATATCCATTACCATTTACCACCAACTGAAAGCCCAATTTGTCCTGAAAAAAAACGCGGTATAATCCACCTGGATGTACAAAGTAGTTGTGATGATATCTACGGTTTTACTAACACATGTCAACGCTGCAAAATTGTGCTTAGGCATTTAGATTTGTTTTACCCTTAGGCGTGAAGGGGTTAAGGTGATAATTAAACTCACTTAGTACCTTATCTGCATTAAATTAGCCCCATAATCTGTAATTAACATGTGTTCAGGTTTAAAGGGATGAGGTGGCAACCCTAGTAAGAGGGCGTGGCCAGAATGGGGGCTGAGGCCATCCTCAACATTGGACTCCTGGGGTTGGTTGAGCAGCGTCCATCTCTGCACTTGTATTGGCTGACACTGGAATCACTCGGACTCATGCTCCCCTCTTCTCACTTGCCGGTGGGATGATCTTTTTCCTTCCATCCATAGCTTGGAGCGGCACCATAAGATATACTTTTTCACTCCAGGCAGGTAGTGCCATGGTTGGGATTCAAACCAACAATTCTAAAGCTGCTAGGTGGAAGTGCTAACCACTTAGCCACTGCCTTAAAGTGTTACTAAACTCCGGACCCTGCATTCACTATATCTAGTCTCCCTAGACCCTGCATTCACTATATCTAGTCTCCCCGGATCCTGCATTCACTATATCTGGTCTCCCCGGACCCTGCATTCACTATATCTAGTCTCCCCGGACCCTGCATTCACTATATCTGGTCTCCCTAGACCCTGCATTCACTATATCTAGTCTCCCCGGATCCTGCATTCACTATATCCGGTCTCCCTGGACCCAGCATTCACTATATCTGGTCTCCCCGGACCCTGCATTCACAATATCTAGTCTCCCCGGACCCTGCATTCACTATATCTAGTCTCCCCGGACCCTGCATTCACTATATCTGGTGCCCCCGGACCCTGCATTCACTATATCTGGTCTCCGCGGACCCTGCATTCACTATATCTGGTCTCCCTGGACCCGGCATTCACTATATCTGATCTCCCTGAACCCTGCATTCACTATATCTGGTCTCCCCGGACCCCGCATTCAGTATATCTGGTCTCCCCAGACCCTGTATTCTCTATATCTGGTCTCCCAGGACCCTGCATTCACTATATCCGGTCTCCCCGGGCCCTGCATTCACTATATCCGGTCTCCCCGGACCCTGCACTCAGTATATCTGGTCTCCCCGGACCCTGCATTCACTATATCTGGTCCCCCCGGACCCTGCATTCACTATATCTGGTCTCCCAGGACCCTGCATTCATTATATCTGGTCTCCCCGGACCCTGCACTCACTATATCTGGTCTCCCCGGTCCCTGCATTCACTATATCTGGTCCCCCCGGACCCTGCAGTCACTATATCTGGTCTCCCCGGACCCTGCATTCATTATATCTGGTCTCCCCGGACCCTGCATTCATTATATCTGGTCTCCCCGGACCCTGCATTCACTATATCTGGTCTCCCCGGACCCTGCATTCACTATATCCGGTCTCCCCGGACCCCGCATTCACTATATCTGGTCTCCCCGGACCCTGCATTTACTATATCCGGTCTCCCACAGTACACAGAACATGGATATGCAATTATTTTAGTAAATATAAACTGTTAAATACCTTTTATCATCAGAAGTTAGAGCAGTCCTGTGACTTCAGCAGAGCACTGGTTAAAGCTTGTAGGAGGAGTTTTCTTTCTGCTCTAGGAAGATGTGAAACCAATGACCCTCTGTCTGGACAATGCTGATTGGCCCTTTGCTGATCACATGCACTCTCCCAAGAAAAAAAAAAAACCTCTCTAGCAATACACACCAAACTGAGAATGTGCATGTGACCAGTCTGTATCAGGTGAAGGGGCGGACTGGCAACTCATGGGGCCTCCGGGCAATAGGGGATCATGGGGCCCCGTGTCCTCGCCGAGACTCAAACCACACCCAAAACAGCCTATGAAAGGTACCAGGAGCATCTCATGGGGCCCCCTACTGACCCCAGGCCCTCGGGCAGTGCCCGAGCGCCGGAATGGTCAGTCCGCCCCTGATCAGGTGGTCATTTCAACAAGAAGAGGGGCAGAGAAGACAGGATCAAACAGCCTTTATACACAATGCGGAGGATTAACCCCTTAGGTTCCACAGTGAGTATAACAAGCATGCTGTACTGCATCTACAGACTGATTGTACTGTTGTGGGTTTAGTAACACTGTAATGCTTTTTCTTCTGACAGATAGTAAAAAAAAAGTAGTGTAAAAAAGGCACCCAAAGGTTCGTTTTGCAAACACGTTTAATGAGTGGATATCAGTCTGTAGGAGTGGGTGTTCTTAAGCAAAATGCAATTGCATATAAACCACCCTCGGTAATGCCCACATGGGATGCCGAGTCTCCTTGAAGAAAAAAAATCTAATAAATAAAAGGGGTGGGGCAGGGACCATCAAGCTGGGGAGGAAAGAGTTAGATGATGCCGAGTGTTCTTCAGCTGAGACATGAAGGAGGCTCACTCTGACAGCTTCTAGCGGCCGCTTCTAGTGCACATTGTGAGAAGCTGTCAGTGTGCAGTGAAATCAAATGAAGACATTTCAGTACAGTAAAGGAGGAGGTACAACTGTGCAAGACTGGATGGAAGGCTGGAGTTCTCCTTTAATCCTACATTCTTGTGTCTTGGACAGAGTGTTGGTCCACTAAGTGTTAAGGGGATATTAATCTCCGGAGTCCTAACCAGAGCAGTTCATGTGAAGTTTACCACACCCCGGTAACAATGGGGAATTATTAGAGGGTGTGTTGTCTGCGCTGTGAGCTGCAAGAGTCGCAGGATGAGTGTTGTGGGCCGCGCTCATCATTGCAGCACGAAGACAAATGGTTGGGGTATAATAAGGTGATACAGGAAAAACCTGAAAGATACAGAATAGCACATTGTGACACCAGGTCTGGGAGGTGAATTGATGGATCTGGTGGGGGAGGGGAATGATCAAGGAGACATTACCAAAGTGCTTTATCTTCTAATATAAACATCATTTGTCAATTACAAGTCCTGATAATCCTCTCATTAACTCCTTAACCACTTGCCCTCCTGAGGATTTACCCCCCTTCTTGACCAGGCCATTGTCTGCGGCGCTGCGTTACTTTATTATTATTATACAGTATTTATAAAGCGCCAATAGTTCGCTCAGCGCTGTACATTACAAAGGGGGACAGAACATGTGACAGAACAATACCAATACAATGCAAAACATGAGGGGATCGAGGGCCCTGCTCTTTCGAGCTTACAATCTAGGACGGATTTAGCTGACAATTGCGCGGTCATGCAACGCTGTACATAAAATTAAACTTATCTCATATTTTCCCCACAAATAGAGCTTTTTTGGGTGGTAATTGATCGCCTGTGCGTTTTATATTCTTTTGCGCTATAAACAAAAAAATGCCAACAATTTTGAAAGGAAAACAATATTTTTGACTTTTTGCTATTGAACATGTCCAGTAAAAGAATTAAGAAAATTACATTTCGTCACAAATTTAGGCCAAAATGTACGGTATTCTGCTACATGTCTTTGCTATAAAAAAAAAATACCTATATGTGTATATGAATTGGTTTACCTGAAAGTTTTAGTGTCTAGAAATGGAATTTTTAGTTATTTTTTTTTATACTAGTAATGGCGGCGATCAGTGACTTATAGTGGGACTGCAGTGGGCATTCTGACACCGGGTGGGAACTGACTAATGGCCAGTGATATCCCCAGTGCAGGGGCGGACTGACAACTCATGGGGCCACCGGGCAATAGGGGATCATGGGGCCCCTGTGTCCTTGGCCAAACTCCAAAACGCCTATAAAAAAGGTACTAGAAGCATCTTGCGAGGCTCCCTACTGACCCCGGGCCCTCAGGCAGTGCCCAAGTTTCCAAATGGTCAGTCCGCCCCTGCCACAGTGACACCAATACAGTGATCAGTGCTAATAAAAAGCACTGACACTGTACTAATGACACTGGGCAGGAAGGGGTTAACATTTTGGGTGATCAAAGGGTTAACTGTGTGCTGTTTTACTATGGAGACATGCTGCTTTGTATTTCACTGCTGTGCAGAGCGATACAAAGCAGCATGTCCATGCTGACAGGAAAGAGATCTGTGTTGTTTACACACAGATCCCTCCTCCCTCAGCCATACCGATGATCATCAAGTTCCGTCCGGGACCCGGTGATTGACATCCCGAGCAGCCAATGCCAGTGCGGGAAGGGTGCGCGTGCCTCCTACCCAGAAATGCAAATCACGTACAGGTGTACGTACCTTGGTTTATGAAATTAATGCGTTCTCTGGGACGTTTCGTAAACCGAAACGTGGTTTCCCATAGGAATGCATTGAAAACCAATTAATCTGTTAGGGAGGTCAGAAAAAAAGTTAAAAAAAAGTTACTGTCACTATAGGTCAGTGCTGGTTGTTAAATGTAATTACCTGATTTTTTTATACTATTATTATACAATTTTATGTCCAGTTTCCTTTAGATTTACCTTCAACTGTGTAGTGTAAGGGCCTCTCTAATTGGATACAACTGAAAGTGTTGTTTGGGTTTGACCTCCTATTATATGGTTTTTGGTAAATCTAAAGCAAAAATCTCAAGAGAATTGAATAATGTATGGCCAGCCTTAATTTATTTCCTAGAGTTAAAAGAAACAAAGTATCCTTTAGCTCTAGGGAAAGCTTTAACCGGTGCTCTGCTGAACACTGATAGAAGTCACAAAACTGCTCTAACTGCTGATGAGAAAAGGTATTTAGCAGTTTATACTTACTAAAATAATTGCATTTCCATGTTGTGTGTACTGCGGGAGACCAGATATAGTGAATGCAGGGTCCAGGGAGACCAGACATAGTGAATGCGGGGTCTGGGGAGACCAGATATAGTAAATGCGAGGTCCCGGGAGCCCAGATATAGTGAATGCAGGGTCCAGGGAGACCAGATATAGTGAATGCAGGGTCTTGGGAGACCAGATATAGTGAGTGCAGGGTCCTGGGAGACCAGATATAGTGAATGCAGGGTCCGGGGAGACCGGATATAGTGACTGCAGGGTCCGGGGAAACCAGATATAGTGAGTGCAGGGTCCTGGGAGACCAGATATAGTGAATGTGGGGTCCCGGGAGACCAGATATAGTGAATGCAGGGTCCAGGGTGACCAGATATAGTGAATGCAGGGTCCAGGGAGACCAGATATAGTGAGTACAGGGTCCGGGGAGACCAGATATAATGAATGTAGAGTCTTGGGAGACCAGATATAGTGAATGCAGGGTCCGGGGAGACCGGATATAGTGAATGCAGGGTCTGTGGAGACCGGATATAGTGAATGCAGGGTCCGGGGAGACCGGATATAGTGAATGCAGGGTCCGGGGAGACCGGATATAGTGAATGCTGGGTCCGGGGAGACCGGATATAGTGAATGCAGGGTCCGGGGAGACCGGATATAGTGAATGCAGGGTCCGGGGTTTAGTAACACTTTAAATTTATTGAATGTATTTATTTATTTTATAATTTTTTTTAATACCTTTTTTTCTTGTTCTCTCTTAGCACTGCCAGGACTCTCTTTTAAGGATGGCCATGGGTGATGTGCCTGTTATCACACATGTTTGTGAGTATGTTTTTAACTTGACCTATTATCAATAAACTCCTGGGGATAATGGACTAGGCTGGTGCGCCCACTTTCTTTTGTCTCTATGATGGTTCGTTCCTGTCCTGCTAGTGATATCTGAATGAGACAGACAGAGAAATGTCAATTATAGCTGTAAAAAAAA